>NC_134700.1:206804845-207115678 GCF_043290135.1 Rhipicephalus microplus
TAACGTTCCAAAACCACCATATGATTATGAAAGACGCCGTAGTGGAGGGCTCCGGAAATTTCGACCATTTGGGGTTTTTTAACGTGCACCCAAATCTGAACACACGGGCATACAACATTTCCACCTCCATCGGAAATGCAGCAGCCGCAGCCGGGATTCGAACCCGCGACCTGCGGGTCAGCAGCCGAGTACCTTAGCCCTAGACCACCACGGTGGGGCAAGGTCAACGAATTTTCCAACCACTACCAGTTCCCCCTCCTCTTCTTTTTCTTTTTTTCACGATGGGGTTAGGTCAAGCGCATAACTTCTCGGCTCCCTTGCAAGGCGCGTTTGACTAGATATAGTAACAACGGCACGCGCCCAAGGGCCCGGCGACGACACCGGACATGTCCACTCAACGCTTCACCTTCACTTGAGAACGCCGATGGAAGCGCCGTCTCTAGACAGGGAAAGTCACTGCATATCAGCAATTATCTTCTGCGATTCTTGGGTAGCGCAGCGTCACTTTCAGCCGAGCAGCGGCGCAGTGCTCAACTCTGTCAAGTGAAGGGTGAAAGTCGAGTCGAGGAACGTTTGTGAATACGGGTGTCAGTTTCTAACATGCCATGACCACGTTTTCAGACTAGAAAATTTATATTTCCTTCAAAGCGTTGCTGGCTACGGCAACGCATATTTATCTTGAAGTTGCGTCGTCCCGCCGATAAATATCCGATGCGGTCAGCGGACCAATGGGCGCACGGCGTCTTTACTTTATCCGATCGATGGCGTTTAGCGAACGTCTTAGCATAATGGGTAATATACATATTACACCGTAGTTTAGGGTTATGATCTACGCGTATGGACCTTCGATTGATTGATGACGCGAACTACAGGTGGTCAACGTGGCCTCCATTTCTCGCTGAAATTAGCTCAACTGAAAAAAAAAAAATGGGGCTGGTCGGGCATTTTGGCGCACCGTGACGCCATTCTGGCAAAATTCCTGGCTTTGGCGCCGCTCGGCGCGAAAATGAGGAATTGCATCAAATTGGCGCAATTGGTGCAGCTGTTGCACCCCTGTGAACGCGACTCGAGCCTGTCTGTAACACATTCTGCGGAAGAATACTTTAATACCGAACTGGTTCGATGTTTAGTTAAATAACACGTTCGTGAAACGACTTGGAGGTGTCCTAATGTAGTCTTTTCAGCATAAGGCTAACATTTTTCGCCAGAAATTCGTTTTGCAATGGCACACTCTCTCACTCACTCTCTCTCTCTCAGTGGGGGGGGGGGGGGGGCATAGTTGTGCCCGTACAGTTTCTGTGTTTACATTTACAAACATTCTCTGCCGACCTTCACTGCGCCGATGACGCTAGCGTTGCTACAATGTGTGAACAACCGTCAATGTCAATAAACGCGCTCTATCCGTGTTGTCCCCAGCAATCGTTCGACGGCCACCGGGTTATATCAATGCCCGCGGATCGTACTAAAGGAAATACGGCATAGAGATTGCACTAAGGGAAATACGGCATAGTCGATTTGTACGATATACTCGGAAGACAACGTCATCACCTTGAAGAGCAGCCCAGGTGCGTGCTTGCGTACCTGGCATGCCAACTCGAACGCGCCAAGTGAGGCTGAATGCCGCAATCTTCGCGGAACAGGTATACGTGGAGAAATTACGCGACGAATTCCAGCTTTCGCAGCTGTGCGTGCGCCCGAAAGAAGTTCGCCGAAACCGTGCGCCGATCTGCGGACGCAGAATTCAGCAGCTACAGTTCACACGGACACGCTAAGTACGTCCCCCCCACCTCATCTACTCATTTGATTATTATTTTTTTTTTGTTGCGATGCTCATTCGCGCATCATCTGAGAACCACCATCACTGGCAGTCTTTATCACGAGTTCGGGCAAGAAAGAAAGAAAGAAAGAAAGAAAAAGAAAGAAGGAAAGAAAGAAGGAAAGAAAGAAAGAAAGAAAGAAAGAAAGAAAGAAAGAAAGAAAGAAAGAAAGAAAGAAAGAAAGAAGCAGCGGGCTCTCTTCCGTCACGACATTTGGGGGAGCAATAAAGAAAGAAGTGAACACGTAGGCGCAACGTCACATATGAGTGCAGAGTTTCGCGGGTGACCGAGCCATTTTGGTGTAGAATACTTTGTGAACTGAGCCACCACGCGAGTAGTTGCGAAAGGGCACGGCGAACATGCCGAGTGAATGCGAAAGTAGAACCGCTTTCGAAATCACTTCCAGGTTCCCTTCTCATGTGTGTTGCGGAGCTGCAGCTTATCTCGGAACACCCACTCAAAGTGACGGTCGAACAAACTTCATTGATAGGTATACGGAAAAAGAGAGAGAGGGTGCGCAGAAGGATGAGAGAGGCATGCCACGACAAAATTTGGGAGTACTTACGCTGATAAAATGTGCACATTTCGAGAGCAGCCCATCACTGATCTTTTTTTTTTATCTTCATAATCTCTAGATATCATCATCCTTTGTACGTGAATCCTCATCCGCACGTCGCTATCAGCTGGCGTGCTTTGATCTTCGTCCTCGCAGCTCGGGCTAGGCTGCAATTAAGTGGTTCTTAGTAAATGGTCGAACCGCTTTATTTGAATGGAACGGAAAAACTTCATTTGGATGCTTCGGCGTGTGAGCTATCACGTAGCGGGCCACTCTCATGTCGAGACAGATGAGCCTATGGCCTCTCCGCCACGTCACGGACCCGTCGGGCTGCCCACATATAGTCATCATCATCATCATCGTCAGCCTGACTACGTCCACTGCAGGACAAAGGCCTCTCCCATGTTCCGCCAGTTAACCCGGTCCTGTGCTTGCTGCCGCCAATTTATACCCGCAAACTTCTTAATCTCATCTGCCCACCTAATCTTCTGTCTCCCCCTAACCCGCTTCCCTTCTCTGGGAATCCAGTCAGTTACCCTTAATGACCAGCGGTTATCCTGTCTACGCGCTACATGCCCTGCCCATGTCCATTTCTTCTTCTTGATTTTAGCTATGATATCCTTAACCCCCGTTTGTTCCCTAATCCATTCTGCTCTCTTCTTGTCTCTTAAGGTTACACCTTCCATACCCACATATAGTAGTGCTTCCAAATCCTAGCTGGCTGCCTAGCGTAGCATCCCCACTTAGATGACGAAACGTCTTCGTCACCCCCGTAACACATCTGCTTTATTTCCCAGATCCTTTACTATCATCATGAAAATGTCATGGCATGCAGGCGATACTTCCTTTGACGTAATTATATTAACTTATGCGATAATACAACTTCCACTGGCTTTCCATGAGCGTAATTATGAAAATTTTCGGGCACTCTATAGATTGCCAGCTATTCAAGTGGAAAATCCTTCCCCTCTAAGGTATATTACGTTTCTGACAAAAAAAAAAAAACGAAGAACGAATTCGATAAGGTCAATGTGACTTGAAGCATGACCGAGTATCGAGCCACACGTGTTATTGAAGGTGTAATTCAGTTCTGCGTCCCTACCGAATGGCTTATCCAAGGCAAACTTGGACTTGGGCAGCTGTCGGTCACAATTATGAAAAATGAAAGAAATAGAAAGTGCGTTTCAAATATATTACGTTCTAAAACACGAACGGCTAGCTGCATACACAAACATCGTTACGATTCGCTGTACCACATTTCCTCCAGATACGAACTCTGCTCCCACTGCCCGAAGCTACCGGACCGGAGTTGACGCGCCCTTCTGGCTATATGCCTTAAACGGCCGCGAGCACGTTTCGGCTGGACACAATTGAGATGTCTGCATGCAGCGCGGCCCTGAAGAAGCCGCCAGGCAGAACGCAAAGAAGAGCCACCCCCAGCGCGTTGTATACATAACCCACTTCGCTTGGAACAGACGCACACTGTATACAGGCGCGAGGCCGTCAGCACCGAGAGAATGTGCATATCCCGTCCCATCACTTCCTCTCTCGCACGTCGAGGGCGACTCTGTGGGAACCTCCCGCAAGGCGGTTCGATAACAATCGGCCCATTGCAGACAGCACGCACGCGCGGATACAGTCTTGTCGAGAGGGAAAAAAAAAAACAATGGCAGAGCAGCACTTATATGTATACAAAGCAGTATACGCGCTCCTCAGCTTTCTGTGTAGCGTTTCTTGCAGCCGCTGATATGGGATGTGAAAGCGGTCCCTGAGGCGCCGAAGAAAGAAAGCATCGCGCCGGATCGCATGGGAGAGCTAGGCGGCGCGCGACATGCCTTGCATATATTAGGCGCCGTGCGACAGACGCAGCCGTGTTTTTCGATCGGCCCTTCAATGGCTCAGCTGCCGTGCAAGCGAGGAAGAGACAAAACACACCGAGCCGCAGGTTCTTTTGTTTTTCCGCTATCTGCGAGATACTGCATTGTCTCGACTTCGTGCTTCGTTCGTCTGCACGTATGTTCCGACCGTGATGGGATACTTTACTGTATGTATTGTGTGTATAATAGCATTCATCATCGCATTCACGTGGGATAGCGCGCTGAAGCAGTGTGAACAACGTCCGTCCGCTTTTAATAGGGAGCACCCTCTCTCTCTCTTTCTTTCTCCCTCACCATTCCGCTTCACAATTAGCACAGCCACCAAGCCAATGAACTAAACATTAGCAAAAGCTGTTGTGAGATTCGCGGACTCGACGCAACCGGCATAAGGTCGAATGACTCAAACCGGCGCGAACGCGTTCACATGCACGCGAATGGCATTTGAGGTGGCATTTTGCAGATACAGCAGTACACGAAACCACAGTCGAGTTGGTGTTGCCCACAAGACTATACATGGTCACTCAGCACGAAACGAAAAAAGTAGGGGCAAGGAGCAAACAGTCGAACTTTCGACTGTTCTATTGCAACGGGGTTCAGAGTCTACATAACAATTTCGCACTCGCGCGAAAGTACTAAAGAACATTACGCATTCGATTACCGTAATCGCGCCCTCTCGAGAAAAAAAACTAACAAAAGAAACACCACTCTCCAAGGGCAAGAGGGAAATGGACGCGTCACTGATGAATGATTCACCAGTTTTCTAACGTAGAATGCCTTCAATGATTCTCGTGAGCCCACATCCGAGCTTCTGCCAAGTGACATTACCTAGTCGAGAGCACAGTCGAGTGCTCTTCCTCTCACCGTTTGCTCAGGGTATAGTATAACACCACCTCATTCAGCAGCCACAACAAAACTCTTACTGCTCATACCATCGTTACGTCTGGAAAGTTAGTGAACGGCTATACTCTCTGGTGGATTCATTGGTAGTGTCCATTCGGTAATTCCTCACAGAAAAAGCACAGATAAGTGTATACGGAACAATGTCCATCCGCTACAAGCCAGAGTACAGTGGTACTAGTCACAGCCTCAAGCAATTTCGTCGTCACGAAACAATTCCCTCCACCGCGTCTAAAATACGTAATCAGGAAGTGCAGCGCCAAAACCTGCAGTGCGACATGCGGCTCTTCGGGCAAAATCAAAGGAGAGGAAGGAACACAGCATGGAGCTCTCGAGGGAACGAACGAGATCATTAGATCGAGGCTCGCCAATAAACACTGCCTTGAGCGCTCAAGGCATTGTACGCCGCGTCCTCTTTTTCAGCACAGCCGCTTGGATCGCACGGGAAGGCTTGGACAACACTAATTAGAACGACCGAAAGAGCTGCGTGCACGCGATGTCTAAGGCAGCGGCGGGAACAAAGTATTTATTACCCCACTCTCCTCGATTTCGATCACAGCCTCTCTCTAACGCAGTGCGATGACTGGATGATATAGGACGCTGCACGCGCACGCTTTATATTTGAACACTTTTCCCATAATTCCTCGGTTGACAAGGAAGTGAACGAACTTGCGTGCTTCTTGAGGACTAAAGAGACTAAACTCATTTTTTTTGTCCTTGCTGGGATCAAGGTAGGCGGGGGCCGGGTTTTGCGGCGTCTTCGGCCAGCCGGACTGCCCAGAGTTGGTCATATTTGGGCAAGCGCTCAGTAGCACAGCCTCCCGCTGCTCTTTATAGTGTGGTTATCCTAAATGTATACGATTGGGGCTGTGTTTGACGCCGTGTGTCGTTGCGGGACTTGCCCAGATAATTTGGTCAAGGTTGGCGCAAGCCACCCCACAAGCTTTGCATTGGGTGTACAAACGCCTGGGTATATGTGACTATAAAGCGGGGGGCCATACGAGTTGCCCTCATGAACGACACTGACTGATAGCGTCAACCATGCGAATTCACACTGTCTTTGCCTGCCCCTCTCTTCCTCAAGAGTAGGGCTGCTAACCAACCCGCCTTTCTGTTCACCCTCGCTTCCAGACTCTTGAAGATCCCACGCGCGTCACTATGATTGTAAGTGACTCGAAAACTGCCATACGCAACTTCAGCGCAGGTCGCACCTCATCAACTGCCCTTTCAATTCTTAAGAAACATCCTCCCACGCAAGACGTTGCTCTCATATGGACGCCCGCGCATGCGGGGTTGAGTGGCAATGAGGCGGCTCATACCTGTGCTCGAGGAATGACCGGCCGAGCGCAGGCCTCTGATGGCGCCTTAGACTACGCGGCCTTTTTCAGCGCGATATATCGTCTTTTGACCTTCCACGATATAACGAATCACTACCGTCTACAGCGCACTATATACCCCCCCCCCCCCTACATCATGGAGCTTCGCGCTACCATGAAATACTATGGCGCCAGTTACAGACCCGTACGTTTCCTGCCCCATCTTTTCGCCATCTTATACACCCTGTGATATACCCCTCCCCTTTGTGCATTTTCTGTCAACAAAGAGCTAACCTAGACAATATCATGTGGGGGTGTACTCGAAACCCACCACCCAATTCTCTACACATTAATAGTAAGGAGCAGTGGGAGGCTGCTATGTGCAGCTCGGCGCCCGAGGTCCAGGACCATATCTTAGATTGGGCCAAGAGGGTAGCGGAGACCTACGCTGGGTAGGCTCCTTTGACACTCCGCCACCGCACCTTTCCCTCTTGGGATGAATAAAGTTTTTCTCCTCCTCCTCCCACGCACGTGCACGCGCTTATAAAAAGCGGCGGCGGTGTATCCGCCACCAACTCTTCTCTCGTGGGCTCCCTTTGGAAACGGCGAAATGCAGCCGTGCTTGGTCGTTTGTCGTATCTGTCCTCGGATCTGCCATAGAAAGCAACGCTCTCAAGAAGCACCACTCGCGATGGTTTGTTGATGCTGGGCAGCATTGGGCAGAACAAAGGCACCGGCAGCGCCGGGGGCTGCGGCAGTAGCGGCGCTGCCCCCTCACAAAAGCGGCGTCCGCGACCGAGAGAGAAAGGCCGGGCAGCGTAATTGCTGAGCCGGCCCGGTAATCGGCGCCCCCACAGGCTTCGCCTCGCTTGCTTGCTTGCCTGGCTGAGCCCCGGCTGTTGAGGCTCTGCGCGAAAGTGCTCTTTGCGCCGAGCTACGTGGGTGTGCGCGCACGCGCTTTGGCAGCATTAGGACTGCCTTGAAAGGAAGAGATGCGGGCTGTGCTACCAATGCAAAGGACAGCCGATATACAAGGTCCTTGCATTTTTTTTCCCTCTGCCGTTCTTCCGGTGGTCCAGTTACGTCGTTCAATGTCGGATGCTTACTGCAGTTCGAAGCCTGACCCCGGAAAGAAGTCACGAAGCGCGTTCCGCTGCAAATGCAACCAGCAAGAAAGATGGACGTTGTCAGAAGAGCCCAGAGACGGTGCTCACTTTATATACATGAAAAAAGTCAAGTTCTCTGTGAATGAAGATTACACTATATATATTGTTGGTTGTTTATTTTCTGGCTGGTCCAATGTATGAAGCTAACAGTGGCGAAAGTGAGGTTCCGTTCAACGTGCAACACGCGACAGCTCTGTCCTTCCCAGTAAGAACCACGGGAACACTTAGTTCCATCAATGTGACCTTTAAGCTCAGTCAAGGCCAACGACGGGAATGAGCTTCGGCGAAACATTAGTGCGGCACGTTCTCGAAAACAGCGGCTCTATAGGCGAGTCTTTCATGCCGCCTCCGCCAAAGCCACTGTATGCATCCAAGTTTGCGGCTCGATCGCTCCTAGAGCGACGACGGCGCCAAGCAGCGTCTGCATGTTGTTTTGTAATTCAACACGTTGGCTCCCTTGTCCGCGGCGTGTAGTCGAAACGCGTAGAACTCTCGCCATCCTTGCTTAAACGAACACGTGCAGTATAAAGTTAAATGTATGCAAACCAATGGTCTCATCTTACTCTCAAAAAACGCAAAACAACGTTACCGTTTGGCAAACTTAGTTCAAGAGCGTTTAACCACGTCGAACTTATTTATGAGGGGATCGAATCCCGGCTACGGCGGCTGCATTTCCGATGGGAAATGTTGTAGGCCCGTGTGCTCAGATTTGGGTGCACGTTAAAGAACCCCAGGTGGTCGAAATTTCCGGAGCCCTCCACTACGGCGCATCTCATAATCATATGGTGGTTTCGGGATATTAAACCCCACATATCAATCAATCAAAATCAATCAACTTATTGAAGAGGTCGCGATCAACAGCTACTCAACTGGAAATGTCCAAGATTGTATAGGACACCTGGTGGATGCCGTGTCGACGGAAAGACGGATCCCAACATGAAAACGTAACTGTTTATTGAACTATAGCAGCAGCAGCATCGGGCGAGCATTCCCCCGTTACGCTCGCCTGATGTAGCGGAGAAATGATGAGCTAGCAGACTGGTTTTGCAACCACCTCCGGTGACGTATGCCTCGGTGATGCTGAGGTGGCGCTGTGGCCTGTCGGAATGAAGTGCAGCGTGCAGCCACGTCACGCCGAGCTAAATGATAACGAGCAGGAGGCTGCGTGAAATTCTGCGCAGAGAGCGTTCAACGAAATAACAAAGCACTTCTATCTGTCAAGAAGGGTATTCCCTCTCCCACACCCGGCCTTGTGCAGGGCGCAGGCAGTCACCCTAAGACTATTGCAAGCCAGTGCGTATCCTAACCCTGTGGTTCTTCATGCCATCTACCCTGAACGGTATCCAAGTGCGGATTGCCCCGTTTGTGGACTGTTAGCCACATTCAATCATGTGTTGTGGGAATGTGAAGTCATCGGCCCCGCCCTCAGCGGGGACAGGTGGGCTGCGCTTTTACGCAGCCCCGAACTTAAGGATCAAACCCTGGCTGTGAACGGGCCGCCAAGCTCGGCTTGACGGTCCCAACGTGGGATTAGCCGGGTGGCGCGGGGTCTCCCCTGCGTCTTCTTAGGACAAAAATAAAGTTTTAATCAATCAATCAATCAATCAATCAATCAATCAATCAGAGAGTGTCTCCACGACCCTATATATCGACTGGAATACCCGTCCTTGTACAACCCGCTATAAGAATGCCCCATACTTATTGCTTCGGTGTAAAGCATTGGAGGCAGAATGGTATGATCATTCGTGTAATATGACTATAATACTTTACATTGTACTATGTGGAACGCAGGCAATAGAAAGAGAGAGAGAGAGGGAGAGAAACAGTAGAAAATGATGGGAACTTAACCAGGAAAAGGTCGCAGAGGATACGAATGGTACAAGCGTGAAGATGGATCAGGCACAGTTTGAGCACACACGTGTTAATAATAATAACTGTGGTTTTACGTCCCACAAACGCGATATAGTTATGAGAGACCCCGTAGTGGAGGGCTCCGGTAATCTCGGCCATCTGGTGTTCTCTAACGTGCGCTGGCATCACACAGCACACGGGCCTCAACCATTTCGCCTCCAGCGACCGGCACGGCCGGGCTCGAACGCACGACCTTCGGGTCAGCAGGCAGAGCACCGAAGCCACTGATCCACAGAGACAAACTTGAGCACCACGTGTTGAAGGAGACGAGATGAGATCTCTCTCTCCGGCCAAGCCATAGCCAAGCCAGCGTCTGGGGCGACGCCCGGCGGCGATGCATCAGCGAACCGGAAAGGGCAAGGACACCGGCGAACGCCGAGGAAGACCGGACGGGGGAAGCCGGAAAAACACACCGCCGTCTACGTGGCTTCCTGCTGACCGTGCGTGCCGCCGCCGACTGCAATGACGACGTTATCGAGGAACCCTCCCCTCTGCCTTAGCCGGCTTCCATTACGTCGCGAGATTGTTCGCGGGAGGCACCACAGGCTCATGTGCTATACGAGGGCGAAAAGGATTCCCCATCAGTCTCAGCCGAATGACGTTGACAGGCGGAGTGTGATAATAATGTCCAGCGCACACTGTCCGCGCCACAGAGGCGGGCTTGACAGCCAGCTCGCTCCGACCTGCTATTCCTCCAGCATTCCAATATTTACTATACTTCTCGTTTTGTCTATCTGGACCGCAGAGGGCACCACCGACGAACATCGTGCATTGTTTCGAATATCAAACGCAATGTACACGAGCTGTACCCTATTAAAAACATCTCGATCCTCAACTAGTAACGTGCATACGATTCTAGAAGCACTGCTAAACCTAGAAACAAACACAGCAAATGCAGAGGGGAAAAAAAAAGGAAAGAGGGCATACAACAGCGGTGCTGTTCGTCCTCTTTTTCGTCGCTGTTCGCCATACAAGCAAGTCCCATTCTCTCCTTTTTTCGGAAAAACAGAAAACAAAACTAATGGCTCGAATAGTGACTTTCACAAATTTATTGTTTCCCCTTCTATTTGTGTGAGTATGTTTGTTGGAACCCTCCCCCTTCCCCCATTCACACAACACAGCCCAGTGCCTGCACCTCTCATGCAGAAGACCTAACGATATCCGGGGTATAACGCCCCAAAACCACAATATGATTACGAAAGACGCCGTAGTGTAGGGCTACGGAAACTTCGACCACCTGGTGTTCTTTAACGTGCCTTGATTATCGCACGGTAAACGGACCCCTAGAATTTCACCTCCATCGAGATGCTACCGGGATCGAACTCGAGACCTACGGGCCAGCAGACGAGCACCGATCCACTGTTACACCGATGTGGTCATGGACAAGATCTAAGCACCATTATACGACAGATGCATTCCTTTACTGCTGCTGATAACTGTGCACATTTTCCTTTCTTTCTTTCTTCCGTTCTTCTGTCCGTTCTTTCTTTCGTTCGTTTCTTTCTTTCGTTCGTTTCTTTCTTTCGTTCGTTTCTTTCTTTCTTTCGTTCGTTTCTTTCGTTCGTTCGTTTCTTTCGTTCGTTTCTTTCTTTCGTTCGTTTCTTTCTTGCTTTCGTTCGTTTCTTTCTTTCGTTCGTTTCTTTCTTTCGTTCGTTTCTTTCTTTCGTTCGTTTCTTTCTTTCGTTCGTTTCTTTCTTTCTTTTGTTCGTTTCTTTCTTTCGTTCGTTTCTTTCTTTCTTTCGTTTCTTTCTTTTGTTCGTTTCTTTCGTTCGTTCGTTCGTTTCTTTCTTTCGTTCGTTTCTTTCGTTCGTTTCTTTTTTGCTTTCGTTCGTTTATTTCTTTCGTTCGTTTCTTTCTTTCTTTCGTTCGTTTCTTTTTCTTTCGTTCGTTTCTTTTTCTTTCGTTCGTTTCTTTCGTTCGTTTCTTACGTTTCTTTCTTTCTTCCTTCCTTTCTTCCTTCCTTCCTTCCTTCACAAACCCATGCCATTCTCCTCTACTACGTATTCAAGATTTGCCTTTGTTTTTGTTCTCTAGTGTGCCGCCCTGTCTTTACAAAGATCCCGGATGCGGGCTCCGAGTGGCTACGCCCACGTCGGGGCGGTTCCTGGTGCTCCTTGCGCGCGTGCGTAGATGGAGGCGAGTCGTCATGGGTACTCATGGGCGTCCTGCCGCGCAGGGACAGGTTCCACGTACGGTCCCTGACAACTGCATTAAAAACAGGTACTGCGACCGCGTGTATATACGATTACATCACATTGGCCGAAAGCCACATAAAAGACGCCACCTTCAGCAACGCTTTTACTTTTTCTGGCGGGTAAGTGAGTGGTTGTCCAAATAACGCACCAGCATTCTTGTAGTAGGAAGCAAATGTCTGTAAGTATGTCGAATATCAAATGTGAGCGATTTTTCGCAAGGCACCTGGCCACTGCCATCTTCTTTTCTGTGCTTTTGTATATCGCCACCTGCATTACAAAGACCGCGTGCTCCAAGTCAACCATTTTCATGCGTATGCGTCTACCGTAACACTGTTTTGTTATTAACCATCCAATATGGCTACACTGAAACACATAGGATGCAAGAAATAAATATGAGAGAGAGAGAGGGAGACGCACAACATTGGAGGAGACAAGGCACACAAAACAATACGCCTAAAATGTTGTGGTATGTTACACGGACAAAAATAAACTGACAAGAAATGGCAGGGCTGTCGAAAAACACAAATGAATAAACGCACAGTGTCTTCTGCGTTAAATGACCGGAAATTTTGCTTTTGTTTTTCTCTCTTTAGTCAGCCCTTCGTCAACTTACTACGCGCATAAGGGCTGCCATGGTGTCCCACGTTGCGCTGTTTTCAAGAACGTGGCCAAAGATATTTCCTCCGCAGTGGGGTAAGATATTTCCTCCGCAAGGAGGGAAGTGTGCAACATAGCTGACGAAAAATTCCGAAAAAGAAGCCGAAGTACGCATCTTGTGAAGAAGTAATAGTTTACAGCATACTATTGTCACGTGATCACGCTTAAATAGGACAATAATCCCGCTGTATTAATGATAGGCAAGGAGAGCACACTAATAGTGTAGACAACAACAAAAAAGGAACAGGCCACGCCTGTGCAGAATGCGCAGCTCAGTCACAGCGAAAGCTGGAACAGCGGCCTCTCAGAGGCTTTGGTTAAACGGATGGGCAACTGCTACAAGCACAGTTCCAGGGTACTACTACTGCAGAAATCATCATAATTTTTGTGTAGTTGGGAGGCAACCACTATGATATACCCTTCGACATTCTTCGGAGAAGCGTAGTACCCGCTCCAAACTCGCAAGGAAGTTTGTGCAATTTTTTTTTTGGCGTTGTGGCTGACGAAGGTGAAGCTTTTGTAATGGGTTGGAGCATTTGATGGCCTACTATAGCCACGCCATTCGCTCTTTGTCACGCTCGGTTGGTCGTTTGCTGTTCTAAAACGCTTTATGACTGATGTTAACGCGATTCCTTTCCTCGATATCAAGCCTGCCTAAGGTAAGTTCGCACCCGTGTTGCAAGCACTGGTGTGGCTCTGTGGAAGAACGCTGGGCTGGCACGCAGTGGATGGGGGTCCGAATCCCATTGTGTCCGTGGTGTTTTCTTCATTTACTTTCCTTTTTCGTTCTTGTTTCGTGCGACTGTAGTTACGGACACCGGCGGCGGCGGACAACTATGTCGCACGCGACCTTTGTGATCTAATAACTGCCTTCGCTGTAAAATAAAACAGGTTGCTGGTTGGCAATCCACTGCAGGAATTGCGGGTACAGGCCTATGTTTGAACAGCGCCCTATATGTACTAGCTCGAGGGAAAAATGAAATGACGCGGTTGGACAGTGGAAGCTGAACGCATATCTGCATTAGAAGACAGATGCATCAATGAGCCGCTCCTTGCCTTGTCTGTGAAATAGGTAACGTTTCTGAGTGGTGTAGTGTCCGCGTGTAATACGAAAATTCGGGACATTCGTAGCGTGTTGGTGGCATGTGCATAAAAAAGTCATGCAATTTCTGAAATAAAAATGTTGCAAGCTTGCCCTTCGTATGTATAATCGTGTCTATTTCTTTCCGTGTCTCACTTGCGCAACTTTGAGCATTATTATGTGTTGTGCATGCGTTTGTATGCGTGCATATACACATTCTGCGGGAGACTAGCTCCCTCTCCCCCCATCCCTGGCTACGCCAGAGGCTTTTTTACACGTTTTCCATTCTGTGTTGTATCTGACCTTCAGTCTTCTGCAACAACTGTACATCATACAATCACAGGTATTGCACTATACTCAATGTACGAAAGAAATCACAACGCAACGCAGGTAAAGGACGACGGCAAAAACAAATACACAGAGAGTGCTTTTAATTGCGGCCTTCGCGCAACGCGTCGTGATTTGTTTGTTATGCGAGACCAACTCGGCTCAAACTTCCGTTTTGCGCACGGTGCGACGGGCGAGTGCTTTTAGCTGCGACGGCACCCTCCAAGAGTCTGGGAACGTTCCAGCTGTAACTAAGCGCGTGCCAGTGGTGACGTTAATGGACGAAAGCTAATTGTGTCACACGTATACATTCTGTGGGATGACATAGTTACTATGTATTACGTCGGACGGGTTGGAAGGCGTAGTTCCGACCGGCATGTTGGAAAATCATTACACTTCCTTCAAAAGTCGTTTGTATAGAGTGCGTCAGAGTCCGTTTGGTCATTAATACACTATCCAGACCTTGAAGTATACCCGATAGGCAACAATTTAAAGGAAGTCCGTCGAATGACGTCATTCGCTTCCACAGCTATACTCGGCTGAAACAAAATTGTAGAGAAAAAAAAAAGAAACGTTCATATCAAATATATTTCGTACGGTGTATAGCGAGCGCGGTGAACGAGCCTTCGGGTCCTTTCCGGCAGGAGGCTAAAAGAAACAAAGAAAAAAAACGCATTCGACCAACCAGAAAAGAACTAAAAAGAGGCCAGGGAGGACGCGCCCTTGCAATGTGGCGTGTTTACAACTACCCGCAGAGCAGCGTGCGCTTATAAATGCACCGGATCCAAAGAAACGGCGTATGGGCGCAAAATGGATGCACGAGTAGAGAGAGAGAGAGAGAGAGAGAGAGAGAGAGAGAGAGAGAGAGAGAGAGAGAGAGAGAGAGAGAGAGAGAAGCGGCAGGATGTTGAGAACGAACGGGACGCGGAAAACAAACCAAATAAATGAGAGATGAGAGAGAGAGAGAGAGAGAGAGAGGGGGGGGGTCGGCACGTAGTGCAAATGCAGCCCATTCGCACCTTCCTATACGTGCAGCGCGGCAGCTCTGCCGGGACTTTGTTAATCGGCCCCGTAATTGATCATTCTCTCGAAGCGGCAGCTAAGTGCATGGCGGCGGGGAACCCGGCGTGCTCGCTACGAAATGCGGTCACTCATCGCGCCACCGCTGCGAGGCACGATCTCCGCGGCGTGCGCCCTCCACCCCGCATACCTTATCTGCACGCACCGCGTTAACTGCGATAAGCGGTCCGCTAATGTGGACTGCATACTGCGACGGGGAAGGACACGGCTTAATTGCGTCTTCGACGTCCTTGCCGTTGATTCGGCGGCGACGGCTTGTTACAACGGTATCGAATGATGCGGTTTGAGGACGACAGGTGGCGCCATGACATGGAGAGCTTCGGGTTAATTTCGACCATCTTAGATTCCCTATAACGCTCAGCCTGCAGGATTGAATGTCCCCGAATGCGGCTATACCATGGCTTTCTTTCTTTCTTTCTTTCTTTCTTTCTTTCTCTCTTTCTTTCTTTTTCTCATTTCGCTTCTTTTCCTTTAAAATCTGAATAACACAAAAGAGAAAGTCTCACCATAACTGTAGGGCCGGCTAACGAGAATACCAATAATAACGCAAACAGAAATGGGAGTAAAGCTATAGAATTCACCCGCGACCCCGTGCTCTGGAATAAATTTAAATTTAGGACTGCATGCTATGTATCGACTATAGCTACAAAGTGCGGCATTGGGGACCCTCGCACTATAGACGGGTTGCGGTTTAAGCTTCAACAACAAATGGCAGGTCAGTTGAACGTGGAAAAGCAGCGTTTCGCATCATATCCCGCAAAACAAGAGATTTGTTTATCGGGATGTACGTGAGTCAAGATCCAGGCGGTATTTCGAGTCGAGATCCAGATGAATAATGACGTATCTAAAAGACGGCTGTATGCATATTTGGAGAAGTTGGTGAAGTTTAGAAAGCCAGTTATAACTCACTCGTGAAATCTTCACGCGAAATGCTCCGTAGTGACCAGTTAAGCGTCCAACTGTCCTGAAAACGACGCTAACTCCAGAGCAACGGCAGCCGCAGCCGTCGTTGCTTGGCACTTTCATCGGCACTACCTCACTGTCCTTCATTTCACACGACTCACTTGCCCCTAAAACTTCGCGTACTATTTACTACGCGCGTGTTTGTACACGGAGACAAAATGGGGCATTCGCACACCACCCGCCGCAGTTCACATCAAAGGGTCCGAATGCCTGCCGCCTATAATAATGCGTATTGACGCGCGCCGTGCTGTGCGAAAGACTCGCGGATTCAATATGAGGCCGGCCAAGGCCGTCAAGGCGCCGAGCGTACTGAGCTGTAGATCCGGTCCTTCATCGCAGTCGGCCCCAATCTGTGCGAGTGCTACGCGAATGAAAGTCGTTCGCACCCTGCCGAAACCACCGTCTGTGCGCCGCGTAGCATGACCGGGTACCGTCGTTCTCTGCAAAGGCCGTCTCTATACACACCGTGTCTATGCACAACACGATAAACTGGTCCAACTACTACAACCTGCGTTCACATTAAATAAGCAACGACCACAGCAATGGGAGCGCACAGCGCCGTATATGTGCTGTGCGAGAAGCCACTCCTCACCTTTCCCTTCCGTCTAGATTCCAACAACGAGTTGGTTTCGAGCTACTGCTCTATGAAGTAGATGCAAAGTTTAGTGTAGTGGCCGATTAATTCAAGCAACGAGATGACGATGGATTTTTAGGGGGGCGAAGGCCTGTCCGTTGGTGGCGTTCACGTGCGCCGTAGGTGTGATGACGATAAAGATGGTGACGGACAACGGTGACGTCTCAATATGCTCTACGATGTATTTCGTACGGCTGGAAACGCCCAACAACCACCGGGGGAACGTGCACGGACCTAGTCTTTTCCAACTTTGGGCTAGATCATAAAGCACTAATAATTAAAGCAAAACTAAATTCGCAACTTAACACAAGATTGCAGTTTTGACCGATAAGCATTCTATATAACTGTAGACCGCTTTGTCACTAATTTACATGCGTGGGTGATTAATGTCACGGGTGACTTACGGTAACACCGAACGATCGCACTGCTTCGCCTACCCATCATCAGACACTTCGTAGATATGCCGTTATTTTTTGTAAAGCGAAGATTAATATCGCCCCAAACAATAACGTGTGCATGCAGACCAATGACAGCTCCCTTTCCCCCGTTGTAAGCGGTCTGTACGTTGACGAATCGACGAGTAAAACTGCGACAGAGTATGTCAAAAAAATTGAGGGTGACCTTTAATATTCGTATTCCGCATATATGTGTACCTGTTGTTCTCCGCTGGATTTACAGTCTCTTTCGAAACGAATGCCCACCCAGTGGCGTACCAACTCTTTCGCGAGTGGGGGGGAGGGGGCAAACCTACCTGACTCGTCAGCCGAGATATATACTACACACACACACACACACACACACACACACACACACACACACACACACACACACACACACACACACTTATATATATATATATATATATATATATATATATATATATATATATATATATATATATATATATATATATATATATATATAATGAGATATAACAGATAGTAATGCCAAGGAATGTACAGGGGAAGTTATTAGAACCAATGGAATGTAAATAAGAAGAAAGAAAAGTGGATGAAAAAATAACCAGCCGTGAGCAGGAATCGAACCTACGACCTTCGAATAACGCGTTCGATGCTCTAACCACTGAGCTATCACAGCGGCCTTCCCTCCGTCCACTTTTTTTGGGTTTATATGTAAATTTAGAATTTAGAAAAACGATATTTGGTGACTAGCATGGCAAGGATCTCGCAAGCGGAGAAAATTAGTCCTTGTCTACCGCTATAGAACACGATCACCACGATCGTCATTTCGTTGGTTTTAGCTGTAATCGGCCAGTACAGTCGCCTGTTCAAATGGTTCACAATGGTTCAAATGGTTCACAATGGTTCAAATGGTTCACAACGTTAAAATGGTTCACAATGTACCGTTGATTGGGAGAGCTGAATTCAACAGTTTTTACGGGCGAAGCTCCTTAGGGTGTGGGTCGTTTCCTCCTCCGTTTGTGTGTTTTTTGTAGTATGCATGTAGCCACCCCTAGTTTATGAACTGCATAATAGATGGCATTGTGTGTATATGTTCTTGGAAATAATATTACTCGATGGCGTTAGCGGTTTTAGGGGCGAAGCTCCTTAGGGACAGACAGATAGGCAGACAGATGGTTCGCCTCACTCATCATTTACTCCGTGGATGTACATCAAGTTTTTTTTGTTCGTGTAGGTGCCGTTTTGCAGTGTTGGCGCCATTTCTGAATACAGATAGCGTGTCGCATCGCCTATTGAGCGTGACTGTACATCCGAGGTAAAGCACTGCTGATCGCAATTTCACGGAGGGACGCACACGCTGACGGCCATACCTTGTGCCGTGTAGCGCAGTCACATGCACTGAGCGCGCCTCATGCACGCCCAAGGACATGCTTCGATTGTCTCACGTCCCCCATGTCGCAACGCGCTTCGACATGGCAAGTGCCGACGTGGCTCACAACAGAGTTCCTAAAACTCCGGTACAAGTACCACAGACGCCTGTGCCAGTGGCGTAGCCAGGTTTGGAGGGTTCGAATCTACCTTCTCAGGATTTTTTTTTCTTGTATGTGCATATACACGCGGACATGTACGAACACACGCAGGCGTAAACGTGACAGGGTTAATAGGAGCACCCTCCTACTTCGTGCATATATTTATGGTGGAGGAGGGTAGTGATTTCAAAAGAGGAAATGAATAAAAAAAAGTAAACTCCGCAACTGTCCACAGCAACGCGGGACACTTCAACAGTGGTTCGTGAGGGAAGGGATAACGAGGGATTAAAAGAGATATAAAGAAAAGGAAAGATTGAGAGACGGTTATAGAGGTGTGCCGATGGGGATCCAATCGGCGAGTGCCTGTCGAAGAGAAAGGACATTGAACCTTCCCCCGTGAAATCCACCGAGCGTCTCCAATACTCCCCTCATCTGCATGGATTTTTAAAGAAGCGCTCCTATAACGTAGGGAGAAAAACGTGCATCGAAGGGAGCGTAGGATGAGCGCTGATATAGGCGCTCGGCACGAGGTCGCACAGGTATGTTCGTGAGCTGTTGTCTGATGAAGGCCAGTGTGTATGTCAAATGAATAGTCATAGAGCCTTAACTGTGAATAATTAATGTTATAGCAGGGCTGCTCTTAAATGCCTCGAATCCATTGCAACTCGATAGAGCTGCTGCATAAAAGTTTACAAAAAAATTCTTGTAGCCGCGAAGCGCATGCAGTTGGCAATCAAGATAGGGACCGCTTTGCAAGAACTTAATTCTTTGGCATTCTTACAGTAAAGAATTTCGCATTCTTTCCGCCATTTCTCATGGGTCGAGGGCGTTGGGAAGGGGGTGCCAAAGAGGCACTTGCCCCCTACCTAAAGTCGCACTAGCCCCCCCTCCCCCCCCCCTTTCCAACCTCGGTGAAACACTGGTATGCCCTCCCCTTCCTCCCCTCCTCATATGAGACAAAATCCTGACGACGACCATGGCAAGTCTTCGTTATCGCCATAGCCGTGACAACCCTTACACAATCACGGTCCCAGATAGCGCCGTGCCGACGAAATCATCCATGTATACGGATCCCCTCCCCACTCCGCGCTTCCTTCCGTTCTCGCCTTCGATCGCGGTGTTTGACATCATAGTGCTATCGCCAACGGGTCTCAGCCAGCGTCCGGAAACTCGAGACACCTCTGACTCATCCACAGCGCGTGCGTGCGTGCGAGAGACTTCGACAGTGACGCGTAGCCCCGAACTCGAGCAATGCGCACCGCGAGCTATCGGCCACGTACGGCAGCGTCAGCAGCGAGGGCCAGGTCACCGAGTCGCCGGCATGGTGTGGTGCGGTCACCGTTTCCGGTCGTTGCGCCGACGATAAGTCGCTCTGCACACCGCGCATTTTCCCGAACAAAAAGCGAACACGCTCGGCGATCGTACATACCGAGACCACTCCACGCGCTATCACGCAGATCTGGGAGCCTGTCGCGATAACAAGTGGCACCGGCGGGGGTTTTAATTGAAAGCCGTCGAGCCACGATTAAGAGAGAAGACGGTTTACCTAGCCTACAGCACAAACGTTATCGCATAGGCTGTCCAACTGAACTGAGTTGCCTGTTTCGCGGCGCTCTTCTCGTAATGCAGCAAAATAATAGTGATCATAAAAACACCTAGCTTTTCTTCGTTAGTGAGAAGGCGGAACATCGATGGCACTCAGGTAACTACAACGGAAGGTAAAGTAACTCGTGTATATAAGAGGTCTGATGTAACAAAGTCGATTTCATTTCCGCCTCAGACCTGCCTGTAGAGATAATGGATGATAATGGATGTTGTAGGGAAGCCCCTAGTTCCCCCTTCCTCCGCCCCTTTTTCATTTGCATTTTACTCCATGACGTGTACAGCACCGAGCGATACGTTACGTTCTTTTAGCGTAGATGTTTTCGATGAGTGAGCCTAACCTGCGTACTCAGATGGGTAGGACAACCTGTAGAAAAGGGCTTCTAGAGCTGCAGAAAAAAATTTAGTTGCCCCAAGACTTTTTTTTTTTTTTAATCGACAAGGGCCTAACTGCTTCGTATCTTCATCCATTACGATCACACCGACTCAATTTTGATGGCTCTCTCAGAACTTTCTTCTACCACGGGAACGTGCAATACAGGTGCCTACACACACGTGCTTACAGGCAGGTATATACGTGCACGAGCTGCAACGAAATATCCTCACAAATATCCGCGACAATGCCTGAGCGTATGGACCACGTTCCCCTTCAATTCGCTATCAATCCGAATTAGTGCATCCTATAGAGAAAGAAACAGTCCACAAGCAGTCTAGAGACACCCATCAGTACTCAAGGAAAATTAAAACAAAAGCAAAAAGAAATTGAAAAGGCGCACTAGATTCAAATTCCGCGTTGTAGAGTTTTGCTTTCCTTGCCGAATTTGAGGCACACCGCGGTAGGTATGCACTTCCCATTTCGTAATTCACATTTCATAACTCACGTTTCATAATCCACGTTTCTTAACTGTTTAAATATTCAAAGAAATAGATGGTCCACGGCGAAATAGGAAGTCAGAGTCCATAAAACATCGTGCTTTTACGACACCCTACGATCGTGTTTTCTTCATTTTATTCCTCTTTGGGACATTCGGCACGTGTCTCACACATTCCAATCTCTGGCAATAATTGAGCCTATTTTTCATTTATTATCTGCCCTCGATAAAACAGCCCCATTCATCCGAATTTCAGGGGCAGAGGGTGGGCTGGGGCACGCTTTCTGCCTAAGGGCCTGAATAGCAGTCTGGGAACTTTTGACGGACTATGTATATCCCTCCAACCGCACGTCATCGGGATCCATTCTTCACGACTAAGTACGCGAGCCACCAGAGGGGAACTTCACCAAACGGCGCGCCCGTAAACGATTGAGGTTGTTGTTACTCCTCCATTACCCCTTCACTCCGACTACCATTGGCAACGACGCCATTCTGACAGACAAGTGACACTTGGCAGAATGTAGCCTAACTACACCTTACAACGCTTTCCCAATATTCAGCGATACAACTCATTCAAGAAGAACGGCGATTTGGGCTAGTTGGTTTGAATTCATAATAATATAGGTTGCAGCGCGAGCACGAATGTGCTAGAAGAAACAGACGAAAGTCGAGGTACGGAAGGCAAAGAGGACAACACGAGCTCGTGTTGTCCTCTTTGCCTTCGGTACCTCGACTTTCGTCTGTTTCTTCTAGCACATTCGTGCTCGCGCTGCAACCCTTATTATCATGACAACTCATGCCATTACCAACCTATCCAATTCCATTCCATTTATCTGTCCACCCATCCACCCCAACGTAACTCACCAATGTTGACGAGCTTGATGTTGTCCTGTGCCATGGCGGTGAGCGCCGTCTGTACGTTCTCCAGGCACTGGTGCTGATTCTGGGGTCGCGCAATGCGTCGCAGGCGGCGCTTCTGCAGGGCCTCGACGAGCGAGATGAGCCGCAGTCCATCGCTGAGGTCGCGCCTGAGGTCGGTGACGACGCCAGCGCCCGCCGGCCGAAGCTGCTCGTTGACCCAGTTGGTGAACGTTTTCTCCTGGATCTCCACCCACACGAACTCGTCACCTGCAGCGAAGGAAGGGGTGCGCGCAGCGTCAGCTACAAGGCCTCGAGTGTACTCCATCTGTGGCCGCGTTCGAGGACCTCAGGGCGTTTGCCCAGACCAATCGTGATGACGAATGGAGCAATAAAAGAACTGGGTAAAAAAAAAACAAGGTAATAAAAAGTGAAAGGGGTACGGGGTGACAAAGAGGACACAACAATTGTCTTCTTTACCATTTTGTGTTTCGTTTCTTATTCGTTTAATGAAATAAACTCCATCACGATTGAACTGTTCCAACTCGACGAGCTCATCAGCTCTCAAACATAAAGTCACAAAACTATCCTCAGCAAACCACGTTCCAAGCTTCAGGGGAGTATATATTAGACAAAGGAGCCATGCGGACCATGTGTCACCAGAGGCTGTCACCACAACAGCGTCCTTAATGTTAGAGCAGTATATAGGGAGAAAAGGAGGTGGAGAAAGATAACAGCAGATTTTAACCGTACCAGGCGTCAGCGTGCCGGCGTCCTCAAATCACCCAAACGAACAAGTACGAGACATGACTTCGGTACTTTACTGCGATTGGCGGCTCGCGAGAAGAATGAAAGGTCGCTTCACCAGCAAAGGCCTCCGTGCGCACGGTAATCACGCGCGTTACCAGTTACTTGCTAAAATAGTTATAACCAAGCTCATACGCAGGAAGGATTTTGCTGCAAATATACTGCTCGTTCGGTTTCGCTTACAGCGCGTATCTGTCGGCCATATTCAGCGGTTATGCTTTTTATTGACATGAGGTAAAATGGGATGTTGGCGCACAAGTAAGGCGCTGGCAACTCCCTATAGCTCTTCAGTGGATCGAGCACATACAACAGAAGAAACAAAAATACAAACAGTAGTACGTGGTCAGATAAACACACGAGGACACGTACCAAAACTTATTTTCTAAAATGACATTCAATAGTTGAATATTTTATGCGCATGTGACGCAACTGTCAGATGCTCCACGTTTCCCATCGCTTTTGTTGTAATCTTCTCTGCCACGACTCCTGACAACAGTCACTGAGTGATAGAATGGGTGGTGAGGGGGAAAAAGTCGAACGTACTTGATGAATTTGATGTATTTAACAGAAGCTACAAAAGGAAACTCAAAGCCGCTTGATCGCGGGTCATGCGTTGTTCCCGGCAACGGCAGCTCTTCCAAGGGGCTGGAACGCGTGCATCCTTAATCGGGACGCAACGCGGGGTGCTAAACATTATCCTGTCTACGCATGAGACTACATTATAGGCACCCTCGTTTGCATCACCCATAGGTGTCTATGGCTCGCATGCGGACGACGAGGGCTTGTACCGAAACACAGTGACTGCTATAGAATCTGTAATACTACGCCACTAAAGCATTATAAGTTCTTAAAACCAACAGAGTCAGAAGGTTTCCTCTTTAATTCGCTGGCGAACTTAGGCGGGTTTCACGGTGTCCGGCTTTCGAAACGTGGGGCCCACACGCGGAGTTTCGCAACAGATGGATGATCGAAGAGCTTCGCTTTCGCCTATCACTCAAAGAGCGCACCACCCGGCTAAAGCAAGCGTAAGAGGGCACGGTATGAAATGGGCGTATACTTCGTACCATGAGAAATTGTTTCACGCTGCGCGTATAGACGAGCAACAGAAGCAGTAAGCCAATACAAAAGAATGATCGACGCTTCGAAGCACGCATGTACGGGCTCCATCTTGCCCCACATCGTTAAACCTCTTGTTCACGAGCATAGTTGTTGACCATTAAACTTGGAGACGCGTCTCTATTATTATTTTGTCTCCCGAGATTACCGCGTAGTCGCCTGAAGACTTCTGTGAACGAGCCACTCGGAACGGCTCAGGAATGTTGCAGGGCAAGCAATCTATCTGGCAGGTATGAATGACGCAAGCGCGAAAGTTAATAGGACAAGAAGACTCAAGCACGCAGCGACAATGACACGGATGCCGATGACGCATAAACGTAAGAGATGAAAGGAAGCAACATACTGGAGTATGAATATTGAAGACATCGCAATTTGTTGCACATGCTAATGAGAAGAAAAAAAAAAGAAACACACACTCATACATTCGCCCAGAATGACTCAAAAGCGAAAGCCTTTTTCTTCTCAGTCAATGTATCCCAAACTTTGACAATGTGTGACGTCATAATCACGTCACGCATATGGTGTCGCCATCAAGCGATAATTTTCGCATCGATCATACCGACGCCGGTGTTCAATTTTCGCGTTTGATGAGGCTCCCAAAGCCCTAACCAGACGCACGCGTTACAACGCGTCAGCGCGTGACGTGTAGACTCGGCGCCGCGCCCTTTTCCTTCACTGGGAGAAGGCACGCAACTCCCCGATGCTCTGAAACGCGCACGTGTGGTTAGGGCTCTGGGCTTTCGGCTTAATATTTGGTCCCAGAATTTAACAATGTTGTTGTGTAGCACTAGGACAATGCTTCAGTCGCATATATAGTTTTTTACTTCTGCCACAAACTTCTCTTTTTCTCTTTCATTATTTTTTTCTCTTTCCCAAGTACAGGGTAGCAAACCGGAGTGTTTCTTCCGTTAACCTCCCTGTCTTTCGTTTATATTTCTTTCTCTCTCTTTAGCTACTAGAACCACGATACGATAATGACGTACGAAGCAACGGGGGACATCGGATTTACCTCGAGCCCCTTAACAAAGACGTCCATTCAAGTACTCGTGCGTTCCTACATATCGCCTTCATCGTGATGCGACCGCCATCGCTGGGAATCGAACCCCCGCCCTTACGGTACGCAGCGCGACAGCAAAGCCTGTAAGCCATCACGGAAGATGGGTAGTGCGAAGAGAGGATTCCTGCCTGAACTTGCTAATATAACCGAGAATCAACGCGCGAGAACTAAAGAAAAAAATGTTATCACACCGTGAATTTCCTGGTGGACTCTCGTCCCCTATCCGAGTTTCGAGAGGATTGAGGCATTTAGAACGCACGGCCGGTGCTTTCATGGTACACACATTGAAGGAGGAAGGAATAATGCGCTTTAGTCGCGGCCTTCTTTTGCGGACCGCGACATCTCTGGCGTGACGGGCCAGATTGACACGTGTCAGGCGTACTTGCGAGGCTTCCGGTGCGATTAAAACCGAGGAAAAAGCGCGTCTTCCTCCGCCGCTGGGATAATGGCGATACCACTCACCTCTTATCGCAAAGGCGTCTACGAAGTGGCGGAATCTCCTTAACCATTCTTTTCGTTCTTCATTTAACGAGGAGCCACGAAGCGAAGAAAAGAGTAAGGCCGTGCAGACAGCTGAAAGAAAGCGTTTAGCGGCACCTTCCGGTGCCCCGATTGCCAGCAGGTGAAAAAATATGTCAACGGCAGTCTTGCGTGACTGCCGGCTAAGACGCGCAGCTAAATGATTTACGGCCTTGGAGTATAGTGATGACATTGTACGAGCTGCACAGGCAGCGTTAATTAAGCTTACGTCAGCCATGACTTACAGACACGTCTGAGTGGGCTCGATTGAACACTATGGTGGTTAATCACTATAGCTCTGCAGACATTATTTCCGTCTTGTGGAGTGGTGCCTAACCGCTACGAGTCATTCAACAAGAATCCGACGGTAAGCTTCGAAGGAGAGGGGGGGGGGGGGGGATACGGAAGAGCAGTCCAAGAAATGGAATTTCTTTTTTTTTTGTTATTGCTTCCTTTAGCGTTGCGCCATTCATCTTTATTCCAAATACAAACACTGCATGTGGCAGGCCGATACCTCGAGCCCTCAATAGTTGTTCAGTAAGCTTATCTCTTCATTTATCGTCTATCGTAAAGAAGTAATGGTGGTGACGCGCCTCCAGTACAATGGATGACCAACGCTGTGTCAAGTGGCGGCATACATATATTCGCTGTGGTCAAAAAAGTAGGGCCCCCCAGCATGCGCTCCACCTCAACACAGCCCCACATTCGACCACGTTTGATATATTGCAAAGCTCCATTACACAGTCTATACCCTCAGCACTGCTCTTTCAATGTTTGTCGCTCTGCAAGCGCAATATAAGCGTCGAGTGAAGTCGCGAATTGTTAAGGGAACAGTGGTTCGCGGGACTGATTACGCAGACACATAGAACAACTTGTTCTCGGCGCTGCAGTGATCTGCTGAGCAAAACGTTTAGCTCAATGGAGAATAGACGAACGCCGATGTGAAGAAATTGGACGATGACACGAGGAATAACTTCAAACTTAACAATAAAAACCAACTTGTGATTGAATATACGAATATCGAATGCGCAGACTTCGGCCACGCTTTACTTTTACACACATAGAATAGTCTTACGTTTTCCTTTCGTGCGCCACCGTATAACTTTGTTCTTTCCCAGAAGCCAATGGCCCAATGGTAACCAGTTAAAGAAAGCTATTGAAATTGGAAATTGGTGAGAAGTGCGCGATGACAACCAGTCACGTAGATTAAACATCTCTCTCTCTCTCACACACACACACACACACACACACACACACACACACACACACACACACACACGCACACACACATACACACACACGCACACACACACACGCACACGTACGCGCGCACACACACACACACACGCACACGTACGTACGCACACATGCACACACACACGTACGTACGTACGCACGCACGCACACACACACACACACGTACGCACAGACGCAAACACAGATTTGTATTAAAAAGTCATATTTGAACCTGATCATCGGATTGTATGGATTAGTGACATGACAGGTTGTTGGATTATTCCATAATTCTTTTGACTAATTTATTTGCTCTCTTAATGTGTGTAGAAATGGTCGATGTATTAAGTGACCTATAGAATTTCCAGTGACCTATACAGAAACGCGTATGAATCCGACACAAACGTCCGTCTTCGACACCTGGAACATTTCGGGCTTCTATATACTACAGCTGGAATGATTCCCAACCTCATGGCCAGTAACAATCTTGGAAGAAAAATATCTGCGCACACACTGCCGTCTCACCTCTTTTAAATATTCTCACTTGACATAATGGCATAAGTGGATGTTCCACATCAACTTATGCAACCTGCAATCAAGCAAGATTATATCTAAGTTCACCTTTAATGGTCAGGGTGGTCTTCTGGAAAAATTAAAGTGCATGCAGGAAGCGACATTGACACATGTCGATGAACACGGGCCGGGCGCTAACTTCCACTTTATACCTTCCTCTCTCGTCCTATGTGAATGCCTATTCTCGCGAACGAATTCTGCCGAAAGCTATGCACCGTCTCACTTAATATCAAGTTTTGTTAAAAGGTAATCTTAACACAACTACGAGCTCGTAAGCGACGCTGCATGCTATACATACGCCTTCTGGTGTCGACATGTATGCGCAACCACTGCGCTGTGCTGTTCAAGGCACGAAGTAATAATAACTGTTCGAGTTTAACGTCCCAAAACCACCATATGATTATGATAGACGCCGTAGTGGAGAGCTTCTGAATGATCGACCACCTGGGGTTCTTGAAAGCGCACCTAAATCTAGGCACGCGGACCTCAATCATTCTCGCCCCTATCGAAAATTCGGCCGCCGCTGCCAGGATTCGATCCCGCGACCTGCGGGTCAGCAGCCGAGTTCCTCAGCCGCTATAGACCACCGTGGCGGGTCGTTCAAGGCACGGAACGTGTGCTTGTTTAATGGAATGCTCACTGAGCGAGGCTTTCAAGTAAAACGGAAGTGATGCTTTGTAGCAGATAGAGTATACATTATAAGGTATATGCGCAACATGTTTGCGTTTCCTACTCGAACGCCTGTACGCAGACAGGCATTATACTCAAATTATACTCAATATACGTAATGTTTTGTTTTTCTACAGCAACAGGATTGCACACATTGGACCACGGTTTTACAGTTGGTAAACAAATGGTAATCGGCCTGCATAACTGTGGCACTCTTTTTTTTTTTTTGCGTCACCAGTGAACATTGGGTGATATTGCGGGGATCAAAGGCAGACACAACGTTGGACCATGGCTTTCAAATCTAAGATACATGATCTAATCTCAATATGTAAGACGTGAATCTAATTACCTAAGGGACATATCTTCAATACTATAACTATACTAAGCGCTGATAAGCTACCGGCCGCCATTGCAAGCCTCTCGTCGCATTTCAATTTCTCAGCACTGTACATGCGTGTTTGTATAAGTTGTTCGATATAGCCCCGCCGCGGTGGTCTAGTACTCGGCTGCTGGCCCGCAGGTCGCGCGTTCGAATCCCGGCTGCAGCGGCTGCATTTCCGATGGAGGCGGAAATGTTGTGGGCCCGTGTGCTCAGATTTGGGTGCACGTTAAAGAACCCCAAGTGGTCGAAATCTCCGGAGCTCTCCACTACGGCGTCTCTCGTAATCATATGGTGGTTTTGGGACGTTAAAATCCACATATCAATCAAGTTGTTTGATATATAATGAATTAGATACGAATGGCATTGGCAAGTTCCTGCCTGACTGATAAAAGTGCACAGACCTTGCGTTATCAGGCTACTTTCGTTTTCGGCTTGTACCGTTATCACACGATAAAGGGACAATGTGATCCGCACGGCTGAGAGCGTGAGTATAGGCCGTACGTATGGCTCGAACGTACGGAAGTGAGTCAGAATTTTTCAGCTCGATAGAAAGACAACAGCGAAAACAACTGTTGCCCGGCGCCAAAAAAACTACGATTGAATAAGGACTAGAATCTGTGAAACAGCATTAAGCACGATTCCTATGAACCATGTTCACATTTATCGACAAATTTATACACTAAACAAACTATAGGAATGCGATTGGTACAACTGTTCAAGGTAGGTTACCTCATTTTCAGTCCTTCGTCGACCGTTCCTCGGTATGGCACGCCACGTACGCCTCCATGCCAAATTTTAAGAGCAACATTTTGCCCTCTGTACACTAGCCGCGTCTCTCGGGACTACCAATAAAGTTTGACCAACCAGCGCTGTAAGTTTTTGCACCTTTGGGCACTGCAGCACTAGTCTAACGTTTATGGGCCGAGTTATCCTTACCACAATGCGGATGTCACAGAGCGGGCTAGCCAATTGCACTTTATCCCATATCACCACCCGTGTACGCGCGCGTCAGAGTCGAGCAGTTTCACAATGTACCTCCTTTTCGTAAAAGACGGTGAAATAGAGACGCGGGAAGTTTGGACGTACTGCGCCCGGTTCGCTACCCCGTAAAGAGGGAGAGGGAACTGGACAGGACGAGTGACGCACGCGCGCGCGTACCAGCATTCACCGCACATTCTCAGGTGGTCGCTGAACACAATAGCCTTTCAAAAGTGCGACAGGGTCACAGTGCACGCATGACAGGGTCACAGTGCAGGCATGACAAGGTCACAGTGCAGGCATGACAAGGTCACAGTGCAGGCATGACAAGGTCACAGTGCAGGCATGACAAGGTCACAGTGCAGGCATGACAAGGTCACAGTGCAGGCATGACAGGGTCACAGTGCAGGCATGACAGGGTCACAGTGCAGGCATGACTCGTACAAGCAATGGGTAACATAATTAAGTCTACTCGACGAGAGAGAGAGATAGCAATATTAAGAACCCCGTGCTTTACGTGCCAAAATCACGATATGGTTATGAGGGACGCCGAAGTGGAGGGCTCCGCAAATTTCGGTCATCCTGGTGTTCTTTTCTAACATGCACCGACATAGCACAGTACACGGGCCTTCAGTTTTTCAGCTCCATCGAAATGCAACGGTCGGTATCGAACCCACGACCTTTTGGTCAGCAGCCGAGCACACTGAACTACGCCAGCGGACAAGCGAGAGACGTTCGTTATTGGAATGCAGATGATGTTTCCAGCGCGCATATAGGACTGTTGGCATTCTGCTCTGCAAAGGGAGGTAGAAATGAGCTACAAATGCCTGACGATCTAGAGTGGGTAAGAAGAAGAACAAATAAGATTACTTTGCTTTTTGTACGACATTTGCAGGTGTCATACAAAGAGTGAACTCTGGCTTAACTCCACGTCACGAAAGAGAGATTCTTGAAAGTTTTTTTTTTGGGGGGGGGGGGATAACAATTTAAGTATCGGAACAATAAACTCGAGGCGTCTTCGCTGTTCTGTAGGCTACGGCGTAATCGACTAATATCACATGCCACGTGGCATAAGTGGAAAATTACAAATAATTTATACATTTAGTGCTCAAGACAAAATCTCTCGCCGGGACACCCAGTACTTTTCAACCATACACACATTAAAAACGAGCTCTGTGTATCCGACACTGTGTATGACTGTGTAAGGTTGTGCATGGCCTCAGACATTTTTGGGGGCGAAGATGCCTAAGCCGTGCGTCCGCGATTTAGTAGTAGTAGTAGTAGTAGTAGTAGTAGTAGTAGTAGTAGGAGGAGGAGGAGGAGGAGGAGTAGTTGTTGTTGTTGTAGGTAGGCACCTCCAAGGCCGGACTAGAGGAGCGGCACGCGCGCACCTTTTTGAATTGAGGAGCAAGCTTGCGCACGTTATGATAAATAAAAAGACAGTTGTTTCTGATGAATTAACTTACAGATACGAGTATTGGTGACTTAATCTCCAATTAATTTGCCTTGAATTTCATGCTTACTAAAAAAATAGTATCAGAAGGACGCACTTTGAGCCCTATCTGACCAGTAAGGGTTGCCACGTTAAACTCGCTGGGCGTAACCTCCTTGGTTTTAGCAAGGGTTGGGCCGAAGTGCTATCAATGTAGTGGACTAGTATATAGCCATTGTTGCGCCTTTGGGTAGCGTGGTGCGGACTCGGGCCATCCGAGTCCCCGGAGAGGACGAGTAGAGAAGCCGGAGAAGGAGAAAAAAATGTTTATATACAGTATTTACATGGTAGCGTGGTACAACATGAAAAGAGAATCACCCACGAGCGCCTCTGCGCTAGCGTTTTTATACATCGTCCGCCTTCCCAAGATCCCTTGCAAAGAAAATTTATGCGCAGGATACTCCAATGAGATCGTCGTCTTCCTCTCCGTCCCCGAAGAGGGAAAGCCAAACACCGCCTCCCTCTGAACCTAGGAAAGGGGGCAAGGCATGCCCAGTTCGCTGTTTGGTGAGGGAGACCCCACGCGCCAGCGTGGCACCACAGTGAGATGACGTGGAATCCCATGCGCAAAGTCGCTCCCTGATGCAGCCAGGTTGACTCAAGCAAGGCAGAATACCCCGTACAGCTGCTGGGTCGACGCTGCTTCGGAGTGTCGCTCTCGGCGGCTGACAAAAGCTTGGCCAACGACTTTTGTGTCAAGAGGAGCCGGCGACGTGGTTTTTCCCGATTGTCCGCGTCCGTCGCCGTCCCGGTGCAGGGTTGACTCATCAACAGCTGCCAGGTGCCAGCAGGCCGCGAAGACCACGTGGAACTTGGGCGAGGCACAACAGCACCCCCGCCGCCAGATGATACATCGGGAGGTCGAGTTGTTCCATGCAGCTCGGCCGGGTCGATGTCGGCGACGTTCCGGCAAGGCTCTTGCCTTCTCGAAGGGCCTGGTCAAACTGGAATGCTCCAAGAGCTGGCCTCTGCGCCCCGCTTCGGTGAAAAGTGGGTGACAAGCTCCAAGAAACGACCTTTGTCAGCCACACACAATGCGACAAGCACCGCGTGTACGCCACTCTCATCGCCAGGCCTCAGATTTTACAAAGCAAACATCTTATCTTAATAACTTAAGCTCAAGGAAACCATGTGCATACCAATCGGGACAAGTGTCCAGTAACTCTTTCATACGTAATTCCATTTGGAATCGAGATAACATTATAATTAAGCTAAACAAGCAAACTGTAGAGCTCGGGACAACGAGGGAGTCAGTAAAAAATTTCTCTATGCCCTCACTGTAACACATTGAAAAAAAAAAAAAAGGTACACATAAACTAGGTAAAGGGTAAACAAAAAAAAATCAAACAAACCTTCCGCGTCTTTTGACGAGTCAAAACGCTCGACTTAGGGCGTCTGCATTTGTATGAAGGCCACCTCTCTTGTAGCGCACCTCGAAATTGTGCTGCTGCAGTGCTATGCTCCATCTGAGCAAACGACCATTCTTAGGTGACATTTGGTGTAACCAGGTTAGTGGAGAGTGATCAGTTTCTATAATAAACTTAGAGCCAGCAACATAGCAGCCTAGTTTTTGTACGGCCCAAACAATGCAAGCACATTCTTTTTCCGAAGTGCTATAAGCCTCTTCCCTGCTGCTCAATTTGCGACTCAAATACAAAACCGGCCGCTCCTCTCCACTCTGGTCCGTCTGACATAGCACTGCTCCTAAACCGCGTTCGCTTGCATCACACTGAATAGTGAAAGGTTTTGCAAAATCCGGTGCCCTCAAGACGGGTTTCTCACTTAATACGTGCTTCAGCTTCTGAAAAGCGTCTGCCTTTTTAGAGTCCCATTGAATGTTCACAGGTTCGGTCTTGCGTAAACTATCTGTCAAAGGGCTGGCAATCTCGGAGTAATTCGGGACGTAATGCTGATAGTAACCTGTGAGGCCGAGGAATGCTCTCATCTCGGTCTTAGTGCTGGGACGACGATAACCGACCACCGCGGCTACCTTGAGTTCGGACGGTCGACGACGCCCATTTCCTACAATGTGCCCTAAATAGCTTACTTCAGCACAGCCCAAATGACATTTCTCTCTCTTTACCGTAAGACCTGCATTTTTGATCCGTTCCAAAACCATCCGAAGGTGTTCAACATGGTCTTCCCATTTGTCCGAAAATATCGCCACATCGTCTAGGTAAGGCAGCGCAAATTTCTCGAGCCCGTGGAGAACCTTATCCATCAGGCGGCTGAAACAATACGGCGCGTTCTTGAGCCCAAAGCTCATCATCAAAGGACGAAAAGTGCCCAGGGGTGAGATAAAAGCAGCGTATCGACTCGCGCGCTCTGTCAAAGGGACCTGCCAATACCCCCTGACAAGGTCTAACGTAGAAATGTATTTCGCCTTAGACACTGTCTCTACCCTCTCTTCAATGTTAGGAATAGGGTAAGTCTGGTCGACTGTTACAGAGTTCAGGCGGCGATAGTCCACGCATGGCCTTGGATCACGGCCCGGAATCTCAACCAAAATCAAAGGCGAGGTGAAATCACTGTCTGCTTCGATGATAACACCTAGGTCGATCATGCGGCGAATTTCGGCCTCTAGTATCTCTCTCTGTCTAGGTGACACCCGATACGGCTTACAGCTGATCGGCTTGTTAACCGTCAGCTCAATGTCGTGCTTAATCACATCCGTTTTGCCTGGCTTTTCGGAGAAAACGGTAGCGAATTCCTGTACTAAAAGCTCTAAATCTTCCTCTTGAGCCTTACTTAGGGTGTTCCCTGTGTCTACCCTATCTGACAATGTGCTGCTGACCGTGCCATCGGAAAGACAAAGGATTTCCGCGCCCTCATCCTCAGGAACATTGAGTGCAAGGTTTACTACTGCTTTTCGTCGCATGTAGGGTTTCATTAGGTTACTGTGATACACTTTGGGGCATTTCCGGCCCCACTTTACCTCGTAGTTGGTGCCTGAAAGCACTGACATCACTGTCGCTGGTCCCTCCCATTGTACGTCCAGCTTGTTTTTTCTTGAAGGGCACAACAGCATCACCTCATCGCCCACTCTAAAGACTCGCTTTCGAGCTGACTTATCGTAACGGGCCTTGGAAAGCGCCTGTGCTGCGCGCATGTTGCTCTCCACCACTTCGCGTGTAGTCCCCAGTCGCCCCAATAAATCCAGTACATAGGAAACCACATTAGGGTCCTCCCCATATCCAGTCCATGACTCTCGTATCAAGTGCAGCGGACCTCTCAAGTTCCTGCCGTAGACAAGTTCAGCCGGACTAAAACCCGTACTCTCGTGTGGGGCCGACCTCAGAGAAAACATCGCAGCTGGTATACACCCCTCCCAGTCACTTTTATGCTCAAAGCACAAAGCTCGCAAAACGCGTTTCATGACCGAGTGCATGCGTTCCACAGGGTTCGACTGTGGATGGTGAATAGAGCTATGCGCGATTTTTATCCCGCAGCGTTCTAGGAATGTAGTCGTAAGGCAGCTTGTGAACACACTTCCGTTGTCACACTGTATCTCCGAGGGAAAACCCACCCGAGAAAAAATAGACAACAATGCGTCCACCACGCATACTGAACTCAACTCTTTCAGTGCGATTGCCTCCGGGAACTTGGTGGCAACGCACAGCGCGGTCAGGACGTACCGATATCCTGATTTAGATGGAGGCAGAGGCCCCACGATGTCAATCACGAGCCGACGGAAGGGTTCTGTGACTATGGGCACTAGTTTCATTGGTGCCTTCCATTTGTCTGTTGATTTTCCTATCCGCTGACAAGTGTCGCATTCACGGACAAACATCTCTACATCCTTCCAGCACCCGGGCCAGTAGAACTCCTGAGCCAGCTTAGCTTTCGTTTTCTTTATACCTAAGTGGCCCGCCCAGGCGTTGCTGTGGGCCAGGTCGAGAATGTTCCGCCGGTATTTTAGTGGAACTACCACTTGGTTGTAGACCCGCCCTTTAGCGTTCTCATACCTGCGATGCAACACCTCGTTTTGGGTGTAGAACGAAACGTTCTTCCTAGAGTTACCTTCCTTATGTATGGCATCTAGCAGTATAGAGAGTGCGAGATCCGCCTTTTGATCGACCACTAGCGTTGCACGGTCGGTTCTGGCTAGCTGACACCAACTGGTGGACGCGGGTGTTAACACCGAGCCTGTCACCAAGTCCTCGTTTTCGGGCGTTAGAGATATTTCCTCGCTGTTGTCGACCATAGCCCCAGTTTCCGTCTCGACAACTCGCATGGCAGACTCATTTTCCGTCGCAACTACCTCAGGTTTTCCTACACTGCCCTCGGACGTCTGTTCCCCAGAGGGTGAGCTGCTCAGCTGTTGCGTCAGCTCGCGCGCCTTCGAACGGGTAAGGGCCATGCAAGCTATTTCGGTGGCAAATGATTCTCCACGTGTTTTTAACATTTCCTCAGACTTATTTGAAAATAGGTAAGGGAAGTGCTCCGGAAGGTTGGCTGAAATTGCTGCTTCCGTACACAATTGGCCGAAAGGGCCCTCGATTACAACCCTCGCTATCGGTAGGCAGACGCTTTGCTTTTCTGCCACTTGCCGAATCCAGGCACACTCTCCTATATAGTCTTCGGAAGATACGCAACTTGGATGCGCTACATCCATTGTGGCCGCCGAGTCCCTCAATACCCTACACATTCGGCCGTTCACTGAGAGTGTCCTCATGTAAGGCTTCAACAGCTTTAAGCTATCCTCTGACTCCTGAATTGTGGCAAATGCCATGTGCCTCTTACAGCTCCTGGCCATGTGGCCCTTTTCTCCGCAGCTGTAGCAAACAACTGGCTTCCGCGCTTCTAACGCATGCGCTATGTCACCAGGCGCCTTTGAACCTGATGAAGGTGCCGCCTTAGTCCCCTCACTGTCCTTTCCCTGCTGACTGTCTAATAACTTGGAATTCTCGGGTTTCCAGTTATTTCTTGCAAACCTCTTGCGTCCCTGGTTTCCCGACCAGCTTTCTACCTTTTCATTTTTTTCCGAAGTTCGTGGTGTACTGCGGAGACTACGGCGTGAGCAGTAATCTTCGGCGAGTTCTGCTGCCCTGTTCATGTCTACGTCTTTCATCCTATCCTGCACCCAAAGCCTTACCTCCTCGGGAATTCCCCGGTAAAACTGCTCAAGTACCATCAACTCAATGACCTTGTCATGGTTGCCATAGACTTGCGCGCTTTTGAGCCACTCTTCAAAGTTGGCTCTAATTTGGTAGGCATAGTCTGAATGAGATTCGTTGCCCCTCTTAGAGTGCCTGAACCGCAGGCGGAAAGCCTCTGTCGATAGGCGACATTTTCGTAGCAATGCAGCCTTTACCCTGTCATACACCTCGGAGTCCTCTTTATTCATTCTTGCGATAACATCGGACACTTCGCCTGGTAGTACGCATATCAGTTTTTGTGGCCAAGTCTCCCTACTAAACCCTGCATTTTCGCATGCTCGCTCAAAATGCACGAGGTATAATGCAATGTCGTCACCCGCCTTGAAGGTGTGGATTAGATCCTTTATCTTTGATTCTCCACCCCCTGAATTTCGATTTCCCACGGACATACGAAGCTCCAGTTCTTTCAGACGGATTTCATGTTCTTTATCCTCGCGATCCCTCCTTATTTCCTCCTCTCTCTGTTCACGGGCTAAGCGCTCACGCTCCTCTTTCTTTGCCAAAATGGTTTCTCTGGCCTCAATGGCCTCTTCTAAACTCACTTCCTCTTTTCCCAAGTGCTCCAAAATTTGTTGTTTTCTTTTAACCGAGCCGACCGAAATATTCAGCTCCTGACAAATTTCGAGGAGTTCTTGGACCTTAAACTTCTCCATCTTAGATATGCACACCGTTTCTCTTCTAAGGTAATTTTGCCCACGAGCCACCCAATTCTTGGTCTGCGAATCAAAATTTACCAAAATCACCCTACCACGTTACCGACCATCTGCGCTAACGAGTCTGGCGAAAAGAAGAGCAAACACGCGGCACTCACCACTTCGATGCAGCCGACGCAGGCGAATCCCATAAGCTGCCAGCCACTGTTGCGCCTTTGGGTAGCGTGGTGCGGACTCGGGCCATCCGAGTCCCCGGAGAGGACGAGTAGAGAAGCCGGAGAAGGAGAAAAAAATGTTTATATACAGTATTTACATGGTAGCGTGGTACAACATGAAAAGAGAATCACCCACGAGCGCCTCTGCGCTAGCGTTTTTATACATCGTCCGCCTTCCCAAGATCCCTTGCAAAGAAAATTTATGCGCAGGATACTCCAATGAGATCGTCGTCTTCCTCTCCGTCCCCGAAGAGGGAAAGCCAAACACCGCCTCCCTCTGAACCTAGGAAAGGGGGCAAGGCATGCCCAGTTCGCTGTTTGGTGAGGGAGACCCCACGCGCCAGCGTGGCACCACAGTGAGATGACGTGGAATCCCATGCGCAAAGTCGCTCCCTGATGCAGCCAGGTTGACTCAAGCAAGGCAGAATACCCCGTACAGCTGCTGGGTCGACGCTGCTTCGGAGTGTCGCTCTCGGCGGCTGACAAAAGCTTGGCCAACGACTTTTGTGTCAAGAGGAGCCGGCGACGTGGTTTTTCCCGATTGTCCGCGTCCGTCGCCGTCCCGGTGCAGGGTTGACTCATCAACAGCTGCCAGGTGCCAGCAGGCCGCGAAGACCACGTGGAACTTGGGCGAGGCACAACACCATGAAGCGCAGGCCGTAAGAAAGTGGCCGCTTGCCACTCTTCTAGTCCGGCCATGCCACCTCTCGTTTATGTAGGCCCGTGTACTCAGATTTGGGTGCACGTTAAAGAACCCCGGGTGGTCAAAATTTCCGGAGCCCTCCACTACGGCGTCTCTCATAATCAAATGGTGGTTTTGGGACGTTAAACCCCACAAATCAATCAAATCACCTCTCGTTTAGTCCTTGGAATGTCCGCTGGATGGCGGTACTTCTATATGATGAATATGAAGAGATGCGAGATGGCGGTACTCGGAGTGTTCACTAGATGGACGGACGGATGGACAGACGCACGGACAGGCAGACGCACGGTTAGATGAACGGACGGAAGCAAGAGCGAACGGACGGACAAACGCTTTGCCCCACTCATCATTATGTACTCTGCGGATATGCTGCGATTTTTTTTCGCTGTGCCTTCGGTAGAAATACTACTTTAGGGCTGACTAATTACTCGAACCTCCACTGAATCGGTCAGCGGGAAGGTGTCGACAAGAAAGCTGAGAAGCAAGCGTCTAAATCATTCGCGCCACGACGAGTGTACGAAATTGAAACCGGAGATCAAAACACCTGACAACGACCTATTGCGTCGCACTCGACATTTATAGATCGCACTTGGTCAGGTATATATGCATAATCCAATGATCCACAAGAGTTCAAGAGCCGCGGCAAAGCACGCGCACTTCGAGCATCTTAATTCCGCTGCCATCGGCATTCAGCGACAGCAGGTTATCCTGTTGACTGTTTGTCCTTTCTGCTTTCGCTGAACGGCACTTGAATTGAGTCGTGCGAGAAGTGATTCACTTTGCCACCAGGAGTAACTTTTCTTTAGACAAATCTAAGGATATTCGAAACTTTGAATGCATCGTATTGTGAACTGCCAATTAGTCGACAGGACGGTTGCGTTTGCTGTGATAAGCTCGAAACGCAAGTCCGTTCGAAAGCCGAAATTTCACGGTGTTCAGAATAACTCCCCAGCAATGCGGGATGTATAGCCAGTAGTGAGTTAACAGGATCGATTTTATTAAAGCCACCATTTGACCCGTCGTAAATCCCCGGTTTACGAGGGCGAATAGTATGCGAGTAGTACGCGCACAGTATGCGAAATGCCATACTAAGAAACAAATATTTGAAGAGTTCGATTTTTTTTTTACTGCAAGAGTAGAAGGTTGAATTACGTCGAACTGGAGTTTCAGAAGATGTCTAGTTTCTCGAATTAATTTTTTGAAATATGCTACCATCTGAAACACCGGGCTGACTTAACATTAACCGGAACAAGAAGAAAAGAGTGCCGGCCGCTGTATTTAAACTAAATCAGAAAGCTAAGTTGCATTTATAGGGTATCACAAAATAAAGGTACGAGCTATTTTGATCCAGCTAGATTCACTATGCACCGACGAAATATGAGTGATAAAAAAAAGGAACACAGAAAAATATCATACTGAAAACGTCATTGAGCGACTTGTCTGGCCTGCAGGATGCGAGTTAGGCGCACAGCCTTGATATGTCAGCGAGGTTGATAAGCAGTGTCAAAGGAAACAACACATGAAACGGGAAATGTAATATATTATGCCGTGTCGCGATTTCATGACGTACGCGTCTGAGGCGTCGTTGTAAAGAAGTTGTAAGCACAAATAGAAAAATAATTACACCAGTACTTTCACTATAGCCATAGTTCGCCCCTTTTCCGTGCTAGAACTCTACGATTAAAAAAAAAATAATGCAAGCGTACAGTCGGATGATTTCGGGATAAAGCGTAAACGTTATCGTTGGCACTGGAGTTTTGAAATAAAGTAGTTTCAATAATGACCTTCGCTTGTGAAGGAGATTATGTTTAATGAGAAAAAGGAGAAGTTAATAGTTTGCTACTCCTGAAGGGGGTAAGAGAGAAAGGGAAAGAAAGAAAGCGTGACCTTCCCACCAGGAGCGTAGCCAAGATAGGAAGGGTGCAACCCCTACCCCCCCCCCCCCATGACAGTTTTCAATTTTACTTGCGTAGATATGCACACACATACAAAAGCACGCACGAACACACATAAAGTGTGGTTGAAACCCCTCTGAAAAAAAAAAAGTTCTGGCTACGCCCCTGCATGACACACCTGCATCGACTCCACAAAAGAATCACCGACAATAATACCTCATTCGTTAAATGCACCTCCTCTGACACGAAGAGCTGAATAGATGTCTGAAATCAGGCTCAAAGGAAATGTCTGTGTTGCTATCGGTACACGTGATGAATGCGACTATCGGTACACGTGATGAATGCGACTATCATTTTACACACTCGCCGTTGATAATCGCGCCATCAGCGATGAAAATTCAAGGCAGTGTACGCATGAACTGCAGAGCTTGATGCTATTTCGGTATGCTAAAAGGGTTCACGACAAAAGATAAGCCGCGTTTGTGTTGCCTCGATTTCTTCTCTTGTTGCCCTTGCTGGCACGCTTACATTTGATGATTGTGAATCCGTACCATTCACGTAGCCACGGGGGGGGGGGGGTGAATTCCACCCCTCCTCAACATAGATTTTTCAATATTGCGTGTCTATACATATACGCACACATACAAACACACGCACTAAGATACGTGAATAGTAACTGAACATCCCTCCGCACACACCAAAAAACATTTCAGGCTACGCCCACTTGTCCGTTTCTAAGCTAATCTGCCGTTTCTAAGCTAACAGGGTGACTTGATAGTAACGCTACACACACGTCCTTCCGGACGTGGAAAATTAAAGGAATTTTACTCGCATGTTCATCCGTTTAATGCAGCCGCACTCACTGTCTCAGTGGCAAAAGAAAACAACGCACACTTACGGGGAATTCGGCCTGCGCTTATCTTTGATACAGCGGTTTGCTCGATATAAGCGAGTTCGTTATAACGAGCTCATTGCGGGACGCAGTATAGTTAGATAGCCTGAGTGCGAATAAAGGGCGCAAATAGCACCCAGTGCGGAATAACACTTGGCCACCATTATCCCGCAGGTAACAGTATACTAAATGTTACACAAGTGATTTCCGACGCGGCGTCAAGCAGTTAAGATACGTGCGCTGTCATAAACACAATCATCTTTTGTTTTACAACGCGGTGATTTGAATTTTATTCGAGACAGTGTTTAAATAAAGGAAATGTTTCGAGCCTCGTACACTGTTTATTCCCAAATGTAAATATCATTGCATTGAGAGCACGTTTTGATATCTGCACGATTAAACGGAGACCTTCCTTGTCATGCGCAAAAGGGGCGTGCTTAACTGAATCCACCCACTTCAGCTTATAGGCCTGACATGCCGAGGCAATGTTACAGCAACTAAGCGGGGGGATGTGAAGTCTATATTAACGATAACTACGCAGATGAGCATTATTCGCGTTAGTCATCGATTAGGTTAAAGATACACGTTACATTTCGGCGTGCATAACCACTGCGTGAATCAACGTGGCACACATGAAACTCACGTAAGTGAATTGAACAGGAAGTTCAAGCCATGGTTTTTTTTTTTTTTGTTGTTGCCAGCGCGGGCAAAATGCACTTAAATCGAGTTTTTAAACATTGTCAACGGATCATTGCGTTGTTCAGAGCACGTCAGAAAAAGATGACGTTTTTTTACTGTCGCCCTATCTTTGCATTTTCACCAGCTGTTTTCTTTTTTCTCGAGTTAAGCCATGCTGGTAAACTTCACTTTTCTCGTGAACGTTTCGTAAATTGCACCGCGCTTTTCAGAAGCCAAGCGACAGGACTGGTGAGCGACTCTGCGGCCGTGCCGAAGCAACCACAGGAACGACAGCTGCAGAGGGTCGGACAACAGACACCCAGAACAAATAGCCGCGCCAATGGAGCAACAAGAACATGCTTCACAAACCTTTGATTTGCATGGCCCTAGCTGCGTGTCCCTCCGGCGAACGCGCCTTCATTCCGATCTGGCTGAAACCACCACCATCGGCGGCCGCCACGGCGCCGTTGGCGTACTCCATTCGGAAGGCCCTGTCCTGCGCCCGGAAAACTCACGAAGCACCCGCCGCGTCTAATCCATGGTGTGCGATAAATGCGCGCCGACCAGCGAGGTCTATCCCGTACGTGCTGCCAGGGCCGGTCGCACAAGAACTGCTGTCACGCGCGCACACAACACCGACAGACACCGCCACGGACACCACGATCCACAGCAGCACCAAGCGAACGACTCGTGAGGCCCGTCACATTCAGCGACGTTCGGGGAAGCTCTTTGGGGCCGAGGCGGAAAGCGCCAAAAAAACAAGCTGCCAAAGGAGCGCTGCCTTTTTTGCTTTTCGTTTAATTTTGCAGCGCTCCCACACGTTGGCGTACTAGCCGGACTGACAACATTCCTATCCGCGCGCCCGGCTCCGCCGTGGAGCACGTTGCGGCTTACCTTGTTTTTAGGGAGCTTCCGCACCTAGAAAGTACCTAGCTACAGTCGCACGACATTCAGCGCATGCCCCTCTTGAACACACATTCGCCCGTGCGTACAAGTTTCACTCAACTAATGACTTACTAAATATTGTTGGTTTACTGGAAATTGGATATTTTAGTGTTTTGTAGTTTATCAGCGTGCGACGCGGTGTTGAATGAGCTCGTTTAAATGTCCCTAGAAATGGTCCCATCAACAGAGTTCGCGATCCCATGAACTCGCCAAATGCAGATCAAAACCGCAACATTAAACTGTAAAACTGCCTCTAGCGCTACGCCGATGCACCTCCAGGGATTAAAAATATGCGTTACACGTAGTTTGTGGTTTAAACATCTAGTGAGTACAGAAAGCAGACGTCGCGGTGATCAGCGATGAAACCTCGTGGACATAAGATGCGCGCAATATGTTGCTGCTGCCATCTCGTGACGGTAGAGCCAGTGCACGCACTTACATTTTGCGCTTATAGCAGCAACCACAAAAAATTATACTCATAATAAAGTTTAAAAATATATGTGAACAAACTAATGGTGCAGAGATGCGAACGATGTCTATTAGAACCCTATATATAATTTGCCAGTGCGCTTAATGTTGCGCCTTCTCGTGGCTACTTTGCTAAACATATTGACCTTTGAGATTAACAACGTACCGCACCCTATCATGCAAACACTTAAATAAAAGAAAGACAAGTTTCAAAACCAATACTGTAACGCACGCTTATAACGAATACAACTAGTACTATTACGTTAAAATTTAGTGACGATTGAAGTGTAAGCCGCCGCAGCTCGTTAATCTGGAAGATCATGAACCACGTTTGCCACCTTCAGGGAAAAGAGAGACCTATCAAAATCGACAACGCGCGCAACCACTCTTTGACTTTTCTACGCGGGACATTCAAATGAGAAGTCACAAACTAAGGGGCGGCAACAAGTGACGCTCCCTTTCTCTCATTTTAGCAACGATACTTATGAAACGACATGACTACGTAGCCCCAATCACTATGCCTAAGAGCAGACTGTCGAAAAATAAAAATGAAAATAATAAGCTCTCAGACAAACAAATAAAGAAGTGACAATGTTGAAACCTGTCACCCACTTCAGTGTTAATTACCGAAAAAATTGCTGCGTTGCCAATCCAACAATCTTATAGTCAGGATGGAACCACCAACCCGGCTGCCTGACCGGAATTTCACTGGGAGGGAGATGCCCCTTATACTTCGCCTACGTATCGGCTACTCCTGGCTTGTGGCCCGGCGTCATCGGCTTGGCAAAGCCTCGTCCCCTGCGTGCACTGCGGGCGGGGCAGATGAAACCATCGAGCACTTGTGTGTTCGCCCAGCGCTTCGCACACAACGAGACTTCTTGCTCACCGCACTCGTTCGCCGTAGTCCGCCCGCGGTTACACAGAGAGACCTCCTCTTCCCTGCACGGCACCACACCCAGGTCTTCAAGGCGGTTCTTCGCTTCTTTGAGGACACTGGACTAGATAACCGGCTATAGAAGCCACCCGCCACATCCTCAGTCATGTACGCCCTTTATCTTCTCTCTTCTCCACATCTTAATGCCCTCATCCTGCCCCTACAGGTGCCGAGCCATTCTCCCAATTAAGGCTGCAGAAGTTGCGTCTTTTCCCTTCCTGAACCTTTCTCTTACCGAAGATATTAGAGGCAGTATTGTCAGTTAGCGCTTAGTCCCATGTCCATAATGCGAACTGTCCATCGTCCCCATATGCCGAGAGTCTAACCTACATATTCAAAAGTTCTGTTAACTTTGTCCTTGCAATTGGGATTCACACGCTATCAAGCAAACAAAAAGGTGGCTACAGGTAGAATTTTAAATGCAAAGCACTTCTTAGCGAAGTTCGGTGACTTTGAGCGTATCTATCTATCTATCTATCTATCTATCTATCTATCTATCTATCTATCTATCTATCTATCTATCTATCTATCTATCTATCTATCTATCTATCTATCTATCTATCTATCTATCTATCTATCTATCTATCTATCTATCTATCTATCTATCTATCTATCTATCTATCTATCTATCTATCTATCTATCTATCTATCTATCTATCTATCTATCTATCTATCTATCTATCTATCCGCCTACGACTTTCAGCTCTCCTGGCCGTTTCGATAATGGTATCAATACCAAACTTGGTATGGCATAACATTACTCTATGAAGAACATATTTGACTAGTCATAACATGAATGTCATGATTTACATTTCATGGTCCTGCAGCTCTTGCGGTGGTATCGTTCACATGACATGTTGCAAAGCTGGCATGGTATGGCATGATTGCACGGCGAACGCAAGCGACAGACCCTAACATGAAAATCATGACATGCGTGCCATGTAACTACATGACTACATGCTACGCTCATGATGCGCTCGCGGCCGTTTCGCTAGCTTCACATGTACCAAATTTGGTATTACAGTACATGAATGAATGACGAAGGTATGTGACTGGTGCAAACATGATAATCACGAGATGCGTGTCATGTAATAACATGACTACATGCCATGCTCATGATGCGCTGGCGGCTGTTTCGCTAGCTTCAGTTATACCAAATTCGGTATTATGGGACGTGAATAGATGACGAAGGTATGATACTGGTGCAAACATGAAAACATGAGATGCGTGTCATGTAACAACACGACTACATCCTACGCTCATGCTGCGCTCGAGGCCGTTTCGCTAGCGTCACATATACCAAGTTTGGTATTACAGTACATGAATGAATGACGAAGGTATGTGACTGGTCCAAACATGATAATGATGAGATGCGTGTCATGTAATAACATGACTACATGCCATGCTCATGATGCGCTGGCGGCTGTTTCGCTAGCTTCAGTATACCAAATTCGGTATTATGGGACGTGAATAGATGACGAAGGTATGATACTGGTGCAAACATGAAAACATGAGATGCGTGTCATGTAACAACATGACTACATCCTACGCTCATGCTGCGCTCGAGGCCGTTTCGCTAGCTTCACATATACCAAATTAGGTATTACGTAACGCCAATGGATGACGATGGTATATGACTAGTGCAAACATGAGAATCATGAGATGCGTGTCATGTGAGAACATGACTATAGTATACATGCCACAGTCAAGGCGCCAATACATTTTGACGTGACGCGGTGCGTGAGCTCGCCGGTGTTGCCACGTCAGGCGCCGGTCCTCTCGCAGGCGCGCGCCGCGATGCGTTGCTTTGACGCATGCCCGTTTCAGCGCATCCGGCGTCCCTCCGTCACAAAAAGAGGGAGACGCAGTTTTGTCTAGGCAGCACCTGGTCTAGGTAATGCATCGGCGCGAAAAGCAGCATGTCGCATTTCGCGACGGTTGCCGTCGGGACGCGCCGAGGATGCTAGTCGTGCCGTGGATTGGATTGGATACACTTTTATTTGGTCCTCCAAAACACAGATCACTGTGTTGCGGGCAGCTCCCACGTGGGGACCTAGATGCCAAGCTCCTCAGCCGCCTCGCGGGCTTGGTGGACAGCCCAGAGCTGATCTGCCAAGGACGAGCTGCGGATTGCCGCCTCCCATCTGGCAGAGGTGATGTGCGATAAATGAGCGAATTTGGTGCACTGCCAGAGCATGTGTTCTAATGAAGCTATTTCCTCACAATGTGGACAAAGATTACTTGGGTATAGGTCAGGGTACATGATGTGTAACATTTTCAAAGTAGGGTACATCCGCGTTTGCAAAAGCCTTAATGTAAGTGCTTGGGGCCGGGTTAGATTTTTGTGAGGTGGAGGGAAAATCCTTCTAGACAGGTAGAAATGTTTAGTGAGCTCGTTATATGTTGTAAGAATTTCCCGGTTATCTCCTTCACCGGTAGAACGCATCCCCGGGGAGGCGCGGTTGGAGAGTTCTCGCGCCGCCTCGTGTGCTGCTTCATTGAGATTGGGAGGGGAATCGTTGATTTGCCCAAGGTGAGCTGGGAACCAACTCAGAAGATGACGTGTTATGTTCTTTCCTTGCAGTATTCTCAGCGTATGTTCAGAGACCCTTCCCTTGGCGAACGCCCGTAGTGCTGCCATGGAATCACTGTAGACGACTTCAATGTTATCCATCTTGAGTGCTAAGGCGATGGCCACTTGTTCCGCAATGATTGGGTCTTTCGTCCTGACCATCGCTGAGTTGACGACATGGCCAGCCCCATCGGCCACCACCGCCACAAACGCTTTCCCATTGGCGTAGGAAGCCGCGTCAACAAATACGACCCCTCGTTCCTCGCTAGTCGTGCCTGGCGTCAGATTATAGAGTGATCGCGTTTTCCTAACGTAGCATCGCTGTGCCCAGCGTGCGCGCGCGTCAACGCTATATTGGAGTATTCATTGGGCCCGTCATGATGCGCTCACGACCGTTTCGCTAGCTCCACATATGCCGAATTCGGTGTTACGTGACGTCAATGAATGATGAAATATATGACTCGTGCAAACATGATAATTATAACACGCGTGTCATGTAAGAACATGACAACATACCACGCTCATAGCGTGCTCGCGGCTGTTTTGCTAGCTCCACATATACTAAGCGTGGTACCACGTGACGTGATTAGATGACGAAGGTAAGCGACACATGCAAACATGATAATTATGACATGGAATTCATGTACGGCATCATTTACCTCCAACTCGTAACGTTGTGCTGATTTTAAAGTGACATATCAACATTTCTCATTCGGTCCAACTGTACGTGGGATCTGCCAATTTTTCTTGATCTACTTTCGAATGTGTGGTGGTCACTCCTGAATTGAAGAAGCGCAAACCTTATGATATTAGTATTTAGCATTTTATTGGCTCGTTGATTCCACAATCCAAAGTAATGAAATGTTATAATATGCAGCGTACACTCTCAAACACCCCCCCCCCTCCCGCTCACTCATGATATTGGCCAAATTTCACGCCCCCGACCCCCAGAAATCCTGATGATGCTATGTAGATTTCGACGACGCAATAGCCGTGCTTGGCCAAACACAGCCATGCCCTAGGAATCCTGGGTGCGCTAGCAGCATAATTGTTATAATTGGGCACTATACTATTATAGTTGCAGTGAACTTTTGCTTTACAAAACAGTGGGAATCCAATCATTGGCAGAATTGCAGGGGAAATGGAGCTTGAAGAGATTCAGAAAATTGTGAGCACGGGGCCGACATTTCGACAAACGGACTGATTTTCGTCAAGGCAGCAACTGCCTCTTGTTTCCTCTTAAAAAGGACCTGAAACACTGCTTCAAGTAACCGTAGAATGAATTCATTTTAAGAGCTTATTGCCTCACGAATTCAACGCCGCAAAAATTTTAAGAATTTGTCCAGTGCGAGTGGAGTTACAAAGGTTTGTCGCATGTTGCTATTGCATTCTATCTTCTCTCGTCCCGACGAAAATGCTGGAAGCTAAATAGGGAGGCATGGCAGGGCCACAGAAAAACGTCACGCGCGCTTCGTGGCCTTGAGCACTTCTTTTCTTTTTCAACTGCGCGGCTTTGTCAGTGTGATCGCGTGCGCACGCGTGGACAAGTAGCGGCCTCCCGCGCCCATCTCTTGTAACGAGTGAGCATGACATGTTCAAATCAGCCAATGGCTGATAGATGGGCTTACGTGTGATTTTTGGGCACACTACGTGATTTGTCGCGAGAAGAGAAAGCAATTTTAAGCTGACTTTGATAATTTATTGCGAATTCCAGGCCACGCACTGTGCTATAATATTTGGCTCGCATGTTGTCGGGATCCTCTACTACTGATCGGCAGTGTTTTGTGACCATGCTCAAAAGTGTTGCAGGGCCCTTTTAATTCTCCCTTAACCTCCTCCTCTGTTTCGGTTTGAAGGAGAGGGTGCGAAGCGTAAGCACACATGATACTGAGGGAAAGCAGTTGCCGCCTCGAAGAAGATGAATCTGCTTGTCTAAACATCGGCTCCAGCGACACCCAGTGTTCAAGAAATTTTTGTGCGCAGTGGTATGCAACAGGCGCGTCATTTGTCATCCTAAGTGTAATGTAATGAGCATACCTTTGTCTCATACAACGCTTTCCTTGTGCCTGGGGAAGAAATGCGTTATGGCTCGTACAGATCCTTCATACTGACCAGGGACGTAGCTAGGGGTTGGCACACCGAGTCAGGGGTCGAAACCCTCCCCCCATAGATAGCCCAAAATCACACTCGACCGCATCCGCATGGCATGCCTCCATTTCAAATCAAGGTGCCTCCCCCCTCCCACCCGAAAAAAGTCTGCCTACGCCCCTTATACTATCATCTGCAAAATGGTAAAACGCACTGTTAGCACAGTACCACTGCGCGGCGTTCACCTCCCGAGTTGACAAGGACTAGCGGTCGTAAGATCGCTTTCGGTGGCAGCAGCGTGACAGTGCGGAAAAGCTGAACGCTCTGAGGACGTCTGCACGCTGAAATGTCGGTGCCTGTCATCACAGAGCCCATGCCCCCCCCCCCCCCACCCCCCCACCCCGAAATTTTCTTTCGTTATGGCATAGAAAGCGAAAAATTATCATTTTAAGGGGGGGGGGTGCTAAACCCGAAATCAAACAGGTGCTCCTCTCCCACCCCAGAAGATTTCTGGCTGCGCCTCTGCCTGTGTGTGATAAAGGAGCCCGGGTTGCTCAGACCAAATATACAGACGTTTTTGTGACTGCTGCCCTGCATACTTAACATGTGGACATATCTAGACATTACAAAGATATAACAGTTCACTGAGGAGCCACTGAAGTAACAGCAAACGCAATAACCTCGATGTCGTACGACCACTGTTTACCCTATAGCCATATTTTTATCGCTTTTTCTTTCTCTTATCGGGGATAGAAGTCGGGGAGAGATGAAAACGGACCGTTCTCTCCAGCGGAATGTTTTTCTCTTTTTCTTCTTTCACTCCACACTCTCCAGCTAAAGCGTCGGCGACTCGCTTTAAGTACAACCCTTTGCCTCGAAGACGTCGAGGACGAAAACTATGCAGATGTTTCGTAAGAGATGGTGCCAAGGTTAGAACATAAAGGAAAATAACCCGAGATAAGAAAGCCTGCACCTTTATATCAACGGCAAGTCACACCCACCAGTACGGTTCTGGTGGCTGAACGACGATCTTCCCATAATACCACTCCCGAGGGACACCTCTTTTCTATCTACGGAAAGCTCGGCACACCCAATCAGCGGCGTCCCCCATCTCAACACGTGAGTATACGATTATACTCAAGCTAACCAGCTCGCGCTTTTGGCTGTTCCCGTAATTCAACAGGAGGACCACCCGCATTTTAGCAAGCGGTACCCGATTTCTTAAGCATTATACACCGTTAACGTGACTACTCAGTCACATGTGAAATATCATAGCACCGTTTGGTTTCCCAAATCGCACCGGGGAAACCATGTATCCAGAAGGAAGCTGTTTTTTTACGGGTAGAACTAAGTTTGCCACGCCTCGATGCGTTTATTGCCTCTAAAGTCTGTTTTCTCTAACTTGGTGCTCAAATGGTTACTGTGAGTTTCACTCTCGATTACAACGTGCGGGAAGCTCTTGTTTTTTTTTCCATCGGAATCTCGACCGTGAACGTAGAAATGGTAGCCGTTCCTCATGCACCACGCAAAGTCACGTGCCGCCAGGTTCTGAGGCTTGCCTCAATGGGGGTGAGACCAAGACGTGTTCAATTCAACCCCGCATCCAAAATTTCGCGTGACGCATCCGCTACTATAGTTAACTGGTTAAGCGTGCATCGTTATTACTTACTGTTTTACCCAATGCCCCGTGCCTCAGAAATTTCACGAGAGTATAGGAAACCGGACAGAGGACTGGCGTTTGCCGCTCTGAGGGCGTCGCTGCGGTTTATTCGTGGAGCCGGTCTGAATGGCAAATTGTGACTGTTCGCAAAAATTCCCGTATCTCGTACTTGGACGGTACTATATAGCCACTGCTTTGTAGTGCCGTGACAGACTCTTCGTTTTCACTTTCTTCCTTTTCCCTCATGTATATACATATAGTATGGCGAAGAGCAAACCCCCTTCAGACCTCGAGCACTTTCCCGAGTTGAAGGGACCTTATAAGGAACAGTACATGTAATCTACGCCATCTAGGCACATGCCACGCGCTATATAGTGGCTTGCACAGCGTGAATTACATTTGTAAACCCTGTATGAGCGGCTGATTTCATTAAGCATGCCACCGTTTGTGCGAACAACAACAGACGCCCACTGGAATGAGGCAACGGATGGCCGCGACGAGTGAATGCTTCATGCACTTCAGAGCATGCAGCCTGCCAGATGATGCTGCAGGCCTATAGATCACAGTCGACCGCTCAGCAAAGCTCGCAAACTCCCCCGAGGAAGCCTCGAAATATGGTTGTAGATGAGTATGCGGAAGGTCAAGATAATGCTTCAGGTACGAGAATCCGTGACGTATAGGAAATCGGACCCTCGAATCTATCTCAGGATAGGCCAAATATTAACAGCGGAGAATCTTCATGCAAATGAAATCCATCGAAGAATAAAGATGTGCTGGTGCGCGTATACGGCAGGCACTGCTACCCATGACAGGTAATTCACAACTATTATGAAATAGTAAGCTGCACAATCATTGTGCGCTGCCAGTTCCAACATATGGGGTGGATACGGAGCTTCGGGCTTTGCGTCTCGACGTAGGAGGTGTCCTCTACACCTGGCGCCGAGCCGAGCGTCCTTCGGCACCCTTTTTCGGGCAATGAAGTTTCACCACCACCCCCACCACCACCGCCGCCGCCGCCGCCGCCGCCACCGCCACCACCACCACCATCATCATGATCATCGTCATAATCATCATCATCGTCATCATAATAATAATCATCATCATCCTGACTACGTCCAGTTCAGGACAAAGGCCTCTCCCATGTTCCGCCAGTTAACTCGGTCCTGTGCTTTCTGCTGCCAATTTATACCCGCAAACTTCTTAATCTCATTTGCCCACCTAAAATTCACCACCACCACCACCACCTGGAAAATATCGAAGATGCTTCAAGAGAAGCGGAAGAAACAAAAGATGATAAGGGTAACCTTAAGAGATAGGAAAACATCAGAGTGGTTCAGACAAGAAACAGTGGTAGCCAACCTTCTCGTAGATGTTAAAAAGAAGAAAAGGCAAAGCTTGCATTAAGTCGCGCAACGCTTGAAACAGAGAATCTGGTTTATTCTGAAGACTGCATGATCTGGTTGCTTATATTGGTTGTTTCTGTAGCTGCTTCTAGATCATTGGTAGACTTTAGCTAGGTTGTTTCTACGTTGATTCTCCGCGCCGGCAGGTTCGAGTTCAACCACAGAGAGTGACAGGCAGAACAGGAATGTCTAAACTCCAGGGGGAAAAAATCGAGCTGAAACCGAGCGTTCGCGCGTATCATAGACTTACGGTCACGTCGTTGTTGTCGTTGGCCTTCCGTCACCTTCGGGGTCCTCTCACAAACGCCGTTGCCTTTCCCGTTCCCCACAATTCTCTCGTCGCACTCATGATCATCCGGCTCGACGCCGTCACTTCGCTGCCATTTCTGTGGCCAGCTGTTGCCTTCCCTTTTAGTGGACCAGCGGTGATTTCTGTGGAACATATGATTAGCTTCTTGCAGGCCGCACAAGCTGCGGCTAGTTTATCAACTTCGTTCTTAAAAAGATGTACATTGGCTGGTCCTGCCGGGAGAAGGACATGCAACAGATGCTAAGCTTGAACATCGGAATGGATATGAATAAATGAGAAGCGCGGCAGTGTACAGCGAAGGGCTAAGTGGAGCGACGAAGTTAACACGTTCGAAGCCATCAAATGGAATCAACCTTGCACAGTGGCGCAGGACAGTACGGGCTAGGCATAATTGGGAGAGGCCTTCGGCATGCAGAAAGCATAAGGCAGACTGATGATAGTGGTGGTGATGGTGATGATGATAGTGGTGATTGTTATTATTATGGGTATTATAATAAACTAGGACTGGTCATATTGAACGAATGGAAAGATAGTTTTCTGTATTCGTATGAATGATTATCTCCAGGGCGAATGATATATAGGGCTGGTAAAAAAAAAAGACTCAAATGTACTTCTTCAAGCCGAGTTTCAGCGTGGGAAAATTTTATTTCTCATTTTCTGCCTAAAGAGTAGATACGTTTGTGTATTAACTATGATGAAATCTAGTAAACCATTTTGCAAAAATTTTGTTGCTCTTGGCTGAACAACCTTGGAGAGGTTAGCTTAGCGAACATATTTTGTAATATGTTCATTTTTGTAAAGCCTTAGACACAGCTAAGAAGAAATATTATTCGCAGGACTTGCCATCACTTCTCAAAAATAACCCCAAAATGTTCTGGCAAATAATTTCACCCTACAACAAGTCTCCTAATCACATTACAATACACGATAATGAACTAACGCCACTCTCTGATGAAGCTTCCGCTATTGCTTTCAATGAGCACTTCGCCTCTGCTTTTACACAGGAAGATTGTTCCAATGTGCCATTTGTTCTAGATCACCCTTTCACTTTAATGGCCCCAATCATTGTCACTGCCGAAGGTATAGCGCAACCCATCACGAATCTTAAGGTTTCTACTTCATCGGGCATTGATAACATTAACTATAAAATACTGAAGAACACCACAGATATTTCCAGCCGCTTCCTCTGTCTCCTATTCAACCAGTCGCTATCATCAGGTGAGCTGCCCAAGGATTGGAAGATTGGTAAGGTGATTCCCGCATATAAGTCCGGTGACAGGCACTCGCCCCGTAATTATCGACCCATTTCACTTACATGCATATCCTGCAAACTACTTGAACATATCGTGGCTTCTCGTATCTACGATCACCTTGAATCAAACAACTTCTTCTTCTCTAATCAGCATGGCTTTAGAAAAGGCTACTCATGTGACACCCAGTTATTCGAATTCACGACTGATTTTCCCTTTAATATAAACGCTAACGAACAAACCGATTGCCTCTTCCTTGATTTCGCCAAGGCATTCGATACTGCCCCTCATTGTCGTTTAATCTCTAAATTGGCTGCACTCCATATTGATTCAATAATCCTGTCTTGGCTACGAAGCTTCCGCTCTTCGCGTGAGCAACTCACGGTGATCAACGACATTTCAAGCTAACCTTTGCGATGTCACATCCGGTGTTCCCCAAGGCAGTGTAATAGGTCCGTTAGTTTTTCTAATATACATTATTGATTTGCCCGATAACCTTTCATCCCCAGTTAGGTTGTTCGCCGACGATTGCGCCATATACTGCAACATTAAATGATTTAATGATCATTCCGCTCTCCAAAATGACCTTGCCCTAGCCTTCCGGTGGTGCGAAACTTGGCGGATGTCCCTTATCGCCTCTAAATGCAAGTTAATCTCGTTCACCCGAAAGCATACCAATTGAGCATTTCACTACGAAATTAATAATGTCATGGTTTCAGCTACATCATCTTACAAATATTTAGGCGTTCACTTTACATCGGATCTATCCTGGACTACGCATATACCAGCTGTCTCACTGAAAGCCTCCCAATCTTTCGGATATCTCCGCAGAAACTTCCGCAGAAACTTGCGGGTAAGAGGGGCAGTGACAACTAAGTAGCCTTGTTTTGAGAAAGGCACGCACAAGAAATCCTTTAAGGGTTCAAAAATTGATCTTTACTAACTGAAAGTTTATTGCTGCCGGATATAATGAATGTTTAGCATAAACGATTCCGCAATGAAGCCGCTTCTTTCTATTTTTGTATGACAGAGGTGTTCGAATTGCCATAGGTATACGGAATGCATGGCATAACATGGTCGTGTTTAAGATCACGCTCGAATCCAACCGTATTACATTGAACTTCAATTACATTTAAGTTGAACTTCATTTACAAATGAAGTTCAACTTAATACTGTTATAATGTAATACGCTTAAGTCTAACCGTATTACGTTGAACCTCATTTGCATTTATTTAAAATAATCTGTCCCATTTGCCACGCAGCGGATTTGCTTAGCGCTTCTGTGAAAACATGGCACATTAGGACTCTGCAACGTGCGCGGATAAGCTTTATGGCACCGAAACCGTTGACGAACCGGTACAGTAGATCGCGAATCGGCACACACTGCCATAAACTTCTATTTTTTCTATTCAAGAATATTACCAGGCGCAATCTTATTCTTCAAACCTGAACCGAACTGTCCTTTCGGGTGGGGGGGGAAGGGGGGGGGGGCGTGATAGTGCTTAAAACGACAAGCTCCGTTTCGCTTTGGGGCCGTATACCCCGGCTACGCACATCGACTTGTGCTCCGATAACAGCCTGCTAATCTGAAAAAAAGTTTCCTTTATATATCTCTCTCTGTGTCTCTCACACAGCTAGGAGTCGAATTCAGATAAGCCACCGGTTGAGCGTACCGCTTTGAGCTCCTTTTACAGGGTTATAAAACTGTGCATTGTTGCGCCTTTGTGTAGCGTGGTGCGGACTCGGGCCATCCGAGTCCCCGGAGAGGACGAGTAGAGAAGCCGGAGAAGGAGAAAAAAATGTTTATATACAGTATTTACATGGTAGCGTGGTACAACATGAAAAGAGAATCACACACGAGCGCCTCTGCGCTAGCGTTTTTATACATCGTCCGCCTTCCCAAGATCCCTTGCAAAGATAATTTATGCGCAGGATACTCCAATGAGATCGTCGTCTTCCTCTCCGGCCCCGAAGAGGGAAAGCCAAACACCGCCTCCCTCTGAACCTAGGAAAGGGGCAAGGCATGCCCAGTTCGCTGTTTGGTGAGGGAGACCCCACGCGCCAGCGTGGCACCACAGTGAGATGACGTGGAATCCCATGCGCAAAGTCGCTCCCTGATGCAGCCAGGTTGACTCAAGCAAGGCAGAATACCCCGTACAGCTGCTGGGTCGACGCTGCTTCGGAGTGTTGCTCTCGGCGGCTGACAAAAGCTTGGCCAACGACTTTTGTGTCAAGAGGAGCCGGCGACGTGGTTTTTCCCGATTGTCCGCGTCCGTCGCCGTCCCGGTGCAGGGTTGACTCATCAACAGCTGCCAGGTGCCAGCAGGCCGCGAAGACCACGTGGAACTTGGGCGAGGCACAACAGCACCCCCGCCGCCAGATGATACATCGGGAGGTCGAGTTGTTCCATGCAGCTCGGCCGGGTCGATGTCGGCGACGTTCCGGCAAGGCTCTTGCTTTCTCGAAGGGCCTGGTCAAACTGGAATGCTCCAAGAGCTGGCCTCTGCGCCCCGCTTCGGTGAAAAGTGGGTGACAAGCTCCAAGAAACGACCTTTGTCAGCCACACACAATGCGACAAGCACCGCGTGCACGCCACTCTCATCGCCAGGCCTCAGATTTTACAAAGCAAACATCTTATCTTAATAACTTAAGCTCAAGGAAACAATGTGCATACCAATCGGGACAAGTGTCCAGTAACTCTTTCATACGTAATTTCATTTGGAATCGAGATAACATTATAATCAAGCTAAACAAGCAAACTGTAGAGCTCGGGACAACGAGGGAGTCAGTAAAAAATTTCTCTATGCCCTCACTGTAACACATTGAAAAAAAGTACACATAAACTAGGTAAAGGTAAACAAAAAAATCAAACAAACCTTCCGCGTCTTTTGACGAGTCAAAACGCTCGACTTAGGGCGTCTGCATTTGTATGAAGGCCACCTCTCTTGTAGCGCACCTCGAAATTGTGCTGCTGCAGTGCTATGCTCCATCTGAGCAAACGACCATTCTTAGGTGACATTTGGTGTAACCAGGTTAGTGGAGAGTGATCAGTTTCTATAATAAACTTAGAGCCAGCAACATAGCAGCCTAGTTTTTGTACGGCCCAAACAATGCAAGCACATTCTTTTTCCGAAGTGCTATAAGCCTCTTCCTTGCTGCTCAATTTGCGACTCAAATACAAAACCGGCCGCTCCTCTCCACTCTGGTCTGTCTGACATAGCACTGCTCCTAAACCGCGTTCGCTTGCATCACACTGAATAGTGAAAGGTTTTGCAAAATCCGGTGCCCTCAAGACGGGTTTCTCACTCAATGCGTGCTTCAGCTTCTGAAAAGCGTCTTCCTTTTTAGAGTCCCATTGAATGTTCACAGGTTCGGTCTTGCGTAAACTATCTGTCAAAGGGCTGGCAATCTCGGAGTAATTCGGGACGTAATGCTGATAGTAACCTGTGAGGCCGAGGAATGCTCTCATCTCGGTCTTAGTGCTGGGACGACGATAACCGACCACCGCGGCTACCTTGAGTTCGGACGGTCGACGACGCCCATTTCCTACAATGTGCCCTAAATAGCTTACTTCAGCACAGCCCAAATGACATTTCTCTCTCTTTACCGTAAGACCTGCATTTTTGATCCGTTCCAAAACCATCCGAAGGTGTTCAACATGGTCTTCCCATTTGTCCGAAAATATCGCCACATCGTCTAGGTAAGGCAGCGCAAATTTCTCGAGCCCGTGGAGAACCTTATCCATCAGGCGGCTGAAACAATACGGTGCGTTCTTGAGCCCAAAGCTCATCATCAAAGGACGAAAAGTGCCCAGGGGTGAGATAAAAGCAGCGTATCGACTCGCGCGCTCTGTCAAAGGGACCTGCCAATACCCCCTAACAAGGTCTAGCGTAGAAATGTATTTCGCCTTAGACACTGTCTCTACCCTCTCTTCAATGTTAGGAATAGGGTAAGTCTGGTCGATTGTTACAGAGTTCAGGCGGCGATAGTCCACGCATGGCCTTGGATCACGGCCCGGAATCTCAACCAAAATCAAAGGCGAGGTGAAATCACTGTCTGCTTCGATGATAACACCTAGGTCGATCATGCGGCGAATTTCGGCCTCTAGTATCTCTCTCTGTCTAGGTGACACCCGATACGGCTTACAGCTGATCGGCTTGTTAACCGTCAGCTCAATGTCGTGCTTAATCACATCCGTTTTGCCTGGCTTCTCGGAGAAAACGGTAGCGAATTCCTGTACTAAAAGCTCTAAATCTTCCTCTTGAGCCTTACTTAGGGTGTTCCCTGTGTCTACCCTATCTGACAATGTGCTGCTGACCGTGCCATCGGAAAGACAAAGGATTTCCGCGCCCTCGTCCTCAGGAACATTGAGTGCAAGGTTTACTACTGCTTTTCGTCGCATGTAGGGTTTCATTAGGTTACTGTGATACACTTTGGGGCATTTCCGGCCCCACTTTACCTCGTAGTTGGTGTCTGAAAGCACTGACATCACTGTCGCTGGTCCCTCCCATTGTACGTCCAGCTTGTTTTTTCTTGAAGGGCACAACAGCATCACCTCATCGCCCACTCTAAAGACTCGCTTTCGAGCTGACTTATCGTAACGGGCCTTGGAAAGCGCCTGTGCTGCGCGCATGTTGCTCTCCACCACTTCGCGTGTAGTCCCCAGTCGCCCCAATAAATCCAGTACATAGGAAACCACATTAGGGTCCTCCCCATATCCAGTCCATGACTCTCGTATCAAGTGCAGCGGACCTCTCAAGTTCCTGCCGTAGACAAGTTCAGCCGGACTACAACCCGTACTCTCGTGTGGGGCCGACCTCAGAGAAAACATCGCAGCTGGTATACACCCCTCCCAGTCACTTTTATGCTCAAAGCACAAAGCTCGCAAAACTCGTTTCATGACCGAGTGCATGCGTTCCACAGGGTTCGACTGTGGATGGTGAATAGAGCTATGCGCGATTTTTATCCCGCAGCGTTCTAGGAATGTAGTCGTAAGGCAGCTTGTGAACACACTTCCGTTGTCACACTGTATCTCCGAGGGAAAACCCACCCGAGAAAAAATAGACAACAATGCGTCCACCACGCATACTGAACTCAACTCTTTCAGTGCGATTGCCTCCGGGAACTTGGTGGCAACGCACAGCGCGGTCAGGACGTACCGATATCCTGATTTAGATGGAGGCAGAGGCCCCACGATGTCAATCACGAGCCGACGGAAGGGTTCTGTGATTATTGGCACTAGTTTCATTGGTGCCTTCCATTTGTCTGTTGATTTTCCTATCCGCTGACAAGTGTCGCATTCACGGACAAACATCTCTACATCCTTCCAGCACCCGGGCCAGTAGAACTCCTGAGCCAGCTTAGCTTTCGTTTTCTTTATACCTAAGTGGCCCGCCCAGGCGTTGCTGTGGGCCAGGTCGAGAATGTTCCGCCGGTATTTTAGTGGAACTACCACTTGGTTGTAGACCCGCCCTTTAGCGTTCTCATACCTGCGATGCAACACCTCGTTTTGGGTGTAGAACGAAATGTTCTTTCTAGAGTTACCTTCCTTATGTATGGCATCTAGCAGCATAGAGAGTGCGAGATCCGCCTTTTGATCGACCACTAGCGTTGCACGGTCGGTTCTGGCTAGCTGACACCAACTGGTGGACGCGGGTGTTAACACCGAGCCTGTCACCAAGTCCTCGTTTTCGGGCGTTAGAGATATTTCCTCGCTGTTGCCGACCATAGCCCCAGTTTCCGTCTCGACAACTCGCATGGCAGACTCATTTTCCGTCGCAACTACCTCAGGTTTTCCTACACTGCCCTCGGACGTCTGTTCCCCAGAGGGTGAGCTGCTCAGCTGTTGCGTCAGCTCGCGCGCCTTCGAACGGGTAAGGGCCATGCAAGCTATTTCGGTGGCAAATGATTCTCCACGTGTTTTTAACATTTCCTCAGACTTATTTGAAAATAGGTAAGGGAAGTGCTCCGGAAGGTTGGCTGAAATTGCTGCTTCCGTACACAATTGGCCGAAAGGGCCCTCGATTACAACCCTCGCTATCGGTAGGCAGACGCTTTGCTTTTCTGCCACTTGCCGAATCCAGGCACACTCTCCTATATAGTCTTCGGAAGATACGCAACTTGGATGCGCTACATCCATTGTGGCCGCCGAGTCCCTCAATACCCTACACATTCGGCCGTTCACTGAGAGTGTCCTCATGTAAGGCTTCAACAGCTTTAAGCTATCCTCTGACTCCTGAATTGTGGCAAATGCCATGTGCCTCTTACAGCTCCTGGCCATGTGGCCCTTTTCTCCGCAGCTGTAGCAAACAACTGGCTTCCGCGCTTCTAACGCATGCGCTATGTCACCCGGCGCCTTTGAACCTGATGAAGGTGCCGCCTTAGTCCCCTCACTGTCCTTTCCCTGCTGACTGTCTAATAACTTGGAATTCTCGGGTTTCCAGTTATTTCTTGCAAACCTCTTGCGTCCCTGGTTTCCCGACCAGCTTTCTACCTTTTCATTTTTTTCCGAAGTTCGTGGTGTACTGCGGAGACTACGGCGTGAGCAGTAATCTTCGGCGAGTTCTGCTGCCCTGTTCATGTCTACGTCTTTCATCCTATCCTGCACCCAAAGCCTTACCTCCTCGGGAATTCCCCGGTAAAACTGCTCAAGTACCATCAACTCAATGACCTTGTCATGGTTGCCATAGACTTGCGCGCTTTTGAGCCATTCTTCAAAGTTGGCTCTAATTTGGTAGGCATAGTCTGAATGAGATTCGTTGCCCCTCTTAGAGTGCCTGAACCGCAGGCGGAAAGCCTCTGTCGATAGGCGACATTTTCGTAGCAATGCAGCCTTTACCCTGTCATACACCTCGGAGTCCTCTTTATTCATTCTTGCGATAACATCGGACACTTCGCCTGGTAGTACGCATATCAGTTTTTGTGGCCAAGTCTCCCTACTAAACCCTGCATTTTCGCATGCTCGCTCAAAATGCACGAGGTATAATGCAATGTCGTCACCCGCCTTGAAGGTGTGGATTAGATCCTTTATCTTTGATTCTCCACCCCCTGAATTTCGATTTCCCACGGACATACGAAGCTCCAGTTCTTTCAGACGGATTTCATGTTCTTTATCCTCGCGATCCCTCCTTATTTCCTCCTCTCTCTGTTCACGGGCTAAGCGCTCACGCTCCTCTTTCTTTGCCAAAATGGTTTCTCTGGCCTCAATGGCCTCTTCTAAACTCACTTCCTCTTTTCCCAAGTGCTCCAAAATTTGTTGTTTTCTTTTAACCGAGCCGACCGAAATATTCAGCTCCTGACAAATTTCGAGGAGTTCTTGGACCTTAAACTTCTCCATCTTAGATATGCACACCGTTTCTCTTCTAGGGTAATTTTGCCCACGAGCCACCCAATTCTTGGTCTGCGAATCAAAATTTACCACAATCACCCTACCACGTTACCGACCATCTGCGCTAACGAGTCTGGCGAAAAGAAGAGCAAACACGCGGCACTCACCACTTCGATGCAGCCGACGCAGGCGAATCCCATAAGCTGCCAGCCACTGTTGCGCCTTTGTGTAGCGTGGTGCGGACTCGGGCCATCCGAGTCCCCGGAGAGGACGAGTAGAGAAGCCGGAGAAGGAGAAAAAAATGTTTATATACAGTATTTACATGGTAGCGTGGTACAACATGAAAAGAGAATCACACACGAGCGCCTCTGCGCTAGCGTTTTTATACATCGTCCGCCTTCCCAAGATCCCTTGCAAAGATAATTTATGCGCAGGATACTCCAATGAGATCGTCGTCTTCCTCTCCGGCCCCGAAGAGGGAAAGCCAAACACCGCCTCCCTCTGAACCTAGGAAAGGGGCAAGGCATGCCCAGTTCGCTGTTTGGTGAGGGAGACCCCACGCGCCAGCGTGGCACCACAGTGAGATGACGTGGAATCCCATGCGCAAAGTCGCTCCCTGATGCAGCCAGGTTGACTCAAGCAAGGCAGAATACCCCGTACAGCTGCTGGGTCGACGCTGCTTCGGAGTGTTGCTCTCGGCGGCTGACAAAAGCTTGGCCAACGACTTTTGTGTCAAGAGGAGCCGGCGACGTGGTTTTTCCCGATTGTCCGCGTCCGTCGCCGTCCCGGTGCAGGGTTGACTCATCAACAGCTGCCAGGTGCCAGCAGGCCGCGAAGACCACGTGGAACTTGGGCGAGGCACAACAGCATCTATCCTGGCAGCAGCGCGACGGATGCGGAACGACGAAAGAACGGGACATGCCGCGCAAGGCTCTTGCCATGTGCTGTTGACACAACGAATCTGTATACCAGCTCGCTTAATGTTGCCCGTAACTTGACCGTATCAAACTTTGCCTCACTGAAATAGACATAAGAAATCTGCGACGGCGCGACTACGTAATGTAAAACACGTACGATGTGTAGACATGTTTCCGGCGCGCACTATTACCTTATCTGTCTGCTTTGCGCATGTTCAGCTTGCCACATTGTTCAGCTTCAAGGCTGAAGGAGTTTCCATTCGGACATCAATGTTTGCACTCTACTGCCTATTCTCAGTGTTTGTATACACGTATACCTGTACATTCTTCGTTAACGAATGCAATACATTGCAAAATTGTTGAGGCTTAATTAATTCAAGTCCAGAACAACGATATGATTATGCGGGACACCGCAGTATATAACGGGCTCCGCAAACTTTGACCGTGCACCTGATGTTCTTCAACTTGACCTCTCGATATACCACTTTATCCTTTATCGAAACGTGGCTGCCGCGGCTGGGATTCGATCCCGCCACCTTCGGGCCACTGGCCGAGCACCCTAACCACTATGATCACCGTAGAGGGTCTCAATGAATCACACTCTACTGCCTATATTCATCGTATTCAGAAATGCTTATGTGATATACGTACATACTTTATATAGCGCCTGAATCAAGTATACAAGGCATTATTCGAACGTCTCAAGTATTCAAGCACTCCTACTTTTTTATAATAATACACTTTTTACGCGCAAATATGAGTTTACGGGCTCAGAGGCGTACCAAGTGTAGAACACCTCACACTGAACGTGTTTGCGCAATCCACCGATCACCGCTATGACACGATTCGCCCAGTCGGCAGTCTCGTAATGCAAGTGTACCCGCCACGTGTCTGTAAGGCAATGCACGAACCTGTTTTGCTGCACACTTTGTTAATGCTGTGGCACCTGGCGCAGCTCCTGTTAATGATTAGTGGCAGAGCCGTTCGCAGTGGGTCGGAAACTTTACCCCATGCACTTAGTGGACAATTCACATTGTGAATATGTTCAATTGCGTATAGAAGCGTAGAATTTTACCACAGACGTGGTGAAACTATTTAACGTTTTCTGCTGTTATTTAATGTAACTCTTCGCATTACCTGATGCCATTATAGTGTGTTTTCAAGCAAAACGTCCATTTACTAACCTGTGTTGGTGGTGGTGTTCTAAATAAAATCCTCCGCAGCCACAGCTGGTGTGCGCGCACCAAGTAAATGATGAATTAGAAAAAAAAAGACATTTTTTTTTCTGGAGCCCTGCGGTGAAGAGAGAGAGAAAAAAAATGGCCCGAATCTACGTGTTACACTGCAAATGTCGTCGAAAGATGTTAGTCTTGCGTCTGGAGAGAGTGAACAAAACGTTTATTTTGATGTTCTGCGCAAGAAAATCGGTGAGTGGTATTCTGGAGCCACTGCGTTAGGGAGTCTCGATCAGTGCAGCGAAAGCGAACGAGCGCATCGAGGCACGTTAGACACGAGCGCTACCTGGCAGTTATCTTCGAAAACGAAGGGAGGCGTGCGCGCCCGTCTTAAGGGCGAACGCAAAGCGACGGGCAGGTGCCACCACCGTGTCGTCTTAGCAAACCGTTGGAAGCACTTACATTTTTGAGCATCGGGTTGCACTGTCAGCGCAGCACGATTAACGCTATATACGGTCCTTATGTTTACTCATGTATGTTTTCTCTGGTATAAAGCCACGCATACAAAATATTGACGTGTTGTTATGGGGCCACAGATATGCGCAATGATTGTTTTTTAAATGACAATCGCACAAGTATGAACGCTGAAACTTGAGCAATATTGGTGGGCGCTGCGGATGGGGTTGGCCATTTGGGGTATCTTCAATGGTAGTATATAGGCATTCTGTGGTATCGTTACGGTGGACAAACAGACACATGTACAGACAGATGAACAGACAGACCAATATTTTCGCGTTGAAGTACCCCAAGAAAAAACTATCGTCTCTAAAAATAAAAGAACATACACAGGAAGCAGAGAAGAAGACAGGAGAGCGGCTAGACGGCCAGCTGTGCCTCGCACTAACGTGCAAACGCACTTGCGAAAACGAACTGCTTGACAGTACAGACTCGTTTCCCTTTCATTTATCGTTTTTCAGTTTAGTTCCACGCGGAACCAGGCTTGCGTGTAGAGGTGTGTGGACGTCTAAGTCACTTCTTTCGCAAAGTTAAAAAAAAAAACACGAACGTTAACGAGACTGGATGTACCGCGCACGCGGAACAAACTGCCGATGGTGTCAAACATGGAAGTGCGAAATGTACAGCGCACCGCGGTCTGCAGCTTTCTTGCAAGGCGATGCATACACATCCATAGAACAGCGGGCAAGTCTATACAGGCACAGCAGCGCCGGCTGGGCGCCACGTACACAGCAGCAGCCACAGCCACAGCAGCAGCAGTAGCGTGGTTTCGCTGCTTTCGACGGAAGTTCTGGCGATCGGTTTCTCCTCTCCCTCCGCTCGTATCGCTTGACGCTCCCCTCTTCGACTCGTACGTTGCACATAGACACACAGCACACGAGCAGCAGCAGCTGAGTGCGATCGCGTCGCGACGTGCGTATACGACGCACGACGCATAAGCGACAACGTGGTCCTCTCGATTTCATCCTTCTTTTGACGCCGCCACATGAGCTCCGAAAGAGCCGCGTCGGAGCCGTCCGCGGTATTGCAACAAGAACCGTCTTTGCAACGCAGAGGCCGACGTCGCCGTTTACCGAACGGGATGGACTATCCATCGGGAGGCAGCAGTCCTGCTGTCAAGAAGACCACAGTGCTAGTCATCGGAGCCGGACTCAGCGGTAAGAATGTGCACGTAACGGAAGGCTTGTTTTTGTTTTACTCTTGTGGCGCGCATCTAAACGTAGTGCTATAAGAAATATGTGACATGATATTTATGTTTTTTACATTGTACAGTTTATAAAATTTACCGATTTGAAAGTATATGCGCAAGGGTATCCACAAAGACAGCATACTGCAGTAGTCGAACAAGATGTGTCGCTGGAGCTAGCCTTTGTCGGGACTTTCACGAAGACGAGCTCACTTGTCGATAAGCTGACTTCAACGAGACAGTACTTCGCGATGAGCCTGGTAGGGGCAGTTGGTTTTACATAGTGTAAACATTTCCACGCTACAGAGAAAGAAGATCAAAGAACAAAAAGAAACGGGGCAACACAGGCGCGAGCACACAAGTGTTTTTTTTTTTTGCTGAATCCCGACACCATATATACACACAAAAAATGGGGATGAAAAAAAGAGAAACAGAACGAGGAGAAACACTGACACATGCGCAATAACTACATCACGAGAGGGGCTATGTAATAACTACATCACGAGAGGGGACCCGTGTATCTTGACATCTGGTAACTTCCTTACTCACCCCGGAAACATGGCTACTCATTGCAACATGCGTCGAAGTGATACGAAATTTGATAGCACTCCGATTGTTTCACGATATCATAACTGAAAAGAAAGAGAAATAATAGAAGGCCCGTGTACTCAGATTTGGGTGCACGTTAAAGAACCCCAGGTGGTCAAAATTTCCGGAGCCCTTCACTACGGCGTCTCTCATAATCAAATGGTGGTTTTGGGACGTTAAACCCCACAAATCAATCAATCAAGAGAAATAATAGAAGCCTTTGCAGTGCCCCGTGCCGGCGCTGACAGGATAGCACTCCTTCGTTATAACTTACAGAGATGCGGAAGTATCATTTCTTCGCGGTATATAAGGTAGTTAACAAATGTCGAGATAGTGGGCGCCAGATTGAGGATAGCCCCTCTCGTGGCGTGCTTCTTGCGCATGCGCCGGCGTTTCTTTTCGTCCTTCTTATTTTCCCGTGCGCCCCATTTTCTTATATGTGTATACATGGTGTCGTGATTCTGTAAAAAATAAAGAGTTGTGAGTTCGCGCTTGTGTTGCACCGCTTCTTTCCTTCTTCGATTTTCATTCATTGCAGTACGCACAAAGTTTACACACGGTACTTCGTATTATCTTGATCGTTTCAAATGCTCATGCTACTGCGGATGCGTACCTTTTGTATGTTATATGTATTCGTCTAGTAGTATGCTGCATTTTGTACATTCCAAGCTGTAATAAATGAAGTAATAGCTATCAAGAGCAAAAACACTCATCTCTTATCTAGAGAGAGAGAGAGAGAGAGAGAGAGAAACGAGAGAAAAAGAAAGGCATGGACGTTAACCACATGCTAGGATCCGGTATGCTTAGTGTAAGAATGGGCAGGCACCTATAAGCGAAATTTAGAAAGGCAAACTGGAAACAGTGTCTACGAGGTACTTCATGATTAAAACGTGTTTCTCGTGCCGAAGTTGCAAAAGAAGGGCGTGCACGTTCCTGCACGTCGCAGTCCAGCTGCCCCCTCATCTAAGAAACTGGGCAAAAATACCGCAGCTGGCATGTCAGCTGACGAAAAATCGGAGCATGTGCTGCGGAACAATGTTTCATCCACTAGCTGCAGTCTTTGTGTTACGGCAGTGCTGTGAGCATTCGAGTTGTCAGCGATGGGTCGCCATAAAGTGTACAGTTAACTGCCGAGCCTGTAATTACGTAACTTTTATTACAAAAAAAGAGAGAAAAATGCACGCTATGCCATCACTTTTACGTCTCCATTTTTCAAACTGAGGCTGGCAGTATATACTTGCTTTTGCGTTCCCCCCTGATAACGTGGTGGAGCTTTTTTTTTCTTTCAGATTTTTGTTGTCAACCGAACGTTATTAAAAGCTTCATTCTTGTCCTTGACGCTCGGATTCTTGTTCCAAGCCAGTACATTATTAAATCCGACTCTACAACTATTACGCTGCTGAACGCTGTTGCGTTATACAACCGGTTATCCGCGGCGAGTGACCCTAACTCCAATGCGCAAGGACAAGGAATAAGCGTGGTCGGCTCTTGCGCGATAATCACGTGCAGCACGCGACGTCATCACAAGGTGTCGATGGCAGAAGACGGTTCGGCCTTGTACAGTACTCGCGGATTGAAACAGGATAGTCGTAGCACATGGTCGCTGGTGCATGTGCCGCCGCTCGTGGGGGCTCGCATAACCAAGGTGTTGCATTCAGGTATAGAGTATAGAGACCAGACGGAGCAGGCGTACTCCATCTGGTCACTAAATAGTTGGCCACTATAGTTCACCATGTGCACACTGCCAGCGTGGCGCTGCAAAGCTCGCGCGCTTTTGCATGCATGCAGCCCGAATTCTGTGGACGGTGCGAACCATTCATATTGTGGTGCAAGCGCACGACCCTCTCGACTGGCGCCCTTCGACGATTGGGCACGTAGGCTGCGCAAGTAAGAAATTGGATACCGCTAAGATGTCGCGCCTGAAATGCACTCGTATGCATAAGTGGCTGCACAAAAGCTTAGAAAGTTTGTCAAGCTTTTTGTCACGACACAAAAGAAAAGCAGCAGCCACGGGACTGTTTCCGTAAAGCATCAAAACAGTGACTTAGTATTTTGTTGTTTCGCCCCGAGCAGTCAATATTGCGTGCGGCTATTCTGCGTGGCGAACATTTGTGGAGTTGTCGCCCACGGAAGAACGAGCGAGCTTCTGCTTTTTTTTTTATTCAACAATAGGCTACAGTTTGCACTAACGACACTAACACATGATATTGTCACGACGTCAAAACAGATGTCTTGCCACAGAGATTGAGATGCCAGAAGCAGGTTGGTCGTTTTAATAGAACGCGCAAGCGAGTTTTTCTTTTTCGTCCATTTCATAGTCCTTCATGGCACATGCACAACTGCCATCGTCTTTCTTGAGCAAGCACGTGACAATATTATTTCCATGCTGCATGAAGGCAAGCCTGGTGCTCATTTTCTTTCTCGTTGAAGCCGAAACCAGAAGTGAACTTTTCATGATTTTGTGACTGCGTTCATCATGTTTACGAACACACGCAAGGCGCACTCTTCTAACTGAATCCTGCGTTTTACTTGCGCAGCATGCGTACCACATCGTCTAAGCACACAAAACGACAGGGTCGTCTGCTGGCGTGGCAATAAAACTGATGCGCAGCGGCGAGCCAGTTCGGTTGACATGAGAATGTGAGTGAGCCTTGCAGCGCCACCCTGGCAGTGTACACGTGGTGAACTACAGGCCGACAATTTGGCGACCGGAAGGAGTAATCCTGCTCCGTAGTTGTTCTGTCCCTCGCTGTATACCACAATGCGGCACAGTGATTTTACGCTCCCATCGATTAATGAGAACACTCTGATTCTACACATCCGGCCTATGTGGCCGGTAGTCGAACCCGATCACTTATGCACAGCTAGAACCTGGTCAGCTGCTAGGACTGGCTAATATATTGTGGCAGGTAAGCACCGTTCCTCTCTGACCAGCGTCTGTAGCATAGCCGGGCGGTAACAAACAGAGCCCATGCCCCCCACCCCCCTTTAAATTTATTAAATTTTGCTTTTCCACAGAATGCACAGCACAAAATGACACTCAACCACATATGCCTGCCTGCACCTGCCTTCCTTCCATTCAAAGTAGTGCCCGTTCCCCACCTAAAAAATAAGAAGAACCTTCTACTTAAGCTCTTGTTCGCTAAAAACATGTCCACCATGGCGGTTTGCTGATGTATGTTATACCAAATAACTCTAACGAAAAAAGGGTTTGCTGTAAATCAATGCATAAAATTATTTTCGCGGAATGTCATGGCCCAGACACGTCTTGACGCACGATGCAGCCATTCGTGTTTAGAAAAGTTTTATCTCATCATAGGACGCTACGAAAACATGGAAACAGTGGCTACACAACAAGGGCATTACCATACACAAATGACTTGTTTAGAACATTTTATTTAAACTAAATTTATTTAAACTATGTTTGACAAATCAATGACGGTGTTTAGAAAAATCGTTTGACGACTTAGAGTATAATTCGGGCTCTTCTATATGGCAGAGCATAAGCCGTCCCAGATCTGAATTTGAGACACAAAATGATTGTTTGTTTAGCATAAATCAACGCTTTAGAGTAAACGCACTCTACTAAGGGAGAGCCTTAAGCTGTCCCGGATGAACGCAGGTAGGAAGGCTGCCAATCCTCAGCGTTTTATTTTTTTTTCAGGAAAAGTATGTTCGACGATTTTCCGTACGACGTACTATACTAATGCTGTTCCGACACCAGCAGTCATCACACTAGTGGGTTTAGATAAAATATTTGACGATACACTCTACTATGGGTGAACATGTGTTTAGAAAAAGTGGGTAACGAATTAGAGTACTATGTACTCTACTATGGGAGAGCTTAAAGCCCTCCAATGGGCTTCACCAATAGACTAAAATTAAGTCGTGAACGAGTTCATTGTTGTGTTTAGAAAAAGCAGGTAACTATTCAGAGTACTAGCATATTTCCGCAACATGGCATTCTACTATTGGAGAGCATAGAGCCGTCCCGTGGGCCTCACACTTCATGAGACCCTGCTGACTAATAAGAACGAGCTGCTGAAGGTTAGGTAAACACAAATTAATATGTTTTGAGAGGTCATAAAAATGTCTACAAGCTTATCAAAATGCCGTCCTCAAAGGTGGACCGGTCACTTTGTACTTGTATGCGCCATTTTCCAGTAACTGACAATTTCTCAATCGGGGGTTTGTCAATGTTCAGCAGTTTTTCAATATGTAAATCTGATCCTTTATTGAAGTGACTTGACAGAGAAGTTTAAACGTGAACGCACGACCATCGTCGCTACTTGTTGTGTTGTTAAAAAAACTTGACGGGCAAAGCATGAGGGTCTGACTTGTGGCATGGAGGAAGAAAACAGTTGGAACGGAGCAATGCGATAGAAAGAAAGAAAGAAAGAAAGAGAAAAAGAAGAAAAGAAAGAAAGAAAGAAAGAAAAAAAGAAAGAGAGAAAGAAAGAAAGAAAGGAAGAAAGAAAGAAAGAAAGAAAGAAAGAAAGAAAGAAAGAAAGAAAGAAAGAAAGACAATAAAAGCGGTGTACAGGCATGCCCAAGCCCCTTCGCTTGGCCCCTTTCCCGAGAGAGCAAGGGTACACACGGGATCCAATCAACTATTCATGTTTTGTTTGCGTTTGGCTTTTTATACGAAAGGACAAAACGATTGAATAGCTTGAATGTGGAATTAGATATAACATGCCTCCAGAAAATTGCTTTTAATGTTCGTATTTAAGCTGTCTTTCGTATCGTTCTTGTACCCGTGTCTACTACGTGACAGGCTTGTCGGCCGCCAAGCTGCTGTCCGAGCGTGGCATTGACGTCACCATACTCGAAGCACGTGGCCGGGTCGGAGGCCGCCTGTTTACCATAAAGGTGGGTGTTTGCTTGTTCGAGGTGCTTGCATGAGTAGTGTAGCACTATGTCACAGATGTCGGTAAAAATGAAAAATATCGAAGCAATATTGTCTCCTAACAAAGCTGATGAACGTACGACAAAATGAAAATTCTTAAAATGACAGCATTAAAGAGGCCCCGCAACACTTTGTGAGCATGTTCAGAAAACGGTGCTAAATGTTATAGCGCAGCACGCAGCCTGAAATTCACAATAAATTACCTAAGTCACATAGAATTTTGCTTTCTCTTCTTTCGACAAATGACGGAAGACGCTCAAAAATCACTCGTAGAAGGCTATCTGTCAGCCATTGGCTGATTTGAACATGGTGCACTCGGTCGTTACAGGAATCGCCGCGAGATGCCGCGACTTTTTAATGCATGCACACGCAATCCCACTAAAAAAGCCACGTTTCGAAAAAAAAAAAAAACAGTGCTCAAGGTTACGAGGCTACCGTGACGTTTTTCTTTGCCCATGCCATCCCTCCTTGTTTAGCTTCCAGCGCTTTCCGGTGGTGTGTTAAAGTTTTTAAGACTGTATACAGTCTTGAAAACAAACCGCCGGAATTAACGCGGTGATAAACCCCATGTCCGCATCTTTCAGCTTCACTGAGAAACTTTACTAAGTGCTTCAGTGGTACGTACAACGAGATAATATACTTGCGAACGGGAAATGCAACGGAGACGGCGAGTGTACCCACCGCATCTGTTGAGAACAACGACGTGCCCGTATAGATTTATGGAAGAAGGTGTGGGTACTCGGTTAAGGGAGCTTCTGGCTCGGGAGTTTGGAAGTCCGTCTCGTGTCTGCGACTGCCTGCTGTTTAACGATCAACCGAGACACAACCTAGCATCACCCAGCTAAAGCTTAGCAGCAACCGGGCAGCAACCTAGAAAGCCTAGTATCACCCATAGCTAAAGCCTATCAACAAGCTAGTATCTCCTATAGCTAAAGCCTTTTGTAACAGCCTATAAACAACCAAACGTCATCTAGCCAAAGCCAATAGTAACAAGGGAAGCAACCGAGAAAGAACTGGCATTACCTAGATAAGACCTATAGCAAAAAATTACAGATGCAACCAGACTAGTTTTCAAAGTTATCCGGCTTCGCTGTTTCAACCACTGAAAGTTTCAACCCCCCATTTTCGATCACTTAATTTCGTTTTAATATACTTCATGATTCCTAGACTACAATTGAAGACAACGAATAATATCCTCTGATGCTTTCCAGTTGGCTAAATTGTCTTTCGGATTCGTATGGTTGTGTAACAAAGAGACGGGCCTCTTCAAAAAGCTCTTTAACCATACATGACGTACTCCAAGAAAGAGTTTTGGGAGGTGTGGGAATAGCGAACTTTAGAACCGAATCAAATAGGAATCGAATACACTTACAAATCGAATAATATTCGAATAGTTTACGAATAGCAAGGTTGCCATTTTCAATGCAGCCATACAATGGCAATGCCACCATTATTGAAACAGCCCAAGAACTCCACAGTATCTTCTGTGAAATAATCACTCTGTATAAATATGGGAAATGAGATTAAGATTCCAGAAGAGAGGTAAGAGAATAGCAATAAAAAGAAAGAATATAAAAATATGAAACGCGCTAGTAAACTTGACAAAAGATATTAATAACCATGGCGTCAGGCTTTCGACATGAAATATTCTATCGTTTAATCTCTTTGACAAGGCCATATTCAGAAAGGTAATTGAAGAGCGACTGTCAAACCCGTCTCTGTTTTGTTTTGTCGCGCAACAGGCCTAATGTGCTGTGCAACGCATAACAGTTTCAAGTATACGGTACTACTGTTACGTGAGGCTGTTGCTGACCTTCCCTCCCCCTTCTCTCTCTGAAAAGAATGATTTAGTTGGCTGGGTGGACCTGGGTGGATCGTACGTGGGCCCCACGCAGAACCACATCCTGCGTCTCGCCAATGAGCTGCAAGTGGACACGTATAAGATATTCGACGACCTCAAGTTGCTGCACTTCAGCGAGGTACGTATATACACGTGAAGACGCGAGCCCATCCGTTTCACCTCCATCGCCCGCTTTCCTTTGTTTACTGCATTCCTCCCTTTTTTTCTCTCTTTCTGTCCTCCTATTTTCATTTCCTCTATCTATTTCGTCCTCCCAAAAGAGTAGGCAGGCGTTGTGCCTCTCCAGGTGGCAGTTGTTAGCCTGGGCACTCCCTCATTTCCCTGTGTCCTTGTGCATTTTTGTATGCAAATCAAATAAGTAAACGCAAAGCCTCCTATGTACCATATAGGAGACTTTTTACTACCATACAATTTACCATAGCCTCCTATATAGGAGGCTATGGTAAACGAGGTGTGACGGAATTCCATGTGTTTATACACTCACAGGGCAAGGCGTACCCGTACGAAACCACGTGGGCACACTTCGGCCTCAATGACCCCCTTGCATGGTTCGACATCAACTACGTCATGCGCAGGATGGACATTATGATGGAGCAGGTATGCAGAACGACGTTGCAATTAAGATTTCATTAGGTGTCTTTGGGGGTAAGATAAAATGTGCTAAAGCGGCACTGCGAAACATCACCCATTAAAATTTCAAGCAAACGACATAAATTCTGTTACTTTCATAGCCTCCCAAACTTTAATAAAGGTTTATAATCATAAATCGTAGAGATCGAGAATGATAATTGGTTGCACATATAGTTCAATCATCGATGCGGAGGAAAACTGTGCATAAGATCGTGGCACCTACACTGTGTGGAGAGACGGTAATGGGGAACGGAGTATACGTAGCCCGTTCTCCATTACCAGGCGACGTCAAGTTAACGCGCGCCTATTGTGGACTGTTGCGACCGGCCAATGCTGCCCCTAGAGACCCGGGATGAAGATGCCGAGGCAGCAGGAAGGTGAACAGAGGGTTTATTTACATTGCGTACATGGCAAGCGCTCTCTCAATTGATCTGAGTGGCTTATTAATTAGAGTCATTATAAAGGGTACGTTTTCCTTTGATCCTGAAATCGGGGAAAGAGTGCAGATTGCACTGTCCAATCACATGTCACATACAACTTCCGAGGGTGACGCCCACACCCACCCAGATAAACGGCCCCTATTGGGTCGTGGCCAGTCCACTGCACAAGTCGCACGAAGGGGCTCTTCCTTGCCTTGTGAGCGCTGCTGGGTGAGGGGTCCCACACTCAGACGACAACATGTATCAAAAGGGGCTGCCACAACAAAGTTCAAAAGGTCCGCCGATCTGCTCGCTCAATTAGCGGGGCAAGTTGTCGTTGCAGCTGACGCCACTGTCTCATCCAAGGAACCATTGTGGTCTTCTCGGGGAACTTTTTGCGGCACTTGAAGGCGCGACGCCTCGATTTCTGGCTAGTGAGGACAATTAATACATGGCAGACATAAGGCCGGCAGCCCATCGGTGACTTCTTTGACGAAGGAAGAACGCAGCTCCCTCGTCGGCCCAGACGCCGGTCATAACAGGACGGTTGCCAAGTTCGAAATAAATCGCAAGTGGTTTCATCGTGTATCCAATTAAGCACACTGCCTACTATATATTATGTTTTTATAGACCTCGCGATAAAACAATTTTGCGGCTCCAAAACTTGTTGCCACAATATTCAGTCATATATGTCGAACCATTTGGCTTACGTTCACAGGCACACGAAAAGAAACGGATTGAGTGTCTATAGTGTACAGTCGATCCAAGTAATTGTTTCAAAAGTATCAGGTTGTGAACCAAGGCCCAATTCGCAAAGCCTTTCTTTAGTGCCCTTTATCGTCGTATGCTTTATTATTGCACAAGAATCACTTCAATTTGTTTTCGTGAACAATTACAGGTTAAAGTGAATTATCCTTTTGTTGGTTTCTAGTTAATTCAGGTCCTTAGCTTAAGTTAGGTGAGTCTAGGTTAGGTTAGGTTAAGTATAGCTATTGACTTTCAAACATAGCTGCTGAAATATACAAGTTTTGCAAAGTAAGTTATTCAGTCATTTGCTGTAAATGAAACTTTTGTTTACAACAACTACAGAGCAACATTAATAATAATAATAATAATAATAATAATAATAATAATAATAATAATAGACCAATTTATCACGTTGCTTGATGTCACACCCATGGTCCCACTTTCACTGCCCAGAGAGCATCTTACCAAATATCGCGGAAATCCGCTACGTAGAAAAATCTCCAAACTTAAATACTTGTATCTTTTATATCATGAGCATCATAAAATATCCAGAACAGAGCATCCACTTGAACCAAGAACTAACCACCCCTAAGCAATACGGCTACCTAAGTATCATAACATTATTGAGCACGATTTTTCCGTCATCTACAGCATTCTGGAATAAACTGTCATCAGCTGCTGTGAACTGTTATACCATAGAATCACCAACTCAAGATATGAAAAATTTTCATTTGTCCTTAATGGCTTATCAGTACGAGGATAAATTAACTGCACAAGATGACGAGAGGTAATGAGTAGGGCTGCATGGATTATTATAAACTGCTATTTATTCTTACAGTTTGTGTGTTCACCCCTGTGAACGGAACATATAATCTTTGACACTGTTTTTTTTACACTATACCAAGTACTCTAACTTTATTGAGCAATGAATCGTTTCCTTCGCACTGTGTCCGTCTCTCTGCTTGCGACTCAATTTTAATTCTAATGTGTATCCACTGCTGTTTTGAGCAGGCTCTGCAGTATATTGAAAAGAAAAAAATTGACGGCAGCGTGAAACAATCAATTTAAAACGGACATAACTTTTAGTACCGGCGTTCAATTCTTCGTTTCGCCCATGTCAGACAACGCAGTTTGTGAGTCATGTGCTCCGCATGCAGGTTCCCGCTGTAGATCCGTGGAACTGTCCCCACGCGGGAGAATGGGATGCTATGACGCTGCAGAACTTCTTCGAGAAGGAGTCGTGGACGAAGTACGTATCTGTTTTATTTCGATAGCAAATATACGAACACCCCAGGGCACCTGCACTATTGCCGTCGCCGTTGGTGTCACCGTGAGTCCTTGTGTAAAATCAAAGGGCTACAACTTGCACGTTATTAACAAATCAGTATGTATTAATCGAGTCGCCTGCCGTAAACAAAGCGAGTGAACGGAAGCTTAAACTTTCGAAACCTTACAGGCTCATTCGCAAATCTGTCCCAACAGAAGTTTTACATTTCGCGTCTTATTACAGTCATTTGGTGCTTCTATGCAGCGCGATTGCTGACAAGACGCTTCTCCCAATTTTCCTCATCAGTGGTACATCTTAAACATTCGCCGCACGAATATCTGTGCCTCCGATGCTCGGCAATCTACATTTATGCCGTATGCCATATTTTTCTTTGAAATAAACCAGATTATTAATTTTTAATACGCAACGCAATCTAACGAGTCTAAGAAAACGCAATACATCGAGTTGAAGAAAATATCTTCATAACTGGTAATATAAAAGTATTATATTAAAAAATTTGGCACATTTCACGTACCTTGGGAATTGACGTTATGCGAAGCATGTGGAGGGAAGGTCACCGCGTTGTAATTTTTTTATTGAGTGATACGTCATAAACTGACACTAAATATATGTATAAATTTTGCGCGCACAGACAAACGTTGAAGAGTTGCAGGTGTTTATATAACCAGTTGTTTGCGCTTGCACAACGATTCCAACAGAAACATGATTGATTGATGATTGACATGTGGGGTTTAAGGTCCCAAAACCACCATATGATTATGACAGACGCCGTAGTGGAGGACTCCGAAAATTGAGACCACCTGGGGTTCTTTAACGTACGCCCAAATCTGAGCACATGGGCCTACAACACTTCCGCCTCCATCGGAAATGCAGCCGCCGCAGCCGGGATTCAATCCCGCGACCTGCAGGTCAGCAGCCAAGTACCTTAGCCACTAGACCATCGCGGCGGGGCCAACAGGAACACGAGTATTAGCAACAGCAGAAGCTGAAATGAAGCGCTAAAGCTCGCGAGGTTGCTCGCCTTTGACGCTGCTACACAAATCAACTTCAACGCATGAAACCTAACTACAATTTACGTTAACCCGACGTGTCGGCTATATTATAGGAGTGCATTTGACTATTATGTGGGGTTTAAAGTCCCAAAATCACCATATGATTATGAGAGACGCCGTAGTGGAGAGCTCCAGAAATTCTGACCGTCTGGGGTTCTTTACCGTGCACCCAAATCTGAGCACATGGGCCTACTGCATTTTCGCCTCCATCGAAAATGCTAGGAGTGCATATGTATTTTTATGAAATAGAATAACCGCCACTGCAACTTACAATTGACGTTTCACAAACGTTAAGGTCTATTCAAAAAGCAGTTCCGAGACCTGGTGTGGCTCTGTGGTACAATGCTTGATTGCTACGCATAATGATTGGGCTCGATTCCCGCTGGGACCCTGATATTTATTCTTTGTATTCGTCGGGTAAATGCTGCCGATGTCAGGTTTTTCTTAACGATGCGTTGAAATTGTCCATGTGTGTTCTCGTCGCTCCTGGGTAGACAATATAAGTGTCAATCACCTGTGGCACATCACACCCGCATTCCAGCGGCACATACTCTGTCATATCATATGATATCATATCATGGATGGACGAACGGATAGATAGATAGATAGATAGATAGATAGATAGATAGATAGATAGATAGATAGATAGATAAAGCCGAAAGTGCTTGGCGTAGGCAAAGAAATCCTTCGCATTTAAAATAACACACAGTACGTTTATGCCAGCCAAAATATTAACGTATTTTTTTGTGTGCCGGTATTTTTCCCTTGTATTGAGAGCTGGATCTATAGATTACACGCTGTCAGATCAAAGTGTCAGCGCATTTTTCGTTAACGACTATGCTCCCGCTCCACCTCGATGGTCTAGTGGCTAAGGTACTCGACTGCTGACCCGTAGGTCACGGGATCAAATCCTGGCTACGGCGGTAGCATTTTCGATAGAGGCGAAAACGCTGTAGGCCCGTGTGCTCAGATTTGGGTGCACGTTAAAGATCCCCAGGTGGTATAAATTTCCTGAGCCCTCCACTACAACGTCTCTCAGAATAATATGGTGGTTTTGAAACGTTAAACCCCAAATATCATCATCATCACTATGCTCCCGTCTCTGGAAAAACATCGACCGTAATATCTTCCCGCTTGTCATTGCAAGAGTAAGACATAGAGGTTTTGGTTGCGTTGAGCAGTTAGTTGCATGCCCAGAGGAGCTGCGTGACTGTGTCATAAACGAAGCAATCCACTTTATATATTTATCATGTGGAGTGTTACGAAGCACGCCTCCGACGACGTTACGAAGGGCACCACGAAATCTCATCGTTGCAACCATTGTTACGAAAGACGGCAACGTCAACACGGTCCCGAAGGCGCCACTGCTTCGAACTCCGCCGGGAAGGTCACCAGCCGTTTGGTAGCGTAGGTTTTTCAGCTCGCGTCTGCTTCTGTGCAGAGCTGATAGATGAGCGGACGAGACGACGGTGAGTTAAACAAGGTTTATGTACAGCATATATACAGAGGCGTTACAAATACGGCACGGGGGCCGACAGCTTAGAGACCCGAAGAGCCGAGCTCTCTTTTCTGACACATAGGTCTAGTTCTCGCGACGCGCCGCAGGGCTTTTGTTATATGCACCGGGAGGATTCTTTGAGTAACCAAATGTCCAACCAGAAGCCCCGCTGGCCGTGAGGTCAGAATTCTCCAATGGGGTTGCCGCTGGGCCGCGTCATTCTCATCGAATACGGAGCCGCTGCACTGCACGTGGCGGCACCTAAAAATGAGTGACGTCGCCACGCATTGCATAAGACTCGCCAGACAGAAAGGCGCCGCCGCGTGATGACGCCGTTGAGTTGTTTGCGTCAGGCGGGCTCGCGTGCTGGCCTTGACTCAGATTGCCTCTTTCAGAGGCGTGGACATTCGATGTGGACTCACAGGCATAACAGGAGTTAGGCACTACAACACGGTATACTAGGTGCCTTTATCTGGTTACCAGCTCATTTTGCCGCTCTCGCATATTATGTTCACGTATCTTACCTAGCCGCCAGAAACCTGCACTGAGCAATTGACGGTGTACGTTAAAATGGAAACAATATAGGTTGCACGGCGGGCTTGCTCTGTGCCCCCCTGGATGCGATATATACATCAGATAATATAAAAACTATAGCCCTTCGATGCAAAATTGATCAAATTTATGGCATTGAAACATGTATAGCCGCTTTAAGTTGTGAACAGGTAAACTGCGCTTTCCTTATATCATTTTTTTTCCACCGAGAGAACGTAGCAAGGTCCTATTTTTAGTAAAACATACAGTAACTGTCACACAGGTCTTACATTTCACGTTCTGCAAAACAATTCCATTGTGCTTTCTGGGCAAGATCTGGGATAATTGTGCCGGCAGACAAGAAAGCTCGCATACGAATAAACACTAACATGTGGCACCTATATATCTCGAAGAAATATCACATTGTACACGTAGTGGAGCCGCCACTTAATTTGATTCTTCAACGAAGCGGGGCAATCGGGGGCGACAGGATGCACTACCCATCCGGTTGGGGTGACCAGATACGGAGCGACCGGATACTCGTATAGCACTGAACAAAACAGAAACCTTATAATATACCACGCAAGCAATCAGAATTTTGGGGGCTGAGGTTAACTGTGAAATGAAAAAAAGAAGAAGTTGCGAAGGTCAGTTAGTCCGGAGAGATCAATGCTTCGACGATCACCCGTCAGGACGCCGACCACATGGGAAAAGAATGTATTGTCTTTTTATCCAATGAAAGCGCCACTGCGCCGGTACAGTCGTGAGAAGAATCAATTGTTGGACTTTTACGACCCACAACCCCGATATGATCGTGAAAATCACCGCAGTGGCAGGCTCCGTAAGGTCGACCACCTGGAATACTTTAACGTGCACCTAAGCCTTCGCACGCGAGCCTCGATCCTTTTTGCCTCCATCAAAAATATATGGATGCTGCGGCCAGAATTTGATTCCGCGACCTTCGGGTAAATAATAAATCACGAAAACCACTTGTTATCGCAGCGAGTATGACTATAGGAACCCGTAGCATTACACGCTGATGCGCCCTCTGATAGCTGAGAGGGACTCTGCTTGATTTAGCGAGAAATTGGTTTGTGGAACACTCCAAGAGTGTTCGACACTTATTCGAACCATTGTTTCGATAACGCCAGCAGGGCTGATTGGCCGACGGTGCCCGGTATCCTTAGCGTAGAGCGAGCAAGCGTGCGACGCAGCAATGAAGTCCTCCTGGCGACGTCATGTGAGGTACGACGACACTCGATGATCCGGCCTGTGGTTCCCCTCGTTTATAACTAATATAGGTCAAGTTTATTCATTAATTTCTCACAATAGCGTTTACTGTGAGATGTCAGTGCACGTTAAAGGACACCAGATGGTCGAAATTTTCAGAGTCCTCCATTGTGGCGTCTCTAATAATTATTTCGCGGCTTCGGGACGTAAGCCCCTACATTAACAACAACAACAACAACAACAACAACAACAACAACAACAACAACAACAACAACAACAACAACAACAACAACAACAACAACAACAACAACAACAACAACAACAACAACATTATTATTATTATTATTATTATTATTATTATTATTATTATTATTATTAATTGCCACAATGCATGATGAATCTGAATATATTGCCGCGACATTCAAGAATTTAAACATTTTATAATGGACATGTTTCTTGAGTCAGATGCTGATGTGTTGTACAATTTTTATTGTAACTTTCACTACACAAATAATAATGATACTCGGCGATTGCATTGTAATGTTATTAAAAGTTATTGTTATTACTATAACTATTTACCACATTATTGATGTTTGTTGTTTTTATTGCATTAGTGCTTATGTTGTTACTGTGATTACATTATTACTTAACGTTCATTACTGTCGCAACGTGATTACTATAATTGGTGATTATAAGCTTACTATAATAATGATTATGTCCTTGTTGATTCAGAATTTCCCAAGTTGGCTTGTTTTCAAATCCGTTGCTTCCGCTGCCCCAGTGCAGTAGGGCCTGGCCAGGGGGTTTGGATCCTCCTTTCACCTTAGCCTGCGGGCGAACTATGTATACGTGTTACATTGATCCCCTTGTTACGTGGGATCTGCCAATTAAAATGGCGAATAAACAGAGCTTGCACTTGAAAAAATAATACAAATAAAAAAAAACATCTTGCCCACATTCAATTAAAGCGGCATCTCCGTGCGCACAGGGCACGCATGCACGCCGTATTGTTTCACGGCACAGCCAGGTGCTCGCACCGACCATCGTGGCACGAGCACCTGGCTGGACCCATCAGCTTCTCACGAAGAGGAAAAAAACTGATCGGCCTCTTTGGTGTTCGATTGTATCGCAGTTTTACGACTATGGTCAATTTGAATTGTAGACATGGGTTTACTGTTAAGAAATGCATTTCTTTGACTCATTTGTGTACTTCAGCATCACTACAATATGAAGAAAATGCAATAACAAAGGTTGTGTTGCATGCGTACGTACGTAAGCGATTTGGGGCTTGTGCAACCCAAAATTTCGACCAGTGGAGCGGTCTTCGTCAGGGTTTTCGTGACCCTGAAGAAGATCGGTCCACCGGTTGAAACATCTTTTACTAACAATACGGCATTACAACTTCACATGCAAGCTTACGCACGCCTGTGTGCAACCTTCCTCCCACCCCCAACCCTTTCACGCACACACGCGAAAAAGCGAGAAAAATAAACCGATGTAAAAAAGTCGTCATGTAGCAATTCATTTACCTGAACGAGTTGGCTTTGCGATTTTCGCCTAAATTTAATCGCATGTGATGGTGCTCTCGAAAAAACCCTTCAAGACTTTTGAACGAGAGATTTAATAGGCTGATCCATAGGGATACAATCGCATTATATGTGATACGCACGGGGCAAGTGACATGTACGCATGTTAGCGAGGCCAGTCATAACTTTTATTCTTCAATTCGCACGAATTCAGGGGCTACCGTGACTACCTGAGCGCCCTGGCGCAGGTAAGCCTGTCCAATGAGCCAAGCCAGGTGTCCCTGCTGTGGGCTCTGTGGTACATCAAGTGCTGCGGAGGGAACCGCAGGATGTGCAGCACATTCAATGGAGCACAGGTAAGTCATTTCGTGGCCTCGCCACGGCTGCACGCAATGGAACGGTGGCCAAGCTTTCGCGGTCAAGAAATGTACACTGCAGTGCCCTTGGGGTATTGCGTGGGGTGTCATAATTTTTATGAAGAGCACCTATAAGGCCGGATTCTGCAGAGAAAAAAATCAGCTAAAATATTTCTGCAAGCCAGCTACCATATCACCTGTTATAATTACGGCAGCGTTTTTCTGAAAGCTTGTTGTATGTATTTGATGCTGTCTAACCCTGTCAAATTGTGTGTCGGCGTATTCCGTGGCTGTACTTCTGTAAAACTTATAAACGTTATACGACTGAACTTTGTATATGTTTGGTTGTGCAACCAGTACCTATAGCCGAGTAATGAATTTTAATGAGTACACAAGGTAGAGTACTTAAACTGTCCACACGGTAAAGCATTCGATAGATTAGCTTTATGACAATTCTGCTCCTTTGGGCATTATTACTGCTGCACAATAAGTTTATCATTAGGGATGCCATAGCGGATCCCTCTCGGTTGGGTTTGATCATCTGAGATAACTGAACGCGCAACCTAGGCACATTATACAAGCGCTATTACAACATGCCCTACGCCATATCGGGAGATACGCCGTCTCAGGAATTTTTTGTTTTTGCTGCTTCACGCAGGAAAGGAAGTTTGAAAACGGTGCCATGACAGTTTGTGAAAGGCTCCTGCAGCTGCTGGAAGGTATGTATCTGTTTCCTTCTCATTACACAGATGCGCCATATGCAATAACGTTATTCAGCTGGAGCAACTAGATGCTAAAAAATGAACAAGAAATGACGTTCAGAGAACAGCTGCGCAGTGCGACGAGTGACTCGCTGCTGTCATAAAGTACGAGTTCGTATGACTTGGAGTATGAAACATTCGTAACTGATTGCTAAGCTCGCAGTCGCAGTCACGTTAATTCCAGATTGACCTTGTTGTATAACATAACCACTTATTATTTATTAATATCTACACTTGAACACGTCCACGTCACACAAATTTACAGTTCGTAGATGACTTGTGCGTCGAACACGACAGCCTACCCGAATCATGATAGATTTATTTTACTTATAAGTTCATCTTATAACTCGCTTAACTTTCGACTTTACTTTCTTATATTTGCTTCTTTGGGGGTGATGGAGGGGTGGTGGGGGAGGAGTGGCACGCAAGTTTGGTTGCACTTTGTCGAATTCGAGGTATCCTTGTGCAATGAAATGCAGGACTATAGAAAGGGAGCAGCAACGTGCACTATGAGTGCCCCCTCTATTTCAACCCACCCCTCCCCACTCTTCTCTTGGCTATGCCTGTGATCTCATTAACTAAACATAATTAACACAAGCGTTATTTAACCGTTGCCGCTTTTGTGCCTCTGGTTTGTTTCAGGTAGGGTTGAGTTCAACGCTCAAGCGTGCGCCCTTCAGCAAGACGAGAATGGCGTCGTCGTGGGTGTGATCGACGGCAGGGAGTTCCAGGCAAGTTTAACAGCGACCCGACCAAAGGCTACATTTTCGAAACACCATTGTTAACAACAAGTTTTTGACGCAATGGTCAACACGCATTCTTGAACTACTATAAAAGGTCTGAACATTGTCGTCACTCTAAATCCAGCTTTTCAGACTGACCGTTGCTTTGGCAGGGAGTATACTCCGAAAGCATTCGAAAAATGGCTTAATTTGTACTTGAGCCTTTGGAGAGGCACTTTTTTTTTCTTTTTATTTCAGATCATGTTGTCCACGCAGTGATGTGGCTTCCTCACTTAGTGTAACCTAACCTATAGTCTAACAATATTGCAGGCTGATTACGTCATAATGGCAATCCCGCCGCCCCTACAGCTGAAAATTCATTACGAGCCTCCGCTGTCACCACTGCGAAACCAGCTTATACAACGTACGCCGGTTGGCTCGGCGTTCAAGATGAACATTTATTACCCCAAGCCCTTCTGGAGGGAAGCAGGTATGCACAGACACGTTAGAATAAACCATTACTATGTTGTCGCTTTTCAGAATAAAGTTTCTTTGGCATTGAATAAATGATATGTGGTGCCAACATGAACAAGATTCCGGCGCGTACAACAATGCGAGTAAAATACACGAACTGTTGAAAGGTACGTAGATACATGCCCAGCGCAATGGTGCACCAATACTGCCATTATCAACATGTCCCAAGTACGAACATTACTCAAGGTTTAGAGTGAAGGTACAATATTAAAAGTGAAGATCTAGCATATGGTTAGGGTTAACATGTAAAAAAGTTCAATATGTAAATAATGAGGGTTCTCTTTCAACTAAAGGTGTAAACGTTTGTTGTAGGACATAGATAAACGTTTTGCGCAAGATGGAGCAGTGTCGGACCTCCTTTCGCGTGTATGTGTACGTGTGCACTTACACAGAATGTTACAATTTCAGTGATGAGGGTGGGGGGAGGGGACGTTGAGCCCGGCAGTCAAATCCATCAAGTCACCCTCCTGGGTAGCGCCACTGGTGTGAGACGCCAGCAGTAAACGTCTGTGGTAGTTACTTTCTAGCTCTGCAACTAAGCAACGTAGTCTGAATGCAGTGCTATATATTAATGCAGAGTTAACGTTCAAACGGGGCTATCTTTTGAAGGGAAGAATTTGTTAGAACACAAGCATGAATACTCACGTTACACTGCCCGCCCCTTCCCTGTTTCAAAGGTTTCTTGTTTCCTTCTAATAAGGGAACGAACTGTTGACACGCATTGTTCGCATTATACTAATGAAAATTGCGAAAACCGAGGGTGAGCTAGCAGTGGGTACAACATATGCTAAATTAGTTCGAATGATAGCACGAGGAACGCGGAAGCGTATGGCCAGACATGTCAAAATTGCGTGCACTGTCAAAGGAAACATCAGCTTACTGTACTATCTCCTTTGCATTTGACAGGTTACGGTGGAATAGCCTCCTGTGCCGACGACAGCCTAGCTTTCAACATTACCACGGATGACTGCAGACCTGGATTCTCCCTGGCGGCTCTCACAATGTAAGGTCAACTATCCTTCTGATTTCGATGGTAATAACATACTTAACGCACAGGAATCGCAAAACCTCTCATGTGCCATGAGTGTTCTTTCTCGCGATTACGTGTTGCTTTCAGTGACAAGCGGGCGGTTGCTATAATTTAGGGTGGAGGGATTATCTTGTTTGAAACCTTCTGTGCGGGATATGTCTAATAATGCATAACAAGCAAGAAAACTGGAGAGTGATTAGACCTCCGCCGTTTACAATGAGACTGAATCAGCGACCCAGGACCGACAGCTGACTGTGATATATAATGCGTTGCGCAATTCAGTGTGTTGATATCAGTATATCAGCTGTGTCACTGAAAACGAGCTCCACGCGTGCAATTTATAGCACACCGTTCACTCTAAGGCAAAAGGGTGTTAAAAGGATGTGTGGTTCGTCCTTTTGGGGACTAATGGGGCTGCCACAATCATTAATCCCTTTAAGAACTAACGGCACAGGGTCTGTTAGTCCCCAGAAGGAACTAATATTTAGTCCTCACATACACACTGTAGTGAGTAACCGTTAGTTTCACAGTTCACCCCAAAGGACTAACATTCAGTCCTCATATTTGCACCTTATAGAGCAACTGTTAATCCCTACATTTACACCTTACCGTGCAACCGTGAGTCCTCACAGCTGCACCTTGCCGGACGAACGGTTGATTCACTCAAATACTCCGATCGGATGAACTTTTTGTCCACAATTCAAACATTGTTTTTTGTTTATTTTCCGCCAGGCCGAATACTTTTATAGCCTGCTTTTCTGCGCAGTGACCAACAAATTCCGCAGAAAAGAACACGCGAAAAAGTAGTTAGCCACCTATGTGTAACTGCTTTCACAGTCACGGCAACAATGAAAGACAAAAGTGAGATATCGAAATCTTTTATTTTTCTACACAGACATGAAGTTTCCCCATTCTTTTAAGTGAATTCATGGTGAAGTGTACAAGACCAGTCTCGTTGTCAAATATTGTTAACTCCTTAGGGAGCTCCTCCGACTGAAGCGATAGGTACGTGACGGGCATTGCAGACGACAGCGCATGCAGCCTTCTGCCTGTTGTGTTCCCACGGCTGCACGTACAATGATATAGTAAAAATAGTTAGGCACACGTCACAGAATATGAAGATGCACGCATATGATAAGTACGTGCATGTTAATATAAAACTCCCAAGCATTTCCCCGAGGGTGAACATGGTTAAGTACGAATACACGGGGTGATGCTATGAGGGGTATTTATTAATTCGCACTATTATATTTATTAATCACACTATGGTGCCTTTATGGTGTAATGGTTCCTGGGAATCGCAATTTGATCACACGGGGGAGTTTACGTTAACTCACTGGTGAATGCCAACGGATTTTAACTTTACTCCCCCTCACGACCCGCTCTCGACGGAAGACTGAGAGAGAAGGCGGGCGCGCGAGAGAGAGGGGTGCACGCGCAGCTGCAGCGAGCGAGGAGAGCGGAGGAGCGAGCGAACGGGGGGGGGGTATAAGGCGCGTTACTGACACCGATATCAGCGTCGCGTCCGTGGCTTATTCGGTAGAGCGTCGCGCTGCGGCCCGCTAAGTTCCTCTTTCTTTTAAAGATAGAGAGAAGACTGCGGACGCCACCGAGGGTGGTGGATCGTTTGGGGTCGCTTATAAAGTGCATTCACACTTAAAAACAAGCGTTAAATAATGACACACAAATAACTTTACCTTCACATCTCGCACAGTCCTTTTGAAGCTGCTCTGACGAAAAAGATGGATGACGGGCATCGCAGACGCCAGCGCACAGTCTTCAGCACGGTGTGTGCCCACGCCTGCACAATAAGTATGTAAAATAGTGAGTCACACGTGACAGAGGATGAATACAAATGCATATGAAAAATACGTGCAAGGTGAAATGAAAACATATGTGAGATATGACATGCTAATAATTTCACAGTGATGTAACACATCGTCAAAGACTCATTTCGATCCCCGTAGCGCAACAGCTTAGGAGCGGCGGCCGCAGTCACAAATCCGTGAACCACCGTGCCGTGCCGCTAACAAGTCGGCGAGTCCTAAGCGAGTGACGTCGTTCAGCTCGAGCAAGCGAACGCGAGACCAAACACGGCACTGCACGCGGAGTGTCTGCCGCCAGCGAACCTCGAACTGGAGAGCGAGCGTATGCTTGGCCACCGCCACGAACTGCACCGAGCTGGTTTGGAGCTCAAGCCGAAGAAATCGACAGTAATGTGGTCCTTTTCCACAAACTCGAGCGATTGCAGCGCGCAAACGCGAGTCCGCCGCCGCGGCCAACGGACTGCGCCGAGCTGCTTGCGACCGACTGACGGGGAAGCCAACTGTAATTGCGACCAATTTTCAGTGAGTTCCGACGCTAGCGAAAGCCCCGCCAGCCCGTGCTGGTGCACTTACAGCGCGCGACATGCGGCGGCGAAGACAGGCGAGCACTCGATGAGTGAGCGTACGGGAGGCCGACGGCAATGGCAGCCAATTTCCAGGCGGTCGCAAAGCACAGGCGAACTGGAGACGCCGAAGCTGACCTTCGCGATGCATTTCGTGCGGGCGATATACAACACAAGCGAGCACGTTGCCGGCAAGCGCGATCCGTATCGCACAACTGACAAGTAGAGTAGAATAAAGAATGATAACCTACTTGCTTTAGAATCTAGCGCTGTTTTCTGCCCTGAGTCGGACTGAAGTATATATCCGATAGGCCTGTTCTTCTCGGCCGCCATATTGGCCTTCCCGACTGTTGCTGTCGTGTGTTGGTCGTGACTATCTTGAAGCCAGAGATATGCAGCGCGGCGTGGTGACCTGCCGAGGCTTGCTCCAGAGTTCATGGGTGCAGCGAAACGCTAAAGCAGCAGCCCACGCTCATCCAGGCGTACACACAAGCACCACGTCCTAGTTCTTAGATCGTCGAATCTAGGCGGCCGTGCTCGAGCACTCCGAGCACGCCGCTGCGCAACCACCGCCGGCAAAATACGGGGAAAGACTGAGCCAGCAGAGGAGGAGAAGGACATGTGTTCTGTGGAAAAGGAGGGCTGGTCACCTCGGCAACGCTTTTCGCACTGCCTGCAATGCCCGGGCGGTTCATCCCTAGTGGAGACAAAGTGGTTTTGCGCCACACGCTTCTCTCTGTGGTTGCTCCTCAACGGTCTATCCGTTCATCGCGTGCGCCTATTGGGCTCCGTCACTCCTTTTTCGTGTAATTTTGGCTTAGAGTGTTCGGTGAACTGCGTCCTTGTGTTCTTTGTTTATTTTTTCGTCCCTTCTTATTCCGTTAATATCACTGTCTTTGTGAGCAGATTTGCCATCGGTGACAAAGCCTTGAGGCTGCAGGAACTGCCGAAACAGGTCAGGCCCAAAGTCATCGCTGCAGATTTGGCGAAGGCCTTCGAACACGAAGCAGCCTACAACGTAAGAAATGTTCGTTAGCACATTACGAAAGCAATTTTCTTTTCGGTTGCGTCGCTTGCACGCCTGTTGCGTTGGGATATACAAAATGTCTTTTCTCATCCCGTATATTCTCTGCAGCCTGTACACTTCGAAGAGAAGAACTGGCTCGAGGAACAGTACTCAGGCGGTTGCTATGTGTCCACTTTCCCGACAGGGGTCATGAGCAAGTATGGAAAGTAAGAATGCCCGCGTTTATTAATATCTTGTCTTGCGACTGCTCTTTGTAATTTTCTATGATCTTATTTTCCAATAACGCTGTAACGCTATTACAGCAAAAATATTGTTACTAACGCCAATGTATTATAAGGATATGTTGACGTATAAACCGGGCGCCGAATGCACCTGTATTCACTTCGAAGGAACCAACAACCAATTTTTATAATGGTTGTTTTCTTTAGCGCAACGGAGAGCTATACCGGTGCGAGAATCCCAGAATGGTGATGCAAGAAAAGCGAGGAAAGATTTATGTTGTAGAATTTTCGATCTTGGCGAATATGTAGTCGTGTACACACAACTTGTGCTGCAAACATTGGGAGGTGAGCGCGAATATGGGGTCGTGTACACACAACTTGTGCTGCAAACATTGGGAGGTGAGCGCGGGATCGGTACGTGTAAGTTTGTTCATGGCGGTTTGCTGTGCGTGGTGGTTTGATTTCCAAGTGACTCTGACCGCCCAGTGTTCCCCGACGACCACCCCTCGAAAAAAACATTGCAGCTGCTATGACCGGTACGTAATCGAAATCGTACGTGCACTTCAGCTGAGCAGAGTAACATGGACACATCCGTTTAGTCAGTGTGGCAGATGTAACTGAGCGATCGCGTGCTCCGCAGGACCCTGCGGGAACCGTTCGGCCGAGTGTACTTCGCGGGCACGGAGACGGCAACGGCGTGGCCTGGCTACATGAACGGTGCTGTGCAGGCTGGCGAGAGGGCTGCCAGGGAGGTGCGTATTTTAAAGACGATAGTCTCTCGTGGGATACTTGAACGCAGAAGTTTTGGTCAGTCTGCCAGTATTTCTGTTTTTCTGTCAATCGATACAACCACCCGGCGAAAGCTTGACCTCTTGCTCAGCGCCCAGCTGGAGAGAAGGCTGCCAGGGAGGTGCGTATTTTAAAGATGATAGTCTCTCATGGGATACTTGAACGCAGAAGTTTTGGTCAGTCTGCCAGTATTTCTGTTTTTCTGTCAATCGATACAACCACCCGGCGAAAGCTTGACCTCTTGCTCAGCACCCACCCACCTTAATCTTGTGCTGCGTTCATACCTGTGAACATTGTCAATCAAAAGGCAAGTGTGGCGCTTATTTGAGGAGCAATATCAATACGTCGGTATTAGCGCGTTTTTAAATGCGAACCATTTCTTCGCGTACTGCAAGCACTTTTCACATCCCCTAAATCATGCAGAGTGAATATGAGCAAAGCTATTTCAATAAAAGTATTATTAAATGCGATGTAATTCTTAGCGAACTTCGGCGACTTTGAGCGTATCTGTCTGTCTGTCTGTCTGTCTGTCTGTCTGTCTGTCTGTCTGTCTGTCTGTCTGTCTGTCTGTCTGTCTGTCTGTCTGTCTGTCTGTCTGTCTGTCTGTCTGTCTGTCTGTCTGTCTGTCTGTCTGTCTGTCTGTCTGTCTGTATAGCCACCTGCGTATGGGTGCTCTTATGATCACCCCCTCAACTTCAGGTACACCAAAATTAGTACGGGAAGGTGAGATGGTTTGTCGAATACGACTCACTGGTCATGCCATGAATAATGTCGCAATCTCGTCGTGTACGTCGTCAAACACTTAAAAAAAACGGTGGCACATACCCGGGGGTGGGTGCATACATATATGTGCCACTGGTATGGGGGTATGCATGCCGCAGGTGATAGACATTTTATGTCTATCCAGGAACGGCGAGCGACATACATGGGTAACGTCAGCGCTTGAACATTAAATGTTTCAATTGGCACCATTGACCGTACGAATTCAAACAATAAATTCCAGTGTCCCAGCAGGAATCGAACTCCAGCTTTCCGCGTGGCAATCGAGCATTCCACCACAGAGCACGACAGGCCTCGGATATACTTTTCAAATAGACCCCAATGCTTGTGCGACGTCAATTGTGGTTGCAGTACAGGCTATTCGATTTTATAAACATTACATAGTACTCCCATGTCGGGTTAACGTGAATTGTAGTTGGGCGCCATCTGCTGAAGTTTATTCGTGTAGCAGTGTTGAGGGCTATCATCCTCGCGCACACCAGCGTAAATACCAGCGCTGCATATCAGCTTATACCGCTTTTGGTGTTGCTAATATGCATGCTGCTGTTGGCATCGCTAAGTAACTGTAAACAACTGCCAATATAAAACATACGCGGCTGTTTAACATACGCGCGTGCATGTATTTGTTCATATGTTTAGCACCACTTCATAGCGTCTCGCTCAATAAAAAAAATAAAACACATTCACCTTTCATTCGCATGCTTTGTATAACATTGATTCCCAAGGTACGTGGGATTTGCCGAATTTGCATTTAGCAAATGTATAGATGCGTATTTATAAAGACCACAGTCGCTACACAGGCAATGCGACGCTTTGATCGAAAAAGCGGGTGTTTCGTATTGTGGGTTCTCGAAATGGCGAGCGCCACGTTCTTGGAGGAAACGAACACAGCGGACACGGTCGGTCCCAAACCTCACAATACATATGTTTACTTGACTACTTTTAAAAGACAATATCTTCCGCCGAATCATTATAACATAAATCGTGATCAACACACTAGGACATCCTTACACAATATTACCATACACTCCAAAACATTGCAAATACAATAACGCACCGAAAGCGGCGTCGCCAACGCTCGATTTACCACGAGGGCCCCTGACGCGTAACCCGCGGTGCCACTTGCCGGGGACCCACGCTAGAAACAACCGTTCGCGGCAACCGCCACGCGCCGAAGAGACCAGCCTATTTCTCGCTCGCTGCTACCAAGGCTTTCCGCCAGACGTGGCAGCCAGCGCTAACGTTTTTCTAACCATGATGGTGATGATAGTGGTGATCAACTCTTGTGAACACAGCGCCACCTACCGCTCAATAGCCAAGGCCTCAAAATACGGCTTCTGCGTGAGACACATGTGCCACGCGGTGCAAACAACTCTACAGGGGAGTGTCAGTACCCACACAGCGCTAAAACTAGATACTAGAAAGTAGCTAAAACGACAAGGCGTTGCCACGTATACCAGCTACTCTGCCTTCTAAAGAAAAACTTTCGTTTCCTCACATTATTGCCAGATGTCCCTGTCATATTTCACGCAGCGCCTCCAGACAGAAGATTTCTACGTCTTTTGCATTGAAGCGTGCAGATACGCGGCCATTTTGTTTTTCTTGCTGCCTTGGTGAAACGCGTGCAAAGTTCGCGTTGAGTCTGCCAAACTTTCGAGTCTGGTCCGTTGGTTTATTCTTTGAGATGAGATGGATGTCATCCCAAGAGCTCTTCACATGCGAAGAATATTAAGACTGATGATCATGTCAAATTGTGTTTTTCAAAAAAAAATAATAAAAGTGTGACCAATGTACTTACCCCACTCACGTTTAATAAAATGTGTTTTTAGGGGCGAAGCTCCTGTTTAGAAAAAGTTTATTATCTCATGGGACGCAACAAAGCTAAGGGACAAGCGTCTGTATAACAGGCACAATAACAAACAAAAGACAAAGCACAACATACATTACACATTTAAACAAAAGTTTCCAAGTCCGTAGGATGTCCACAGTCCATTGTACCCTTATGGCGTGGCTTGGGCGTTCCTCGTAGTACGTAACCATCAGTGGCACATACCCGAAATATGTATAACATTTGAACTCCAAGGTGGTGCCAGTGAGAGATTTCTTCTGTGCGTTGTTTACCAATAAAAAATAGTGCTCAATGTACATGCCAATGGCTGATAATGGAGAATGAGAGACAGGAGCATTCGGCTTTTAGTCAACGCGCACGCTGCGATCCCCATTAGCAGCCATTGGCATGTACATTAAGCACTATCGGACAAGAAAGGGTTGCTAATTATACTCGCTGGGTGTAACCTCTTTAGTTTTAGAAAGGTTTAGCGAGCGTTGAGCCACAGGGCCATGAATACAATGAAATAGTATATACCATGAATGAATTCGAGGTGGTTAAAGAGGGGAAGCAGATACGAAGCGCAAGCCGTAAGAAATTAAAAGCTGAATCCTCCTGTCTATCATTTCACATTAGCAGCCACTGGCATGTACATTGAGCACTATCTGACAGGAAAAGGTTGCTACGTTATACTCGCTGGGCGTAACCTCCTTGGTTTTAGAAAGGTTTAGTGAGCATTGGGCCGCAGTGCCATGAATGCAGTGAACTAGTATATACCATGAACTCAAGGTGGTTGAAGGTGGGAAGTAGACCCGAAGCGCAAGCCGTAAGAAAGTGTGCGTGTGCCACCTCTCGTTTAGTCCTTGGAATGTCCACTGAGTGACGGTGCTTCTGTATGGGGAATATATATTGAAAAGATGCGAGATGGTGGGACTTGGAGTGTTGAATAGATGGACGAACGGACACACAGACAGATACATGGATGGACACATGAACGGACGCAGGGGCGGATGCATAAACGAATGCAGGGACGGGCGCACGAACAGACGCATGGACGGACGAATGCTTCACCCCACTCTCCATCATTCACTCCGTGGATATGCTGCCATTTTTTTTGCTTCGCACCGGGCACGAGAAACGGACGCGGCCCAGGTTCGAGAACCTTCATTTCAGAAAATGTCCTTCTGCGATCAAGTGGGCGAGGTCCCCAACCAGGTGCACACGTTGAACGTCGTGTCGAAGACAGGCTCCACTTCTCCGACAATGTTCCAAGCAATTATCTTCCACACATCCGCAGCTAAAAGTTAATGAGTTGAGTTTCTGCACTGAGAAGGTGCAATGACGGCTCATTGGACCGCATACTACGTAGATTATTACAAGGTATATTAAATGGTATAGTGCAGTGACCTAGAATGCTATAGTTAAGAGTTCCAGATAGAGCAAGACACGAACCTAGAATACTATAGGTCCCACTAATCGTGTTTTGCGCTGTTTAGGATTCTACTTGCGCAAAAAAAAGAAAGAAAAAACTACATGCGCACCACATCTCCGGTGTAGTTCTCTGGCACCCGTGCAGGGAATACCTAGTGTGGCGCAACACTTAATCCAAAGTCTATTGCCGTCCGTCTATTCGCGTAGCCAAGATATGTGATGATGACAATTACGTGTAATTAAAGTAAGAAGTGCACAATAGGTGTCCACGAAAATGCATGGCTAAGGTAGAAGGTAATTGGGGCTACATCACCAGACACTTGTCCTTTCACGGGCCCCGGGCCCTCGTGACTATAGTTGAAGTATGGTTGCTGAGCGTGTTTGCACAATGCACCACATTGGAGCCGAAAAAGAACGGCCAATGCCCTCACTTCTCCATCTATGCGGAAGCCTGTGTGGTGTGCCCATGCAGCACTTCGATTAATTGTAAATTTGATATGATCTTGTACTTACCACTTACACGTGGGCGCGTAAGTCAATAAAAATGAATAATATTACGTAAAAATGTTAACAAATTCGTTGCCGAAGCCTATAAATGTCACGTACTTTATACTGATCAGTAAGCTTAACATACTGACTTCGACAATTCGCTGGTACTTTGTTTTCAAGCTCGAAGAATTCGTCGTCTTAAACAAGTAATAACCATGAACTTATGGTAAGTGATCTTTTTCTCACTCACAACCAGGTCCTATGTGCGATGAAGATTCTACGGAAAGATGAAATCTGGGAGGAAGAACCAGAATTTAAGGTGGGTATACATGATTTACCTCAGTTATGAGGCAATGATACACGAAAGCACGCGGTTTAAAGTTTGTTTGTCGGAATCGTGTATGTATGAATGTTATTTACATAATATCGACGCGAGTAGATTGAGTCCACGCGCGTTCAAGCCGAGTCACCATTCGAGTGGATGAGTCCAACCCGACGGCGTTCATATGGGACCGGCCGCATAGCTTTACTACGGGAAGTTCCCACTGACCAGTGAAAAAATTACTGCGCTTTCTCTTCAGAGTTTGCACATTTTATTTTCTGCCTCGTAATATTTTCAACCCCTCGGTCACCGCTGAAAGAAGGTGCTGTAGGTAGGCAGTGCTCACCGAGCAAGTAACCTTTTGCTCGAAACTGTGCTGCATTAGGTGAATTAAGGAACGATTTCCTCACTGTGCTAGCGAAACATATATGGGTGATTGATTCTTCTTTTACTTGCAATTGCGGATGGGCGGAGCTGTGCGCGGCAAAAGGGGCTAGCTATTCCTGGGCTCACTCGACAGAAAATGCTTCAATTGAAGAATTCTAAGTTCATCATGAGCAGGCAACTCATGATTTAACTGCAAACTGCATTTACATGACATTGCAATACCAGCGTCTCGACGATGGCACAACCAATAGTTGCAGTTCCTTACAGGATATTTTTCGAATGTGATACTGCAGCTTTTGGGACGCAACTGGTACGCTTATGCGAGGACCTGATAGGTCCTTCTCTTGGGAATAAACATTCAAAAATAAAAACGACATGAGAGAGGGTTCGAAATCAATATATACTCCCCGTCTGGATCAGCCCTTGGATGCAATACGCTTATTGTGGTGTAGTAGGAAGCAAAACAGGGTATCAAAACAGAACGATTGTCTATACGTTGTTTTTTTTACGGTTTATAACCGTAGTTTTAAGTGAACGAAGGCTGCTTTCAAACTTATCATCCGTGACAATGTCAAAGAGCCGCCCACTTGGCGATTACGTATATATTCGAACTCACGGGGCACTGTTTTTCGCATGTTCCAGGGTGTGAAGGCGCGGCCATTCGAGATGTCCTTCTTGGAGCGGCATCCCCCTCACGTGCTGCTTGTCGGGGCTGCGGGAACCGTTGCCATATCCAGCGTTGCTTGTGTGGTGGGCTACTGCGTCTGGAAGGCAGTCACCGCCATGCGGAGCTCATAGACCATCCAGCTGAGCAGCATTCTCAAATGCGTACGGGTTCTTTCTCGGAAGGGCCTTATCCACAGATGGCGAATTCACCGCTGAATATGCACTACCGCAGAGCATTATACCTCAGCAATAGTACGCACGTACCCGCAGTGGTCTATGAATAAGGCTCTCAAGAGTACTCTCTTGTTCGAGTCAGATTTGCGATGCCACTCTGACGTCAGAGGCGCATGGATGGATACGAGGTGACGTCTAACGTGCGAAAGGTCTGACGTAGCTTCTCATGCTGCTGAAATTTCGAGGAACCGGTTAAAGAGTTCTTCGACGTGGTTGCTGGTACCTCTGATGGCGTACCAGACCTAGTGCAGCGTCGCCCCGCGTGAAAGAAAAGGCTCGCCCACACGCTTGCCGGTTTACTACCCTACGCAAATGACGCCACCGACAAAATCTCAAAGCTGCTTCCAAAAAGACGCCACGATCTTTGTGGAACAGAGGGTACGAAAATTTGGCTTTGCTAGAACCACGGAGTTAACGCAGAGCCATTTTCTCCTGGAGCACTGTGAACCGGTTGTGCGCAAAAGTGGTGGTGCCAGTAGCGTAGGCATCGCTTTGGCATTCCATGTCTGACCATGCTATAACTTTTTATTATTATTGTATTTTTCATACGCTAATTGCACATTAAGGTGCACATCATGTTTCATCGCTTTGTATTGCAAAGATTGCTTACCTTCCATATCATTTGTTGATCAAATAAATGTTTTATTTTTCAAACGGTTGTTCTTAAATGCACTGAAATAAAAACTAGGAGATAAAATTAACAAGTGTTGTTTGGTAAGAAAAAAAAAGGGTGTGTTCTGAGATCAGGATCTAGTGAGTGTGTTCTGTGTCTTTTCTCTTATAGTCAAGAAACAAATGATACAGAATAGTTGCACTGTCTCCAAAAGAGCCGCTTTCGGAACAAACGCACACAGTCACACCGTATAGAGTGAGAACACGTGTATATTTAATAACAATTTATGTCAAGGCGCGAGCTCTGCAGCTGAATCTAATTAATACCTGGTATCCAATATAATGTCGGTATTATACCCAAAGATCATAACCCACACAAAACAATGCAACACGTATACGGTATACTGCGAAGACGGTGTCGCCGGCTCACTCCGGGGGCCATGGTTACGAGCCGCAGCTTCGCACCCACGGGCACTCGCTGGAGCCGATCGTCGCCGGCCACGCCAATCCGCAAAAGACTTATTGTGATAACCCTCATTAAGGTGGTGACGCCCAAGGGGCGGCTTTCAGCTCTCCAATAGTAGACTACCGAGTACTCTGAATTGTTAAGCACTTTTTCCAAACACACAGAGCTCTTCGTCGCGAACCTCACTCCTGCCAGGCGGCGCTTATGGCACCACCGCACGAGCACAGTGCCACCTCTTCCTCAGTGGCTTTTAAGCTAAATAATCCTACAGCTACAGCTAACTAATGCGGTGTGTTGTTTTAGATGCGGAGCATCTTATACTCGCGCCTTGTAGTGCGCCGTCCGCACCGCTTCTCGAACATTCGACAGCTGACGCGCGCGCATGCGCCGTCGCGCCGTCGCCCACTCTTCCACCATCTGTGCATCCCTTCCTCCTCTACACACCGCGCGCGCTTCACTCCTCCACCATCTGTGCACCCTTCCTCCTCTACACACCGCGTTCGACATCTACAATTCTCCTGATTCTCCAGTGGACGCGCATGTGGCGTCGCGCTTCGAGAACATTCAACAGCTGACAGTGCATGCGCCGTCGTGCTGTATATATACTCAAGGTCGGCGCTCGCTCGCTCAGTTGCCGCTCGTCGGTTGGTTTGTACGGCGCGTCGACGTCCAAGGTCGCGGTGAAATGAATTCCAACGAATCCACAAACACAATGATCGACGTTCCTTCGACCAGCGCCGCCCTTTCGCATACGTGTGTACGTGTTCACTCATTTAACACCCCCTCCTACAACCACGTTAACCAATTTAGCCATCGACCCAAGTAAGTCGCAATTTAACACCCCATTTCACAACCACGTTAACCAATTTAGCCATCGACCCAAGTATTTAAATGCGAAGCATTTCTTAGCGAACTTCGGCGACATTGAGCGTATCTATCTATCTATCTATCTATCTATCTATCTATCTATCTATCTATCTATCTATCTATCTATCTATCTATCTATCTATCTATCTATCTATCTATCTATCTATCTATCTATCTATCTATCTATCTATCTATCTATCTATCTATCTATCTATCTATCTATCTATCTATCTATCTATCTATCTATCTATCTATCTATCTATCTATCTATCTATCTATCTATCTATCTATCTATCTATCTATCTATCTATCTATCTATCTATCTATCTATCTATCTATCTATCTATCTATCTATCTAGCCGCTTACGTTTCGGTGCTCTCATTGTCACCCACTTATTTTGGCGTGAACCAAAATTAGCGTGGGAGGGTAAGATGGTTTGACGAATACGACGCGCTGGTCAAGACATGAATAATGTCATAATCTCGTCGCGTACATCGTCAAACACTTCTCTCTAGACAGTGGCACATACCTACGAGCGGGTATGTGCCGCTTGTATGCGGGTATGTGCCACAGCTGATTGACACTTAGTATCTACCCAGGAACGACGAGAATACACATGGGCAAATATAGCGTGCGAGTGTTAAGAAATGCCCGACCTCGGTAACGTCGACCCGACGAATGCAAAGAATAAATTTCAGGGTCCTAGCTGGAATCAAGCCCAAGTATTTTGCGTGGCAATTGAAGTATTTTACCACAGAGCTAAGCAAGGTCTCGGAATTACTTTTCGAATAGACGCTAATCTTCGTGAAACGTCAATAGTGGTTGCAGTGCTGCCTACCCAATTTGATAAACATTACATATGTACTGCTCTGATACGGCCATCACGTCGGATTAGCGTCAATTGTGGTTAGTTGCCATGCGCTGAAGTTGATTTATCTAGCAGTGTCCAGGGCCAGTATGCTCGCGAGCATCAGTGCTTCATATCAGCCTCTGGTGTTGCTAACACGCATGTTCGAGTTGGCATCGTTACGCAAGTACAAACAACTGGTTATATAAACATCTAAAACTCTTCAACATATGTCTGTGCGTGCAACATTTGTACATATATTTAGTGTCATTTCGTGGCGTGTCGCGCAATAAAAAAATAGTATCATGGTCACCTTCCCTTCGCATGCTTCGCATAACATCGATTCCCAGGTATGTGGGACCTGCCAAGGAGGTTCGTATTTTAAAGACGATAGTCTTTCGTGGGATACTTCAACGCAAAAATTTTGGTCAGTCGGTCAGTATTTCTGTTTGTCTGCCAATCGATACAACCACCCGGCGATTTCTTTTCTTTGGGCACAACAGGTTGGCGATATTCAGGAAAATTATAAAAGCAAAATACTGTCTATTAGAAAGCAACAACGAAAGGTATATTTCCCGGAACCGTCGGAAAGACAAGCGGTGCAACACTTAATGCACCTAACATTCAAGTGCAGAATAGATGCTTTTATTTCTGCAATTAGTCCAGCTATAATTCCCGAAGTGTGACACGCACTATTGAGACGCGCAGCACAAATGTGTGCGTCTAGTTTAAGTGGTGCATTTACGCTTTTATTTTTTGCTAATTACTAGCAGTGAAACAAAGTAATTAGTGAAAAATAAAATAGTAAATGCAGCGCTCGCAGATTCGACGATTACGCTAGAGATATGGAGTGAAAATAAATTTAATTGGAATAGACGCAAGCACGACATTTTCGTCAAGTACCTGATTACGGGTTCGTTCCAGCAGGTCCTGGTTCTATGCCTGCTAACTCCGCTAATAGCTAACTGATGCGCATGCACCAATCACATTGAAGCCCATGATTAGTCAGCATTGACATAAATATGCGTATGCAAATGAGGTTTCGAAAAGCTATTCACACCAAAAAAACCTTCGTTTATGTAAAGTAGTTCTGGGAAATTTTTCATCCGGATGGCGAAAAATCAGATTCCGTATACCTGCAGTTCTTTCTCAGCTAGAAAATAAAATTTGGAGCGAGTACTTGCCTTTCGTTAGAAACGCGACAATATTTATAATCACACCCTCGTGCATCAAAAAAAAAACAAGAATGAGATGCTGGAGACAGTGAAAATACATCTTCCAAACTCATCCCGAAGAGAACTCCTCATTCCCGCGAACAGTTCAAACGCGACGACGAAACCATTTGGCATTACCCATTCGCCCAATGCACTTGTTCAGCTGCGACATCTATGCGCTAGAGAGTCGTCATACACATGCCCTCAAAACTATGCTCATAACTTGCAATAATAGTTCAATCCGCAACTGCGTTACCAGTAATATGCACACCATTTCAAGAATGGTCCCAAAAAGACCAGGCGCCTTTAAAGCGATAGGAAACATCAATAAAGCGTGAAAAACTCACCCTGCATACACAAAAGGCTTTCGCCGGCTGCCGCTTATCACGCCCGATTCTCACTGTCCACAAAAGCCTTTTTTTAGGATAATCTTGGAAAGAAAGTACAGTTCATTCATTCCTAGAATAATTCGTGCACTGTGGCACGCTACATCCAGTCATTTTGCGGGACTTGCGATGGATCACACGGGTGACAAGGTGGCAGGCGTCGCGTATATACACAACACGGCGTGGGCTGAAACATGGCGGACGTCGATCCTTCAACACGCTAAACGGGAGCGCGGGCAGTCGACGTTCTCTACTCGGAATCGGGAACACGTATCAATGACACCTACCCGCCTAAGCTGAGGTTCGGCGCATCTGCAGTGCGTAAGCTCATACTTCATGTGAGCACACCTTTTTCGAAGGCACTCACTAATGATGAAGTAATGTCCATGATAGCCAAATAACCACGCCGATGACACGCTGAGAGCATGTGCCGAGCCTCTTGTTGGTGTACATGCGTCGCTGTTAGTGCCATGAGGCACGCATTCCTGTGTTTACGTGGAGCGTGCTCATGACTGTACAACGCTCATGCCAGCATCTGCAGGTGTGATTAGAAGACGACCAAGCTCCGGCTCGGCACGCCATTTGAAAAGGCTTCTGAAACGCTTTAAAAATATTTTGTACTGGCTCAGTGTCGAAGTTGCCCCGCCGCTGTGGTCCAGTGACCCGCAGGTCGCGGGATCGAATCTCGGCTGCGCCGGCTGCACTTTCGATGGAGGCGAAAATGCTTTAGGTCTATGTGCTCAGATTTGGGAGCAGGTTAAAGAACCCCAGGTGGTAAAATTTTCCGCAGCCCTCCACTAAGACGTCTCTCATAATCAAATGGTGGTGGTGTTGGGACGTTAAACCCCACATATCAATCAATCAATAAACCAATAGATAAATCTTGGTGCCAGAGTTCCTCGCCTCTAGCAGACTGCCGCAAATTGGCGTACCAGTGATTCGTTGGGGCAACGGAGGTCTGGATGCTTTGAATGCCCTTCCGCGACCGTAATTTTATTGAGTGATTCTAGCAAGGAGAAAGAAGGCACCTATAATTTCTGTCTGCCTCTTGGGCTATACGGTGCGTTGTAAGGGACGGTGGAAGGGGAATGAAAGAAGATATGGGTGATAAAGGTGTGTATATGTGTAGAAAGTCGAGGCGTGTTCCTCATGGCCGGAGCGGCAAACAGAGGGCAGCAGGGGCAAGGGCCGGATCTCCCAGCTCAATGGTAGGCAGCAATTTCCGTCTCGTCCAGGAACTCGACGAGGCTCCAGAGTGCTGGCAGGTGAAGACGGGACGGGAATATCAGATGCTCCAGACTTGAGGCAGGCAGGCTCTTTCTCCGCAAGGTCGTGGTGACCCTCGAACGTTCCTGTTCCAAGCCTGGGCAGGCACAGAGGTGGTGCTTGAGGGTCTCAGGGTCCCCACAACGACTGCAGGCAGGCGAGGCACAGTGACCCTTGTCGTGGCGGCGGGCAACAGTCCATACGCAGTCGGTCCGCAGGCGCAGCAGGCCGGCATGATCCCGTCTGGTGAGGCCTGTCTCGGGCAACGGCTTGAGTCCTCGTCCATTGGCCACTCGAGAGCATGGGTGAACGCTGACGAGGATACACTTGATGCGTGCCTGCGTATAGTCCCTGGCCATGATGGCTCGACAGACGTAGGTGCCAGGCTGGTGTGCGGCTTTGGCCAGCGTGTCCACCTCCTCGTTTCCGGCTATGCTCACGTGGAATGGCAGCCAGTGGAAGGAGACGGACGTCCCAGAAGAAGCAAGGACCTAGTACTTGGCCGCCAGAAGACTACCTGTCAGTCCGGCATGTCGGGTGTTGGCCAGGATCTGCAGTGCTGTCATGCTGTCACAAAGGACGACAACAGGCTGCGTCGGGACGTCTTACGCCAGAAGGTCGGCCGTCAGGTGGAGCTCGGCCGCTGTGGAACTCGCTGGGAAGGGCAGTCTACACTGTCTGCTGCTCTTCCGTGCAGGGATGACGCAAGCTGCCGACGTAGTTCCGTCTGGCACCTGTTATGACCGGCACAGCAAGGAGGTGGCTTGCAAGAGCACTCATCGGCGTAACGGTCAAACGCTGTCCGCGTCCTGCAGGAACGCGGGAGGCGTCTGTGTGCGCTGCAGGAAACGCACATCAGCGTCGCTGGGACACACAGCCTGCATCTGAGAAGATGCACGTGCACGGACGAGGGGTATGAAAAAAGCGCGTCGCGTGTGCGGTCGGGCTCTCTCTCTGGACTTCGGCAAACCCGCTCGTCTCGAGTGCGCTCTGGGCCCTTGTGATGGAAAGGCGCGTCTGTACACTCTCGTTGCTATGTACTTCTCTTGCAAATATGTAAATTAAACGCACCTTCTACTTGTTCGTTAGACGCGTCGCAAAAGTCGTCCTTCGCCGGATCCTGGGTGGCAGCCTCAACCCCTCCCGGGAGAGGCGGCTGGAGTGAGACGCTGTGCGGACGTGTTTCGCATGAGCTCCGGCCCGGTGACCGACTATCGCCGGACGCGCTTTTTTCTGGACTTGCTGTCAGTGGGCTCGTCTGCAGGAGGTTGCTCTGTACCTATGGACACCACTCGTTTAGGCAAGTTTGTCCCCGTTTTTGAAGTTTCCGAGATTTTCCTATCAACCCCACGGTGGCAAGGCTAGGCCTATCTCCTAGGCCAAGCCTGGCCTGGGCCGCGTCGCCCGGCGTCTGACTTGCGCCCGGTGACCGTGGGTCTTGTTGGGCTGAAGATGGAGTACTACGTCGAAGGGGAGACTATAACACCAGAAGATTTTGAAGCGGGAGAGTGGGCTCCAGGGCTGAAGGCACAGGACCGATTTAAGAAGACTCGGCATGGCGACAACGCCAAGAGTAAGCATTGCGAGACGCAGGCCGGCAGCGACGGGCGCAAGACGCACGGAGCGCAGCAAGTCAAGCGGGGGAAAGCGTTTCTCAAGTTGCCAGCCACGGATTTCAAGATTGTGTACAGGCTCCAGAACTGGGACTTGAGTGTTGTGACAGCGAGAGAACTCGGATGTGCACTGAGAGCAGCAGCGCGTCTAACGAGTGCGATTGCCGCGGAAGAAGACATTGTGCGGGTTAATGGCACAAACAACACGTTGACGGTGAGCACACCGTGCATAAATCGCAGTGGGGCATATGCGACTGTGGAGACGCTCAAGCTGGGTGATCGTGACCTGCCTGTTTCGGCGTTCGTGGCGCCATTGGAGAACTCCGTGCGGGGAGTGATTTATAATGCTTATGATGGATGCCCAGTGGAAGAAGTTCGCGCGGGATTCCTGAAGAAGAATGAAGGCATAGACATTCTGGACGCGAGACCTCTGGGAAAGTCAAAGGCGATTCAGATTACGTTCGGGGTAAAACGCATACCCCGGCAGATTACTTACTGGAACTGTCTGTACGCTGTGATCCCGTACAGAAATTTAGTCGAGACCTGCTACAACTGCAGACGAGTTGGACATCGAGCGGACGTTTGCTATCGTCCGAAGAGCAACCTATGTCACCGTTGCGGGAAGGACCATCCTGCCCCGCCAGAAGGAGAGCCACCTACGTGCACGCCGGTCTGCATCGTGTGCCATGGTGCGCATCACACAGGGAGCCGGAACTGCAAGTTTCGCCTGGCTCGCAAGCCACCAACAGGCCGGCAGCAGAGCATCGAAAGAGAGAGCGAAGCTGGCAACGATAAGCGTTCCTCGAGGGCCACGGAGCGGTCACCAAGGGGTAAAGAAGGCAGAAGCAAGAGCAGGGACCGGTCGAGTTCCTTCCCGCCATTGCCAGGGCGCGGGAGCGGCCAAGATGGTGGACGAGCATCCAGTACCAACAGCTGCGCACGCGACACCAACAAAAAGGTGAGCTTGTCAAGCACGGCCTCCCAGAACGAAACCGCTCGAGAGAGGGAGTTAGCAGCGCTGGTTCAGCGACAGGGAGACTTGATTAAAAGAATGGAAAACAGAATTGCAGAGATGGAATGCGCACTTAGAAACGACCAACGGCAGGGGACACAGGCACCAGCAGTGCAAGGCCTACAGAAAGCGACGCAAGAGGCGTCTGCTCGTGTACAGGAGAGTGCAGCTATGGAAGTGGAGAATCGGGGGACAGTGAAGAGACCACTGCCGGGGGATGAGGTAACTAACGCAAAACGATTAGCCGAAACGTCACCAGTAGACATGCCACAGCCTGTTTTTAAGGTCATTAGTCTTAAGTCGGATGTAACAACACTTGCGGATAAAGTAGGCAAACAAGGGAAAAAACAGGATAGGTTGGAGGCTCGAGTCGAAAAGATCGAAGCCAGATTAGACACAATAGAGGAGCGTCTCGGCATGCTCTCCATTGAATTTAAGGATTCCCAAACCTAGGTCATGGGCATGTTTCAGCAGCTTCATACTCTATTGGAGGCAAGACTGCCTCCCGTGGGTGGCCAAGTGCCATTAGTCAACCTGGTGCCTCATCATGGCGCCTCGCCAGCAAATTGAGGTTTGGCAGTGGAACTGCAGGGGCTTTCGTCAAAAGCGGGGTAACCTGCAGTTGCACGTACAAAATCTGGTCAGTAAACCGGACATAATAGCCTTACACGAGGCTAGTGGTTCCATAAAATTACCTGGATTTAAGGCATTTACAGCGCCAGGAACTGATTCAAGGGGCGTATCACGCGTCTTCACAGCCGTGCTAGTCCATCGCAACATCACTGCCATTCAGCATTCCGTAGATAGCAGCAGGGAAGACTATATCTTGCTTGAGATTTTGCCTAAACGAAAGTATGAGAAGAGTCTGTTGTTACTTAATGTGTATAGTTCTCCAAAAGATAAAGGATTGGGCTTGCCACAACTCCTGCTTCAAACTCAACGGTTAGCAGCTCGCGCTCCGCTTATAGTGGTAGGAGATTTCAATGCGCCGCACCCGGAGTGGGGTTATATTCGAGCCAGCCCAAAGGGCAATCGGCTTTGGCAAGTTGCCCGGGATCTGCGATGGACGCTGTTAAACAATCCACAAGATCATACGAGGATAGGCAACAGCATAAGCATGGATACCTCTCCAGACCTTACGTTTTTTAGAGGCATCAGTAATGCAAAGTGGATTAACACGGGACAAGCGCTAGGAAGTGATCACTATATCCTTTCCACGACGTTTAGCGCTGCGAAGCATAAGAACAAAGTGAGGGGGCATAGAATTACAGATTGGGACAGATTTAGGAAAAACAGAGCAGACACTGTAAACGGGAAAATAATGACCTGGATGCATGGGTACAGGCGCTCAAGGAGGATGTAAGTAATACCACGGTAGAAGTGCCAGTCGAGCAGGAGGAGTTTACCACTGACTCGAGACTATTACACATGTGGGAAGCGCACGCGACTCTCTTGAGAAGGTGGAAGAAGCAAAAACATAATGGCGTCCTTCGCAGAAGGACTGCCAAGTTAGAACGTAAAATCGAAAATTATACAATTGAGTTGCAAGCCAAGCAGTGGGGCCAGATTTGTGATCGCATGAATGGACAGTTTGGATGCAAAAAGACATGGCAGCTGTTAAGGCATCTTTTGGATCCGGCAGCAACAAAATCGGCGCAACGGGGGCAAATGACTCGGTTAATGCATCAATATGAAGGCACAATTGGAGTGTTTATACAGGAACTCCGGAATCGGTACATAACTGATGGAGTAGACGGTTGCTTACCACACTACTCGGAGGTGGAAAGCTCAGACCTAGATGAAGAGTTCACAATTGCGGAGGTGGAGTTTGCCATGGGGCAGCTGCGTACTACGTCTGCCGCAGGTCCGGATGGAGTTACTAAAAAAATGCTGAGAAACCTAGGCTTCAAATCGGTCGGGGCGATCACTGACTTGATAAATGAGTATTGGGTGGCCGGGGAGATCCCAGCACAATGGAAGCATGCTAGGATTATATTTATTCCGAAGCCAGGCAAGAAACTCTGCTTGGAAAACCTGCGCCCCATATCGCTGACATCATGCGTGGGCAAATTGATGGAGCACGTGGTTCTCAACAGGCTTCAGAATTATGCAGAGGACAAGGCCATCTTTCCCCCAACTATGATAGGTTTCAGGGCCAATTTGTCCACACAGGATGTCATGATACAGTTAAAACATGATGTAGTCAATCCCGGGCATGGCACGGGCACCAAAGCTGTATTGGGGCTTGACCAGAATAAAGCTTTCGACAATGTTTCGCAGGAGGCAATATTGAATAACCTATCAGAAATTGGCCCAGGGGTCAGGACATTTCGCTACATCAGATCATTCTTGGAGGGCCGAACCGCAGAAATTTCAATAGGAGATATCAAATCGGACTCATTCGCGTTGGGAGGCAAAGGGACGCCGCAGGGTTCAGTTTTGTCCGCGTTCATGTTTAACATCGCCTTCATTAAAATACCGCCGAGGCTGGAGGAGATACCGGGACTCAAACACACATTTTATGCAGATGATATTACTCTATGGGTAACCAGGGGTAGTGACGCGCATCTGGAAGAAACACTGCAACAGGCAGTTAATATTGTCGAAGAGTTGGCAGGGGAGGCGGGACTTTCGTGCTCTCAGCCAAAGTCCGAGCTCTTTGTGGTTCGGGACAAACCCAGAGGGCTACATGCAAGACACTATAATCCGCCACCGCCGTTAGAGGTAAAGGTAGGGGGTAGGCCGGTAGCTGAAGCTCAAACGATTAGAATTCTTGGCCTATATCTGCAAACTAACAGGAAGAATAGGGTGGCCCTTGAAAAACTTAAGACCACGGTCAATGCTACTGTCAGGATAATCAGAAGAATCGCTAACCGTAAGAGCGGGGTTAAAGAAAAAGAACTATGTAAGCTGGTACAGGCGTTTGTGCTCAGCAGGATTACTTACGCGACACCTTATATGAAGTTGGATACCGCGTAAAAAGGTAAGGTCGAGGCTATGATCCGGCAAGCTTACAAGGCAGCGCTTGGGTTGCCTAACAACGCGCCTACAGAAAGGCTATTAAAACTAGGGGTACACAACACCCTGGATGAATTATGGGAGGCGCATCTGGTGATGCAGCACGCTAGGCTTTCGACAACCAGAGTAGGCAGGAATATATTGGAAAGGATTGGCATTGGAGCAGAGGCTTCCACTGGGGACACTAAAATTCAGGTGCGGCGAGAGTTACATAAGGCCCTGTACATAAAACCTTTGCCCAAAAATATGCATCCGATTCACCATACGCAGCGCAGGCAGGCAAGAGCCAGAGCTTTACACGTTGAGTACGGCGAGTACAAAGTGGCAGTCTATACAGATGTTGCGGAATATAAGGACAAAGACGCTTTTGTGATTGTGGTGGTGGACAGGCGGGGGCGCTTGATCGCTTCTGGATCGGTCAAAACCCGCTCCTCAGAAACTGCAGAGAGAGAGAGAGAGAGAGAATAAACTTTATTGGGTTCCAGCATGCGGGATTCCCTCCGGCCGCGCAGGGCGTGGGGTTCACCCTATCTCACGTTACACTAGAAGTCCTAATGTCACGCGGGCCTAGACCTCAAGGCCTTCGTGCCCCGTCGCCGCTCGGGTTACTGAGGGTGTCCCCCTTTCGCCTTTGCAGCGCCAGTGCGACCTCGAGCTGCCGGACGGCAGAGGAAGCGGCAATAGCGCTAGCTATAACTAATTCGCAGTCAGATTTTATTTTCAGTGATTCAAAGACAGCCATCCGAAATCTGGCGAGGGACAGAATATCGGTGACCGCTGTACGATTTCTGCATAGGGCCACGGGACGAGAAATGAGAGAAATAGAAATTGTCTGGGTACCAGCACACTCTGGGAACCCTGGGAACGAGGCGGCTCACCTGAATGCTCGAGGTTTCGTCAGCCGGGTAGGTGAGCCGCCAGTTCCGGGGAGGTCCGCGGGAGATGGGCTGGTGTCCTTTCATGACATAACGAATCATTATAAACTAGAGCGGAGGTTTTATCCGCCCCCGCACAAGCGGTTGACTAAGGCGCAGGAATGCGTCTGGAGAAAACTGCAGACGCGATCTTTTCCCAACCCTTACGTGTTGAACAAAATGTACCTGGAGGAGATTAAGCCGCAATGCAAATGGTGTCAGGCTGTGGCAACATATGATCACATACTTTGGGAATGTAGCATAGTGCCGCCGCCGGTGGATATTATGCGTGATCCCTCTCTTGAGCACTGGGGGGCCATGTTGACCAGCTCTGACCCAGTCGTCCAGTTAAGGGTCGTGGAGTGGGCCACACAGGTCGCCGCCAACCTTGGGTTGATGGCCATCTAACACGGAATCATCCTCAGTTGCTTTCTGACGAAATAAAGTTTTTCCATCCATCCATCAACCCCTCCCCGGGCATATCAACTGGTTGGCAGCGGCGGGATCGGTTCGTGTTCTTTCCTGGTACCGATGCTGGTGAGTGCTCACTTTCCGTAGAAATTCTGCCAGGTGTTTTGGATAGATGGTGATGTTTATCCAAAGAGTAGATTAGTTGCTGCTTTGTGAAGAATTGGGTTTAGTAGAGGTACCTTCACGGCAGTTTGAGCAACGGAAGTCTGCACGGGGTGACCATGGACTTGAACAAATTGAGGAAACCGGATTTAGTGCTGTTGTGCCAGGAGCTGGGGATTGAGGTGACGACTATACATAGAAAGCCACTTTTAATACAGGCGTTTAAGGATTCTGGCGCGGATGCGGAGGAGCTCGCCGAGTGCTGGGAGCTAATTCAGGAGAGGATGAAAAGGGCACAAAAAGTCGAAGAGCGAGAGCACCTAATGTTTCAAAGAGAAACCGTCAGGCGCAAAGAAGAAGCCGAAAGCCAAGAAAGGGAGCTTGAGCGCTTGCGGCTTCAGCTTAAGAATGCAGAGGCAATGAGGCGAAAGTTTCAGTCATTCGCAAGTGTAGCTCACGAGAAGTGCGAGGTGCAGCCCAGAGCTTTAGAGAAGGCTAGCACGTGTGAACATAGCAGCAGATTCAAAGGCGAATCGAGTTTGAGTGCTGCGCATGATGCTGCGCTGAGTAGAAAGGCCGACGAAGGCCAGAGCGAGTGCGACGAGGTGTTGTGCCAGTTAACTGTTAGCGAAACAGCTAGAATAGCTGTAGACAATCTGGCACAGACCTCAACTGTGTCTGTCGCGACGGTGGATCTTGCAAATGAGGTCGAAGTAGGCAAGAACACCGGAGAAAGCTCAGAAGCAGCGAGCGTAGAGAATGGTATCAATGCAGTTGCAGACAGCTCTCAGGAGTGAGAGCAAGATTTTTCGAAGAGAAGCAACTGCATTGTTCTTCAGTGTGTTAACCTGTCCGCCGGTCTAGAGAGTGAGAATAAAGATGATTTGGTCGAAAATAATTTAGACCGCGCGACTAAGACAGCTGACGCAAGGTGTGCGAGGGTTGACGAGCTGGAGATGTGATCGGGAGGCTCGGAAACCAGACGCAAAAAGCGGCGCAGACGCAAGAGACGTTGGAGAGCCGTGAGCGAGACAAAAGTCACTGCGCGCGTTGAAAAAAGCTCGCAAAATTTGATCGTAGCAGGCAAAATTAGGCGTTTCGCATCGGTGTCAAAGTTGCCCTGCATGAGTCCGAGCCACCGGACAACAAGTAAAAGAACAGCGGGTTCTTCGCAAATGCAATCAAGTGGAAGGCGCCAACGGAAAAAGGGCAGGCCACAGCGCGCATCCTTGCGACCGAATTCGCGGCAGAGGTTTAGAGCTTTCCACGGACAAGAGTGTCGAAGGGGTCCTGAGAAAAAGGCCACAATAGCTAAACACCGCACGGGAGTGAGCCCAAAGAGGACATTGCCACTCTTTTTTCTGCGTGTTGCTCGAATCCCCTCCGCCGGGCTGACCGAGGCCCGCCGAAATCGCGAATGAGGCGTGACTGTGCCGTTCAGCTGGAAGCACGTGCGCGTCGTTGCCTCGGGCGTTCTCGAAATCCGCCAAGACCTCAACCACCACGTGTACGATTGAAGTGAGGGACAGCTGTAAACTGGAGAGTCAGACACAGGGGTTTTATTAGAAGTATGCATGTTTGTTTAATTTTGATTTTACAATAGTATGCCTGTGTCATCTCCACGGTTAGTTTGTTTAGCTACAGATTTCACTTCTCGTATTTGTAAGCATTGTAAGCGTTTTCAGTTAAGTTGATATGCGGAAGCAGTGGCCCGCATCAGTCTGCCGACTGCCTGAAATTAGTTTTTCTTTGAGTTCACTTGGTCACCACCTCAGTGTAGTCTTCTGTTCGGCAATAAACAAAGAAAGGAGCTTCGCCCTAACTTGAAGCTGGCGAATCTTAGGAGGGCTGAGCGCTCGCAGTGTCAGTGTTCTGTTTGTGTGCACCCTCCCTCACTAAAGTCGGGCAGCTACTGGCCCAGAAAAAAAACAGCCTCTGAGGATGGCGGCCTTCATTTAGCGCCGCGTGACTCGACCGACTATGGTGAAACCAGTTAACGGTGACTGGGACTCTGCGGATGTTGACGGTCCCATGCTGTGACCAAGTGGGCGTTGCGCGCCGAGCGTGGTTGCCACTCCAAGGTGTGTGGGGTGCGGCGGATCGTGGCGACGCTGAAATGCGCTTGTTGGGCGATCTGCTTTGTGCTGTGCTATGCAAATGTGTGCTGTGCTGTGTGGTGTGCGTGTATGGGTAGTGGTTGACAATCAGTGAAACACCCGAGAAGAAGCACAACGGCCACTTCAGGGAGCAGTGCCACTGCAGCCCTTCCGTGACCTCTTCGGGCGGCGGACGGGCTGTTATGACCGGCACAGCAAGGAGGTGGCTTGCAAGGGACGCTCATCGGCGTAATGGTCAAACGCTGTCCGCGTCCTGCAGGAACGCGCGAGGCGTCTGTGTGCGCCGAAGGAAACGCACATCAGCGTCGCTGGGACACACAGCCTGAGTCTGCGAAGATGCACGTGCACGGACGAGGGGTATAAAAAAGCGCGTCGCGTGTGCGGTCAGGCTCTCTCTCTGGACTTCGCTGGCCCACTCGTCTCGAGTGCGCTCTGGGCCCTGGTGATGGAAAGGCGCGTCTGTACGCTCTCGTTGCAATGTACTTCTCTTGCAAATATGTAAATTAAACGCACCTTCTACTTGTTCATGAGACGCTTCGCAAGAGTCGTCCTTCGCCGGATCCTGGGTGGCAGCCTCAACCCCTCCCCGGGCATATCACATCATAGATTCGTCCGTGTTCACCTGCAGGCGGCCCTGCAGTTGCTCCTGGAGTTTGCAGTTTGCTGCCTGCTGTAAAGCCGCTGCAGGTGTTCTTCGCTTTGATGCCCCATCCAGATGGAAGTGCATTTCCGGTGGCTGGTGGTGTGGTGGTGGTAAGAGTAGGGGTGGGCGGATTCAGGATCATCTCGTGGTAGAGCGGGATGAGGCCACCCATCCGAGACCTTGGCAGATTGCACAGGCGCGCCAAGAGAGCTGCACCATCTGCTGCACCGTGAAGGTGGTTGATGTGCCCCAATGAACGTGGAAGCATGCGTGGGGACACGGGCCACTCTCCTGCCTCCGCAAGCATTGCCGCAACAGGGAAGCTTTTAGGAAACCCCAGGATGGCCCTCATGGCTCCCCTGTGCAGCCCCTCCAGCACGCTTTTCCTGACTGGCGTCAGGTTCACCAGCGGGAGGGCCTACAGGAGGACAGATGATGCTGTGGCCTGGTTGAGCCGCAGCGCCCACTTCGTAGAGCATCCACTGCCATGCTACTGCAGCTTCCTAAGGGCTCGCTGCTCTATTCGGACCTTGAAGGTTGTAGCTTTGGCAGCGGGAAACCAGGTGAGCCGGTGGTCGACGGTGAAGCCCAGGTACCTCACTTCTGTCCGCCATGGGAAACCGCGGTTGTCGACCCTCAGCTGCTTCACATAGACCTGTGCTGCAGCAAGTAGGTAGATCAGCAGGGCCTCTGTCTTGGTTGCCGGAACCTTGAGGCCGATGCCTCCGAGGAAGGAGATTACTGCATCCAGGGCTGATTTCAGTGACCTCCTTACAGCAGGGATGGACCGCCTTGGTCCCTTTGCCGATAGTGCCACGTCCTCAGCGTAGGCGGAGCAGTGGACCGGGAACCTGGTGTCTGTCGGAAGGGAAGCTGGAAGTCCTGCTAGTTTCATGTTGAAGAGAAAATGGCTCAGTACCGAGCCCTGTGGGACACCAGCTGTGATGTTCCTGGGCTGGCTGATTCTCCCTCCAACAATAAAGCGCAAGGTCCTCCCGGTCAGAAAGGCAGTCACAAAGCCTCGGAGGAACCCGCTGATGCCAAGCCGGTCCAGGACCGCCTCGACGACCACGTGTGGCAAGGCATCGAAGGCACTTTCAAAATCCAGCAGCAACAGCATGGATTCATCCCCGCAGCTCTTCGCGTCCTCCAAGGTAGCGACGACGTCTGCAATGGAGTCAGCGGTGCACCGGTGTCACCTGAAGCCCGTCTGTAGCTCTGGGAAGAAGCCGAGTTGTCAGCAATGCTCCAAGGCCACCTTCTCCAGCACCTTGCAGGCTGCAGATGTCAGAGATACTGGCCTATACGAGGAGAGTCAAGTGGCTTTCTTCCGAGGCTTCAGGATAGGTGCCACGATCGCGGTGCGCCAGGAATCCAGCAGCACTCAGGTGTCCGAGACGTGGTTGTAGTACATCAGGAGACATTAACGGCCTCCTTCCTCCAGATTGCGGAGCATCTGCAAGGTGATTTCGGCGGCTCCTGGGGCACTGCGTCGCTTGCAGCCCTTCAGGACTGTGACGATCTCGTGCACCCGGATGGGTTCGTTGCACAGTTCATGGATCTGTACGACCACCTATCTTGGATGATGGCAGGAGGCTGGACACGGGAGGGCAGCCGGCTAGGGTAGTGGGCCAGCTGGGTGACGTTCCTGGTAGCAAAGTGGTCGGCCAGGAGCTCAACCAGCTCGGAGGCGGGGATGGCCAGGTAGACCACCACGGACAGCACCTAGTTGAAAGCTCGAGGTACCATGAGTAGGCACCTCAGCAGGTGCCAAGCCCGAGCATCACCCTTGGAGTCGTTGATCGAGCGGCACATGCTCTGTCAGTCAGCCCTGGTTCTTGCGCCTGTGAGCATGGTGTCTGAAAACTGCATCGACCCTCTAGAATACAGTCCAAAGCTTCGGTAGGGCCGTCGTGTGGGCCTGTCGCTCTGCTCGCCGGGCTGCCACTGCTGGACCATGATGACGACTTTTGTTGCCTTGACACTGTCAGCCACCAGCCGCATCAGGTCCCTGCCACTTGCGTCTTCTTTGAACAGCCGCCGATGGACCCACCAGTCCTCCAGACGGTATTCACAGTCCCTGGGGGTCCTGCCGCGGTAGGGAGACAGCAGGAGCTGCAGTTTGTGGGAGCCCCATGTGCCCTGAGCCGGTGACCGTAAGTACTGGCACCCCTCCATGGTGACGCTGATGTCGGTGGCCATGCGGGCTGTCCGGCTCCCGCTTCGAATGAAAGTGGGGACGCTGGTGTTCCGTATCACTAGGCCCAGCTCCTGCAGGACGTCCTTTAAAGCCCTATCCCATGGGTTGGTCTTGCGGCTGCTCCATGCTGCGAGGTTTGCATTGACGTCTCCGCAAAGCGCGAACTCCCTCCCCAGCCTGTGTGCCAGGTGTCGTTGGCACCTAGGGTCCCAAGGCTGGTTTGGCCGAACATACATAGTGGTCACGGTGGTGTCACTCCCCTCAAGGTGTACACGAATGGCACAGAATTCGAAGGGTCCACCGACCAGGTCGGCCACGGACACCTCGGCCTGCGGGAGTTCGCACTTCACGTAGACAGCACACTGGGCTCCCTTCTGTGGTTGGCAGTCGTCTGGGCAGAGGGTAGCATGACAGGCTTCCAGGTATATACTCGGTCCTGCTGCTCTAGCCCATGTACCCCGGCGGGCACCCCTCATCAGCCCGGGCATATAGGCTTCCTGCAGAGCCAGCACCTCGAGGTCGACCACCCGAGATGCTTGTAGAGGACGTCCCGCCGTCCCTACAGTTAGTTGACATTCCACCGCAGAATGCTTGGACGGCGGGGGAGATGGGCCCTGGCAGGAGGAATAGCTATGTTGGTTAGGGGGCTGCTGCAAAGCCACTGCCTGTGGCGCGTAAAGGGTGCTCGGCTGGCAGCAGAGCGAGGGCCAGCTGCATGTGCAGCAAGAGGTAAGCCGTCAGCTAGTCCATTCTGGCCAGCTTGGGCTGGCAGTAGCAGCAAGAAGGGCTTCCGTGGCAGCAGGCTTGCCCACTGGGGCAGCAGGCATGACAAGAGGTGCTGCAAAGGCAGCGTCTGCAGCAGGCGGTTCCGGAGAGGCACACACAAACCACGGTCGTGTATGTAGGCAGTCTTGCACCCCAGGGTGGGTCTGAGCGCAGCAGATGCAGCCTTCAGGTCAGCTGCAGCATTTCTGGACATGGCCGAACCGGCCACACTGCCCACACTGGAGTGGTCGGAGCCAGGCCGGTCGTACAGGGAAGCGCATGTGGAACAGCGTCACCTGCACTGTGGGAACGGAACTCCGAACTGCAGGGTGACTGTGTGGCCCTCCCTGGTGACCGAAAGCACAAGCATAGTGGACAGGAGGCCAGGCAGCAGGGTTCATACCTCCGGTCCTCCGTCAACAACATTCAGGTAGCCGGTGCTTGTCCGACGGTCTGCCGGCTTCTTGGCAGTGACCGGGATGCTTTGCAGCTCCGAGATGGCCGGGAGCTCTTCCAGGCATTACCTCGTGGTCGCGTTCACCGCCACGATGTTCTGGCGATGGTTCACCCTGATTTCAGCGACTCCAGGGTGCGACGACAGTGCCTGAACAAAGCTCAGGCGGGGGATGCTGCGGGAGGTGCCCTCGAGAGCTGAGGGCCGGTAGGACGCCGTCTACACGACCACAGGGCTGACTGGCAGGGCAGCAGCAGCCAGTCGTTTGGCATGCCAGAGTGCAGCTTCCAATCGTTCCTCTTGGAAAGGCCCCTCGGCATCTGGCTAGTCCTCCGCGACACTGGGGACGGCAGGGCGCTGGACTGGTGGCCTCGCTGAGGCGGCTGAGCCTGCAGTAGCAACCCGAGGTCCCTCAGAGAGTGGATGACAGGAGTGCCCGTGAGTGCAGCCGGCGTCCTTCTGACTTTGTGTTTTCGTCGTTGGTGTGATCGTGGTTTTTTCGCAAAAATGACTACACGCTGAAAGATCGTCATCAGCACTCTTTTTTTTTTCACTACTTAATCATAAAGGCTTCTCATGTGGTCATTTCATGTCAAACCTACCAGTCATTTCGGCGACTATCTCAAATGCAAACGGTAATTTACTATGACATTTTGGATTAAAAAATACGTTTAGTGATGTGTGAGCCTGCTGAGTCTCCCATGATGTCGTCTGATGTGCTTGTCGGCAAACTTCTTTTGAAAGTATCATTTGTCAATATGAAATTTTCGAATACGCTTGTTTGGAATCTCCCACTCACGTTTCCGAAAATTTTGACAAAATGTTCGATTCGTATTTTTTCTTTTAATATTGCGCTATTAATGTATATTACTTAGATAGGTGTTTTTCGCGTTAAAATACTTTCAGGCCATTGAAGTCTCTGAATGTTAAGAAACAGAAAATGTAACGAATTTGAGATAGCTTACAAAGAACAGGAGAAAGAAAGGAAACAAAAGACAGAAGAAAAGAAAAAAGAAAACAATAGAAGAGAGCCAGAACAATAAAAAAGGCGAGAAATACAAAGAGAGAAAGCAAGGGAGAAGATAGCAAAATAAAGATAGATCGAAAACAAACAGAGGGACGAGAAGAAACAAATGAACATGTGCCGAGGCAAAAAATGCATGCATATAAAACAGGAGAACAAAAAAGAACGAACAGACTTACTCGGGCCGCTAGAAACAAACGTTACAAAAAAAGCAGGAATAATTGAATATTACGGGTACATCTCACACAGAGGCTGATATAATGAAAGACCTCTGGACAATATAAGGCAGCACAAGCTTCAGCATGATGTAGCTTCGTTGCAAATAGAAATGCACCCAAAATCTAAAATTTACTTTTTTTCTTTTTTTTAGTGGCGAAGCTCCTTACGTCATGGGTCGTATGTCCCGTGTCGCCGTAGTCGTCGTAGTAGCCAGTTGCATCGCATTGCATGTCAATAAAAACAGTGTTATAGCATATCCATGGAGTGAATGATGATGAGTGGGGCGAAGCGTTCATCAGTCCGTCCATGCTTACGTGCATGCTTTCGTGCATTCTTCCGTGCGTCCGTCCGCCCCTCTCATCATGATTCACCTCGTGGTTATGCTGTGTTTTTTTTGAGGAGAGAGAGGAGGTCGATGAACACTGTTACAGAGAAAGAAAAGCGATGCTTCCGATACTTTATTTTATGCCAGCATATGGAAGTTGTTGAATTTAGTGAGAAAAATTCGACATATACCGTGCCTTTTGGGAATAGTTTTCATCCGAACCAGTCGGTGAGCAATTATCTATGCGGCTCCCCCCCCCCTTTTTTTTTCTTCAAGCATCACGAGGTGGGTCAACGAGTTTGTGTAGTTGTATTAGGTGTGGGCATACACATCGTTGGTTTACCAGGAACGTCGAGTACACTAGCGGTGAAAATTGGGGACCTGTCAAAACTTCATTCCATCGGCGCCCCACCACGTTACCGAACATATCGCCGACTTAACGCTGTGCTGAAGGGCGTAGTCAGTCAGCGCCAGACCGGGCCCGTGTTTCCACACCTCCCCCCCCCCGGCCCGAATTTTTTTTCACCATGGTGACCCCCTCCCGAAAAAGGAAAAAAAATCTGTCTGGGTAAGGCCTTGGCTGTGCTTGTGCCACATATCTGCGTCAGATCCAACCCCTCCATGCGTTTTTCCGCCGGCGGTAGACGCAATGAAGGGGCCTTACGCCAGACCATCTCGGATCAAAGCCACCTTTCGGCACAAATAAATCGAATGACCGTTCAAGTATTAGGTAATGCCGATAACCCGTGTTGTGACGCGTAATGAAAGCGAAAGTACGTGTTTTCTACAGTGGGTTGTTGAAGCAGCTTACGGAGAGCTTTGCAGAAAGAAGAATGCGATCGAGAAACGCTTGCCGGTGGGCCGTACGCCTCCGAGCAACCCTGTACTCCCGCAGCCTATGTTTTGGCTATCCGCACAGCATGCGATCTATACGAAAAAGACACTACTTCCGGCCGCCATGTGCACACGAATGTGCCTCAGCGTGATGCTAAAGTTGAACCATTTTTTGTGCCAACCATCCGTTATGACGTTTGATTGTGCCATATTTGTGTGCAGCCATCGCACACAAATACCGCGATGCGCGATGCAGCGATAAGCGTAGTGGTTAGAGCATCTGCCTCGCATGCCAAAGGTCCATGGTTCGAATGCCGGTGCTACGCAGTTCCCAACCGGATAAAAAAGACATCCGCGTGGTGATGGAACTGCATTAAAAGGCTTGGGTTGCGGCTTCACCGGCAATCACCGCCGGCAACGCACTCCCTCACCAGAGAAGGATTGGCCTCCCTGGTGCAGTATCTCGCCACTACCTCCCACATGCACACGTCAAATATCTCACGGCCCTCAGTCCCAGGCAACTGCGAAGCAACTGACCGCGGCAGCGGTCAGATCTCCAACGCCGCAGAGGGTGCTAAGGATCTCTGGATCCGGACAGGCCACCATTGGAACCTGAACTTGGCAACGTTTAACGCTAGAGCCTTATCTAGTGAGGGAAGTCTAACTGTACTACTCGAGGAGGTAGAGAGTGTTAAATGGGGTATAATAGCGCTCAGTGAGGTTAGGAGGACAGATGAGGCCTATACAGTGCAACAGAATGGTCACGTCCTTTGCTATAGGGGCTTGGCTGACAGAAGAGAATTAGGAGTGGGGTTCCTAATTCAAAGAAACATAGCTGGCCACATAGAGGAATACTATAGCATTAATGAAAGCGTGGTAGGTATCGTAATTAAACTCAATAAAAGATACAAGGTGAAGGCGGTACTCGGCTTACGCGCCTAGATCCAGCCATGATGACGCTTCAGTTGAAAGCTTCTATGAAGCCGTGGAATCAGCAATGAGTAAGGTATACTATACTATGCTAATGGTACTATACTATGCACAGTATACTATACTGATGGGAGTCCTTAATGCAAAGGTAGGGAAGAAGCAGGCTGGAGACCAGGCAGTAGGAGATTATGGCATCGGTACTAGAAAATCCAGAGGAGAGCTACTAGTAGAATTCGCAGAACACAATAATTTACGGATTTTCAATACCTACTATCGAAAACGAGGAAACCGCAAGTGGAAATGGAGGAGCCCTAATGGCGAAAATAAGAACGAAATATACTTTATAATGAGTGCACACCCAGGCATCGTGCAGGTTGTGGAAGTGGTTGGCAAGGTACGATGCAGTGAATGATACGGTCTCGAATACATTTAGACTTGAGGAAGGAATGACAGAAACTGATACGCAAGAAGCCAATCAATGAGCTAGCACTGAGAGGGAAATTACAGGAATATAGAACCTCGCTTCAGAACAGGTCCTCGGCTCTTAGTGAGGAAACCAACCTTAGCGTAGGTGCAATGAATGGTAATCTGACGAGTATCGTTAGGAGTGTGCAGTGAAAGTTGGAGGCAGGGTAGTGATACAGGACACATGGTAAGCTTTCCGAGGAAACGAAGAATCTCATTTAGAAGCGTCAAATTATGAAAGTCTCAAGTACAACAGACAAAATAGAACTGGCAGAGCTTTCGAAGTTGAATAATACGTGTAAGGTATCCGATGTAAGGAGGTATAACATGGAGAGAATCGAACACGCTCTGTAAAACGGAGGAAGCGTCAAAGCAGTGAAGAGGAAATTTGGGAAAGGCAAAAATCGGATATATGAACTAAGGGACACAGAAAGCAAAATAACTACCAATATGGATAGGATAGTTAAAATAGCGGAGGAGTTTTACAGTGATCTGTACAGTATAGCCGGGACAACCACGACTTTAATACTATAAGAACCAGCGGTAACCCAGATGACACCCCAGATGATGGAAGAAGTCAGACAAGCTTTGGAGAGCATGCAAAGAGGCAATACTGCTGGTGATGATCAAGCAACATCAGATCTGCTGAAAGATGGAGGACAGATTGTGTTAAAAAACTATCCACCCTGTTTACGAGGTGTCTCTTGACGGGAACAGTACTAGAGTCTCGGCAGAACACTAACATCATCTTAATACATAAGAAATGAGATGACAAGGACTAGAAGAATTACAGGCCGATCAGCTTTCTCTCTGTAGTATACAAGCTATTTACAAAGGTAATTGCTAACAGAGTAAAGAAAACATTAGAATTCTATCAACCAAAGGAACAAACAGGATTTCGAACAGGCTACTCAACAATCAACCACATTCATACTATCAATCAGGTAATATAAAAATGCTCAGAATATAACAAACCACTATACATATCCTTCATAGATTACGAGAAGGCGTTTGATTCAGTAGAAATATCAGCCGTCATGCAGACACTACGGAATCAGGGCGTCGATGAAGTATATATAAACATCCTGGAAGAAATCTACAGGGGATCAACTGCTACCAGAGTGCTTCATAAAGAAAAAAACAGAATACCAATCAAGAAGGGTGTAAGGCAGGGGGACACAATCTCCCCAATGCTATTTACCGCGTGCTTACAGGAAGTTTTCTGAAGCCTAGAATGGGAACAGTTAGCATAAGAGGCAAGTGGGTTAGGGGGAGACAGAAGGTTACGTGGGCAGATGAGATTAAAAAGTTCGGGTATTAATTGGCAGCAGCAAGCACAGGATCGGGTCAACTGGCGGAACATGGGAGAGGCCTTTGTCCTGCAGTGGACGTACTCAGGCTGATGATGATGATCTTGATCGCACAAAATGAGAGGGTGACGAGCCTGGAAACTTAAATCCAGTTAAATTTTAGTTCTTGCCGAACGTTAGTCTGGGATATGTAGCCGTATACTGCAGGTTGCGGCGAAGCGTCGTGGCGAGTGATTCAGCTGCGTTCGCCAGGGTGGTTTTAACAAGGCCGTGGGATGAGTGTTTGAGAGTGGTTCACCTGCGAATGTAAACACAGTTGAGTTCGAATTCTGACAGTTTTGAGTAATTCAGATGCGAACAAAAGACGGAAATAAAGAAATCACAATAACCCAGTAAATACTGTCAGTTCCAATGCTCTGGCAGAGACGTCTGCGAAAACCACAACACAGTGGATTACTCAACGTTGGATTATTCATATTAATACATGTGCGGTACTCTGTGAGCTTGAATAAGAGGCATACCTTTTTTGTTTTTCTTGCCAAGTGGGACGTATTAAGTCCCACTTTATTTAACCTCGTGATGGTAGGACTTCGTGAAGTTCTGCCCAGTACTATACTCATATCCATATATGCTGACGATATTTGTCTATAGACTTCGGCTGTAACTCGTCTACAAGTACGTGGCAAGTACGTCTACAAGTTCAGCAGGCTGCCACTCTGACATGCTCATATCTCCGCAAGCAACGTCTTCCCGTCTCAACGGAGAAATGTGCATTTGTTGCGTTTACTCGCAGAGCCATGACACAATACCCCATTACCATCAATGGGCAAAATATTCCAGACCAGAAGAACCATCGCTTCCTGGGTGTGATTATTGACAAGGACCTTTCGGGGAGTGCCCACTGCAATTACCTGAAGAGAAGGCTAACTTCCATCGTCCATATAATGGGGTTCCTCTGTGGAAAATCTTGGGGCACATCGATAAGGTCAATGATGCAGCTATACAGGGCACTGTTTCTGGGATTTTTGTGCTACAGCTTGCCGTTACTGGCAAGTACGTGCAAGACGAACATCCGCACTCTCGAAAGTCTGCAAGGACAAGCACTACGCGTGTTCTTAGGATTGCCGCGATGCACCTCAACTTACGGGGCAATTATGATCGCAAGAGAGCATCCAATTCAAACATACATCCCCACTGACAATTTGAGAGCCCACATAAGACACCTCTGCCGTGTTCCTGCTCACCATGTTGCAGTGTTGCCACTTCAAAGACCACAAGCGATGTTTTCAAAGATTATTTCTGCCCATAGAGATTCCTTCCTTTCGGCTTCTTTCCAGCAACAAGACCAGCGTCACCTCCGTGGTGCCTACAACAACCACAGGTGTGCCTCACTATTCCGGGAATAACGAACAAGAGCCGTCATTCAACAGTGGTCCTACGACAGGTGACATTGTCGCTACTCAATGAAAAATACGGCCAGAGGACCCACATTTACACCGATGGATCGGTCTCGGCTGACAGCTCCACAGGTGCTGTTGTCATCCCGGCGTACCAGGTCACTATAAAGCTAAAACTGTCGCATAGGACAACATCCACAGCAGCGGAGCTTGCTGCCTTACGTGCAGCTATACTTTAAATCGCGGAAGCCCGATCTCAAAAATGGGCTGTGTTCTGCGACTCCAAGGCATCCCTTCAAAGCTTGATTTCAGCTTTACGACAAAGGGAGCATTAACAACTAGTGAATAAAATAAGAGAAGTGATTCACAAAGTTTTATCGAAAGGACATGACGTGGTGTTCCAGTGGTTACCGGGACATTGTGGTATTTTCGGTAATGACCTTGCTGATAATGCTGCCCGATCCGCCCACGCGGACGCCCAGACAACCCCAATTCCATTGTCGAGAACCGACGCTGCAAGGGGCCTTCACTCGTTCGCTAACACCATGTCGGAAACTTGGCTGAGTAACCCCAGTATCAGGAACCGCCACCTACCTAAATGGACCCATCGAGAAAGCTTCAAGTTCTATCGGACCTCTCCCACCAGGATGCAACTTTACTGTGCCGCCTGTGGTTAGGAGTAGCTTTCTCAAAGGAGTACCCCTTCCGCATAGGAATGGCGGATAGCTCCCGATGTGAATCGTGTGACAATGACGAGACAATAGATCTACTGTGTTCATGTGAACGTTTTCCGAGCGAATGCAACTTGCAACGCGAAACGTTAGAGACACTAGACAGTAGACCTTTCTCCGAAGAGAAGATCCTTGGTTCATGGCTGTACGCGTCGCAGGCCAGCAAAGGGACGCGAGCACTGCTAAGTTTTCTAAAGACGACCGGACTACGCGACCGCTTATAAGCGTGCAATGGACAAGGTCATATCTACACACCGTTGCCCTTCACTTCTCTCTCTTTTCTCCTTTAATCCCCTCATCCCTTCCCCAAGTGCAGGGTAGCAAACCGGACGTGCGTCTGGTTGACCTCCCTGCCTTTCATTTCTTTTCTTCCTCCTCCTCCTCCTCTCGAAGTGACCTGGCTCAGAACACTTATGTGTCAAAGCTAAGGTGACTTGTAACCTTGGTCTAATGAATAATTTAATGCTCCTGATACATTTCATTCGATTGATCAAAGCTATGGGTGAGCCAACCGCGTCGAAATTTCAGTCTCGTGCGCAGTTTACCTCAATCTAATCTGTCCCATGCAATGGTGTTTTCCCGTGCATGTTCGTAAGCGCTGGTGAGCCCACTGCTTCAGCTAGATTCGTAAAATATCGCACTAATATCAAATTCATGGGTAAACTCGACTTTAGCGCTTACAGATAGAATATAACTTCAGATTATCTTACCATTGCGCCCACAGCGACGCAGTCACCGCCACTTTTCAGCGAAGGTTCGTGGACAAACCCACAAGTAAAGCAGCCAATGATTTCTTGGCTTTGAGTCATTCGTGCGTCACAAAATTTGTCGTATATGCACCAAACAGTCCTTTATGTCTCAGAGTTTCACCTTCGAAACAAGTCTGGTGTCAAATGCGGCCTCCTCGCTCGTCAGAATGGGTAGGTCAATGCACCCTGCAGGGAGCCACTTTGTCCGTGTATCGCTGTCTAGCATCGGCGTTCAATTTCTCGGCGTACACGCTCAAGCGAGCCTAGCACACATCGCCCATTGCTGCAGCAGGTTCACATATGATAAATCGCGTACCTTCTAAAACAAAATAAATTAAAACAAGGGCAACGTGCCCGCAGTATCTAGTGTGCGCCTGTTGGAACCACTGGACTCAACTGTCGGTTCGCCGCCGGCCGCCGCTATGGTGGCCTTCAAAATGGTGACCACGTGTTTGCCAGCACAGCTGGCACACTTTTCACTGCCGCGCCCGCCATGCTGACGTCACTTGAATACAACCTATAACCGGGAATTTGCATCAATTTTGGGACCTGTCAACAGTGCACTTACTGTAATCTTTTGCGAGCAGGATGAAATTAGAAACATGGGTATCTTTAGAACCACGAAACGATTGTCACACAGACCGCTTTATGAACTCGTTGATTTTGCCTATCCACAATATACCAGCTGTTAAATTGAACTTGCTGTTGGCTGCTACAAACCTATGTTTTGTGGCTGTACTTGTGTTTATTAGCAGTTGAAATTGCCTTAGCCTATCTTATTTCCTTACTGTGCTCATAAGTGACCTTAACTCAGTTGGCAAAAATTTTAAACGCATACCATAAGCAACACAAGGACGACAAAAAATCACAGCATATGCACGTAGTGCACGATGATGAGTGGGGCGAAGCAATCATCAGTCCGTCCGTGCTTCCGACCATCCATTCGTTCTTGCTTCCGCCCGTCCATTGTCCATGCATCCATCCGCCCGTCCATTCATCCGTCTGTCCGCGCATCTGTCTGTCTCGCTGTCCGTGCGTCTGTCCATCCATCCATCCACCTATTGAACACTCCTCCAAGTACCGCCATTTCGCATTTTTCATCATATACTCATCATTAGAAGTACCAAAATCCAGCGGACATAGGTGGCAAGGCCGGACAAAAGGAGCGACGCCAGCGAAGCCTCCGCTTTGTGTCTAGTTCCCACCTTTCCCCGCCGCTAGTTTATTGCACTGCGGCCTGACCCAAGAACAGTGAACATCAATTACAATCCAACAGAACATCGCGACAGAACAAATATCCGCAGACATACCAAAAGTTGTTACAAAAAGATATTTTTACATATGTACACGGCACACAACATGCACAAATACACAAGAGTTGTTACAAAATATATGTCGACATATGCACAATACATGGTAAACGAAGAACACACAAATTATATGTAAGGATCTATATGAGAGATATTTACATAGTATTTACAAGGTATTTGTGCGAGTACTAAACAAAGAATAACCTACCAAAACCAGGCAGGCCCGGAAACAAGCTTTACACGTCTCTCGCAGATGAACACAAAAGGGCAGGACCAGTGTCGAAGGAATTCCTCCTCACCCAGAAAAAGAGTTCCTCCGACAAAACAAATAGTATTTATTTGTACTGTCACTCCAAAATCGGGAAGACAGCACGGCGGCCACGACCTGCTGTGCAAGAGCCTCGCAGCGATTACGCCAAAGAGAGTAGACACCAGCAACAACGAGAAGGCCGGAGAAGCGGCCTCGAGAACAACGTCCAGAAGAAAAAAAGCGGTTTACTCCAAGGACACGAAATCCTGCATGCACAGCCCTCCAGAAAAAGACGAGCAACGACGCATTGTCTTAAAACATGCTGATTTATTTCCCGTAGGGAGCAGTTCGGGCATGCTGCTGACTGGACCATTCTCCACCTTTCAAGGAGGTCAAGAGTAGGAAGAACGCTCCACCCCAGCAGTCACATGAAGTCCCGGAGGTGGCCAGGCAGATTTGATGCCGTCAGCGTGCTCCAAGACACACGACTAGAGTGGGTGCGGCATGCCGGAGGAACTAACGAGAGCAACAAAGTGATTGCTGTGTCAACGATATGATTCTCTAAGGGCTGGTGCACACTGGCGACTAGCGGTAGTCGCGCGACCATTCGCGACTGGCGACCAAAAAGCGACTGATATTCACACCGGTAGAGGCTGCATGCGAGCAACAGGAAGTCGCAAAACTGGAGAGTCACGCCCGGATCTCGTTATCAGCGAGAAATTTGGAGACCGGTGCCGATCAGCTGATCACTGCCAGCTGAGTGAGCGGAGCAAAGCGAGTGCGCCACAGTTATTGTTTTCGTTCGTTCTCACACAGCGTTCCCAATAGCGTCAAGGAGTTCGAATTAAGCGAAGAACACGAGATTGTCATGGTGCTCGTGCGCTGTGCCATGGTGCCAGCGTTGGAAGCACAGATGCCTCCAGAGAAAAAAAAATGGCAGCATATCCACGGAGTGAATGATGGAGAGTGGGGCGAAGAATTCGTCCGTCCATTTGTTCTTGCTTCCGTCCGTCCATGCGTCCATCAGCTTGTCCGTGCGTGCGTCTGTTCGTGCATCCGTCCCTGCGTTCGTCCATGCAGCCGTCCCTGCCTCTGTTCATGCGTCCATCCATGCATCCGTGCTTTGTGTCCGTTCGTCCATCTATTCAACACTCCAAGTACCACCATCTCGCATCTTTTCATCATATATTCCCCATATAGAAGCACCGCCATCCAGCGGACATTTCAAGGACTAAACGAGAGGTGGCACACGCACACTTTCTTACGGCTTGCGCTTCGGGCCCACTTCCCACCTTTAACCACCTCAAGTTCATTCATGGTATATACAAGTTCATTGTATTCATGGCACTGCGGCTCAACGCTCGCTAAACCTTTCTAAAGCTTAGGAGGTTACACTCAGCGAGTATAACGTAGCAACCCTTTCTTGTCAGATAGTGCTCAATGTACATGCCAATGGCTGCTAATGGTGATCGCAGCCTGCGCATTAACTAAAAGCCGAATGCTCCTGTCTCTCATTCCCCATTAGCAGCCATTGACATATACACTGAGCGTGCTCGCGGCTGTTTTGCTAGCTCCACATATGCTAAGCGTGGTATCACGTGACGTGATTAGATGACGAAGGTAAGCGACACATTCAAACATGATAATTATGACACAGAATTCATGTACGGCATCATTTACCTCCACCTCGTAACGCTGTGCTGATTTTAAAGTGCCATATCAACATTTCTCATTCGTGCTTCGCATATCATCGCTCCAACTGTACGTGGGATCTGCCAATTTTTCTTGATCGACTTTCCAAATGTGTGGTGGTCACTCCTGAATTGAAGAAGCGCAAACCTTATGATAATATTATTTAGCATTTTATTTGCTCTTTGATTCCACAATCCGAAGTAAGGAAATGTTATAATGTGCAGCGTACCTGCTCAAACTCCCCCCCCCTCTCCTCCCGCTCACCCATGATATTGGCGAAATTTCACGCCCCCGACCCCCAGAAATCCAGATGATGCTATATAGGTTTCGATGACGCAATAGCCGTGCTTGGCAAACACAGTCATGCCCTAGGAATCCTGGATGCGCTAGCAGCATAATTGTTATAATTGGGCACTATACTATTATAGTTGCAGTGCACGTTTGCTTTACAAAACAGTGGGAATCCAATCATTGGCAGAATAGCAGAATATCAAGGGAAATGGAGCTTGAAGAGATGCAGAAAATTGTGAGCACGGGGCCGACATTTCGACAAACGGACTGATTTTCGTCAAGGCAGCAACTGCCTCTTGTTTCCTCTTAAAAAGGACCTGAAACACTGCTTCAAGTAACCATGGAATGAATTCATTTTAAGAGCTTATTGCCTCACAAATCCAACGCCGCAAAATTTTAAGAATTTGTCCAGTGCGAGTGGAGTTACAAAGGTTTGTCGCATGTTGCTATTGCATTCTATCTTCTCTCGTCCCGACGAAAATACTGGAAGCTAAATAGGGAGGCATGGCATGGCCACAGAAAAACTTCACGCGCGCTTCGTGGCCTTGAGCACTTCTTTTCTTTTTTTTTTCTTCAACTGCACCGCTTTGTAAGTGTGATCACGCGCGCCCGCGTGGACAAGTAGGGCCTCCCGCGCGCATCTCTTGTAACGAGTGAGCATGACATGTTCAAATCAGCCAATGGCTGATGTCACAAAACGAGCGCTCAAAAACGGGCGTGCTGCCAAATTCTCGCGACGAAGCGCCGAGAGGTCAACGATAAAGAAAAGAAAACAAGCTTACAGAGACTCCCCGGGTGCGCGTCCTTCTCCCCTCGGAAGCGTGGGTTCGCAGATGAACCTCCTCTCATCGGTGCCCGAGCAAGCCCTCGAATGTTCTAGATGGAAAGGGGTCGGGTGATGCCGGGTTGAGTCATCCGTCACGGACAACCTTTGAACTGTCTCGCCCTCTCCCCAGCCTTCGCTGCGTATCGCGCCGACGAAAGGATGAGAACTTTCTGGAATCTCGCGCGGAAGGTATTTATTCGAGCAGCCGAGACGAGAGATCAGGAGAAGACGCAAGTTAGCGCCAGAGCGCGTAGGGATTCCGCCGTGTAATCGGCGAAGGTTTTGTTCGTGGAGACAAAGCAGGAGAAAAAGGTGATTTCCACCTGAGGGGTGACGACTCGAGCTACAGGCAAGAGTGTGTGTTTACCGCTATCGAGCGAAGACGCGTGGCAACAGCTGCGTGTGCGAAGCCGACGTGTTTCCGGCGAAGAAGTTTGAAGCTTGGAGAGTGGCCAATTGAAGACGTGAGGTTTCCTGGAAGGGAAACTTTGGCGAGGTTTCCTGGAAGAGAAACTTCGAAGGCAGCGGAACGACAACAACGCTGGACATTGAGTGAGTTATTCTCGGAAGAGTATCATCCAGACTTTTGTTCCAAGAACTTTGGACTGAATAGGTTTTCTATCTCTTTAATCTTTAAGTGTCTTGGTTGTTCAATGCATGCGACTGCATTGTAGTGCGTATTGTTGTCTGTGTCCGTTGTTTCGAGTGCGGCTGATTGTACTCTGTAGTACGTTGTTTGATTGGTGACATATTGTACTCAACTATTGTGGAGTGTGCATACTTATGGATGGTTTTTGATCTGCCAATATTGAGAATATAATTTTGTTTTGTTTATCAACTCTCGGCTCTGACTTGTTCTTTGGGCCACAGCCGACGTCCGCTGGCGCGCCAAAAAGGACCACTTCTAAATTGTCCACGCTTTCGTGGTGCGGTTCGGGGCGCCGAGACTTCGGCCCTTCGAATTAGCCTGGCGATCACCTCCCTAATTAACGGGACATGTGTGACAATTATTCTGGCGTCCACGACGAGGACCTTTTGGTGCACAGTGTGTCTAAAGTAGTGAGAAAGAGCCTCGAGTTGTTGATAGTGCTATCGAAACGACTTTGTGTGTTGCTCAGTGTTCTCGTTAACGAGTGCAGGGGAGTGTTCCGATAGATTGATTTAGGCAGATACTTTTTGCACGCGGCAAGACTTCATTTGCGAGACACAATGGATCTCGAAAAGTTAGTAGCTCTTGGTGAGAAGATGGGTCTTTCTGGCGCCGAACTACGGAAGTGGGTAAGCCAGAAGGAGAAAGAGGTGGTGGAGAGAGAGAGGTTGGCAGCTGAGAGAGCCAAGGAAGAAAAAGCAGCTGTGTTGGAACAAGAGAGGTAGGCAGCTGAAAAGGCCAAGGAAGAAAAAGCAGCTGAGTTGGAGAGAGAAAAGTCGGCAGCCGAAAGGGCGAGAGAAGAAAGAGAGGCAAAGGAGCAACAGCTGAGAGAAGAAAGAGAGCAGCAATTGAAGTTGGAGCTGGAGAGAGAAAGACTGGCAGCTGAGAGGGCGAAAGAAGAAAGAGAGGATAGGGAACGGCAGTGACAGCACGAGATAGAACTCGAGCGGCTCCGTTTGCGACAGCGAAGTGAAACTCCGGTCCAAGCTAGAGTTGAAAGCAGCGAACGGGAAGATCATGGTTTCCGCTTGAGCCCAAGTGAGCTGCTTGTAGCGTTTGATGAAAGGAAGGACGACATTGACGCGTACCTTCACCGATTTGAGACAATTTCGAGGAGCCAGAATCGGCCGGAACATCAATGGGCAACTGCTTTGAGTACTTGCTTGAGTGGTGAAGCGCTCAGTGTGTACGGTAGGCTGGCGCCGCCTGATGCAGCCAACTATGCAAAGGTGAAAGCTGCTTTGCTGAAGCGATTTAGATTTACTGTGGAAGGATTCCGGGACCGATTTCGGACAGGAAAGCCAGCTGATGGTGGGACGGCTACGCAGTATGCCGCCCGACTTTGCCATTATTTTGACAGATGGATTGAACTTTCAGGGACAGTGCAGGAGTACGATGAACTTGGAGAGCCCCTAATTAGAAAACAATTTTTTACTAGTTGCCATCCAAGCCTGTCGCTGTACTTGAAAGAGAGGAAAGCTAAGTCACTTGAAGACATGCTTGAATTAGCTGATCAATTCTTGGAAGCGCAAGGTGGCACTAATTTGGCCAAGGTCAAGAAGGAGTGTCCTGAAGATTCGAAAAATTCGGCACCCGAACAAAAGAAGCGTGCACCGGAGAGCATTCCGCGATGTTTTCTGTGTAACCGAGTGGGTCACCGTGCGAACAACTGTCGTACTAACTTTACGAGACCCACGGTCGTAAAATGTTTCAAGTGTGGTCGGACTGGGCACAAAGCAGACGCTTGTCAAAATGGAGTGAGTCAAACTCACTAGGTATCCTGTGTGCAAGGAGCACCGAAATCTGATGGTGATGTCGTCACCGACGGATTCGTAGAGTTGAAAAATGGGGAGAAAACCCCTATTGTGGGTGCTATAATGACAAAACAGCCAACCAGTGCTACGAAGGGAAGGCCAACGCTGCCTGGAAAAGTTGCGGGCAAGAAGGTTATGGTGTTGAGAGACACCGGTAGCTCCACGGTTATCGTGCGGAGAAATTTGGTACGGGAAAGTGAGTTGACAGGCAAAACAAAACCGGTTTGCCTGATTGACAGTACGGTTCGGATGCTTCCCGAAGCAGAGATTGAGGTTGAAATCCTGTACTTCAGCCGGAAGGTTACGGCTCTATGCATGACGATCCCCCTGTACGACCTCGTCATTGGAAACATCGACGGGGCGCGAGGGCCGAATGATCCAGAATGTTTGGGGGAAGACCCGAAGATGGAGCTTCCGCTGACACAGGGACCGCGAGATTCAGCGGAGAACAATCCTGTGAAGAATTTCCCTCGAGCCCAAGGTGAAGCCTGGGCGCAAGAGACAGTGAATGAGAAGATGATCGTGTTGAACGAGTTTACGTGCTGGGCAGCTGGACTTACGTCAGCTCGACCTCAGCCGACCGACAGTGCAAAGGTGACGGAGTCGGCCAGCCAGGCCAAATGTCGGGACATGAAGAAGTGGGTGAATAGCCGGACAGGATCAGTTGAGCGTCATGACCCGTTAACAATGTCGGAAGTGACAACGATGGCTGAGACGCCACCTCAGATACCGTCGTTGGAAGGGGCTCGCCGGAACAAAATGAAGAAAAACAATAAGAAGAGATCGAGAGAGCACCGAAAGAAAGGGCGCAAGCGCCGCTCGAAATGCACAGGATAGGTTTCGAGGTCGATTCAGAATGTGTTTGACCGAGCTATATGTTAAGTTAATGTGGTTATTGTGTTATCCTGTGTCACAAGTGTCGAAGTGTTTGTGCTGTGACGTGATGTATAGTATTGTAAAATTGTTGTAATGAGAGAACTTTGTATATTTCTATTGTTTGGAGTATGTGATGGAGTGTTGTACTCATGTACCTGCGGTTATATTTCATGTGTTTTGAGATTGAATTACAATGTACAATTGTATTGAGTGATCTATTGTGAATGTGACGTGTCATGAGCGACGGACTATGTTACAGTCTTTGAGAGTGTGGGGACTGCTCGCGCTCGTTCGTGTGGCTTTGAATATTATGAGATAATATTCTTAAAGTGGGGGGCAGTGTCACAAAACGAGTGCTCAAAAACAGGCGTACCGCCAAATTCTCGCGAACAAGCGCCGAGAGGTCAACGATAAAGAAAAAGAAAACAAGCTTACAGGGACCCCCCCGGGCGCGCGTCCTTCTCCCCTAGGAAGCGTGGGTTCGCAGATGAACCTCCTCTTATCGGCGCCCGAGCAAGCCCTCGAATGTTCTAGATGGAAAGGGGTGGGGTGATGTGGGGTTCAGTCATCCATCGCGGAAACCCTCTCGCCCTCTCCCCAGCCTTCGCTGCGTATCGCACCGACTGAAGGATGAGAACTTTCTGGAATCTCGCGCGGAAGGTATTTAATCGAGCAGCCGAGATTAGAGATCAGGAGAAGACGTAAGTTAGCGCCAGAGCGCGTAGGGATTCCGCCGTGTAGTCGGCGAAGGTTTTGTCCGTGGAGACAAAGCAGGAGAAGGAGGTGATTTCCACCTGAGGAGTGACGACTCGAGCTACAGGCAAGAGTGTGTGTTTACCGCTATCGAGCGAAGACGCGTGGCAACAGCTGCGTGTGTGAAGCCGACATGTTTCCGGCAAAGAAGTTTGAAGCTTGGAGAGTGGCCAATTGAAGACGCGAGGTTTCCTGGAAGGGAAACTTCGGCGAGGTTTCCTGGAGGAGAAACTTCGGGGGCAGCGGAACGACAACTCTGGACATTGAGTGAGTGATTCTCGGAAGAGTATCATCCAGACTTTTGTTCCAAGAACTTTGGACTGAATAGGTTTTCTATCTCTTTAGTCTTTAAGTGTCTTGGTTGTTCAATGCATGTGACTGCATTGTAGTGCGTATTGTTGTCTGTGTCTGTTGTTTCGAGTGTGGCTGATTGTACTCTGTAGTACGTTGTTTTATTGGTGACATATTGTACTCAACTATTGTGGAGTGTGCATACTTATGTATGGTTTTTGATCTGCCATTATTGAGAATATAATTTTGTTTTGTTTATCAACTCTCGGCTCCGATTTGTTCTTTGGGCCACAGCCGGCGTCCGCTGGCGCGCCAAATAGGACCACTTCTAAATTTTCCACGCTTTCGTGGTGCGGTTCGGGGGGCCGAGACTTCGGCCCTTGGAATTAGCCCGGCGATCGCCTCCCTAATTAACGGGACCTGTGTGACAGCTGATAGATGGGCTAACTACGTGTGATTTTTGGGCACACTACGTGATTTGTCGCGAGAAGAGAGAGCAATTTTAAGATGACTTAGATAATTTATTGCGAATTCCAGGCCGCGCACTGTGCTATATTATTTGGCTCGCACGTTGTAGGTAGCCTCTACTACTGATCGGCGTTTTGTGACCATGCTCAAAAGTATTGCAGGGCCCTTTTAATTTTCCCTTAAAGGCTCTTCCTCTGTTCCGGGTTGAAGGAGAGGGTGCGAAGCGTAAGCAAACATGATACTGAGGGAAAGCAGTTGCCGCCTCGAAGAAGACGAATCTGCTTGTCTAAACATCGGCTCCAGCGACACCCAGTGTTCAAGAAATTTTTGTGCGCAGTGCTATGCAACAGGTGCGTCATTTGTCATCCTGAGTGTAATGTAATGGGTATACCTTCGTCTCATACAAAGCTTTCCTTGTGCCTGGGGAAGAAATGCGTTACGGCCCCTACAGATACTCCATACTGACCAGGGACGTAGCTAGGGGTTGGCACACCGAGTCAGGGGTCGAAACCTTCCTTCATAGATAGCCCAAAATTACACTCGACCACATCGGCATGGCAGGCTTCCATTTCAAATCAAGGTGCTTCCCCCCTCCCACCCGAAAAAAGTCTGCCTATGCCCCTGATACTATCATCTGCAAAATGGTAAAACGCACTGTTAGCACAGTACCACTGCGCGGCGTTCACTTCCCGAGTTGACAAGGACTAGCGGTCGTAAGATCGCTTTGGTTGGCAGCAGCGTGACAGTGCGGAAAAGCCGAACGCTCTGAGGACGTCCGCACGCTGAAATGTCGGTGCCTGTGATCACCGGGTTCATGCCGCCTCCCCCGAAATTTTCTTTCGTTATGGCACAGAAAGCAAAAAAACTATTATTTTAAGGGGGAGGGGTAGCTAAACCCGAAATCAAACAGGTGCTCCTCTCCCACCCCAGAAGATTTCTAGCTGCGCCTCTGCCTGTGATAAAGGAGCCCGGGTTGCTCGGACCAAATACAGACGTTTTTGTGACTGCTGCCCTGCATACTTAACATGGGGTCATATCTAGACATTACAAAGATGTAACAGTTCACTGAGGAGCCACTGAAGTAACAGCAAACGCAATAACCTCGAAGTCGTACGACCACTATTTACCCTATAGCCATATTTTTATCGCTTTTTCTTTCTCTTATCGGGGATAGAAGTCGGGGAGAGATGAAAACGGACCGTTCTCTCCAGCGGAATGTTTTTCTCTTTTTCTTCTTTCACTCCACACTCTCCATTTAAAGCGTCGGCGACTCGCTTTAAGTACAACCCTTTGCCTCGAAGACGTCGAGGACGAAAACTATGCAGATGTTTCGTAAGAGATGGTGCCAAGGTTAGAGCATAAAGGAAAATAATCCGAGATAAGAAAGCCTGCACCTTTATATCAACGGCAAGTCACACCCACCTGTACGGTTCTGGTGGCTGCAGACGATCTTAAGCCTCGTTCCTATAATACCACTCCCGAGGGACACCTCTTTTTTATCCACGGAAAGCTCGGCACACCCAATCGGTGGCATTCCCCATCTCAACACGTGAGTAAGATTATACTCAAGCTAACCAGCTCGCGCTTTTGGCCGCTCTGAGGGCGTCGCTGCGGTTTGTTCGTGGAGCCGGTCTGAATGGCAAATTGTGACTGTTCGCAAAAATGCCCGTACCTCGTACTTGGACAGTACTATATAGCCACTGCTTTGTAGTGCCGTGACAGACTCTTCGTTTTCACTTTCTTCCTTTTCCCTCATGTATGTATATAGTATGGCGTAGAGCAAACCCCCTTCAGACCTCGAGCACTTTCCCGAGTTCAAGGGACCTTATAAGGAACAGTATATGTAATCTACGCCATCTAGGCACATGCCATGCCCTATATAGTGGCTTGCACAGCATGAAATACATTTGTAAACCCTGTATGAGCAGCTGATTTCATTAAGCATGGCAGCGTTTGTGCGAACAACAACAGACACCCACTGGAATGAGGCAACGGATGGCCGCGCCGAGTGAATGCTTCATGCACTTCAGAGCATGCAGCCTGCCAGATGATGCTGCACGCCTATAGATCACAGTCGACCGCTCAGCAAAGCTCGCAAACTCCCCCGAGGAAGCCTCGAAATATGGTTGTAGATGAGTATGCGGAAGGTCAAGATAATTCTACAGGTACGAGAATCCGTGACATATAGGTAATCGGACCCTCGAATCTATCTCAGGATAGGCCAATTATTAACAGTGGAGAATCTTCTTGCAAATGAAATCCATCGAAGAATAAAGATGTGCTGGTGCGCGTATACGGCAGGCACTGCCTACCCCTGAAAGGGAATTCACAACTATTATGAAATAGTAAGCTGCACAATCATTGTGCGCTGCCAGTTCCAACATATGGGGTGGATACGGAGCTTCGGGCTTTGCGCCTCGACGTAGGAGGTGTCCTCTACACCAGGCGCCGAGCTGGGCGTCCTTCGGCATCCTTTTTCGGGCAATAAAGCTTCACCACCACCACCACCACCACCACCTTCACCACCATCATCATGATCATCATCATCATCATGATCATCATCATCATCCTGTCTACGTCCACTTCAGGACAAAGGCCTCTCCCATGTTCCACAAGTTAACTCGGTCCTGTGCTTTCTGCTGCCAATTTATACCCGCAAACTTCTTAATCTCATCTGCCCACCTAACATTCACCACCACCACCACCTGGCAAATATCGAAGATGCTTCAAGAGAAGCGGAAGAAACAAAAGATGATAAGAGTAACCTTAAGAGATAGGAAAACAGCAGAGTGGTTCAAACAAGAAACAGTGGTAGCCAACTATCTGGTAGATGTTAAAAAGAAGAAAAGGCAAAGCTTGCAGTAAGTCGCGCAACGCTTGAAACAGAGAATCTGGTTTACGGTATTCTGAAGACTGCATGATGTGGTTGCTTACATTGGTTGTTTCTATAGCTGCTTCTAGACCATTGGTAGGCTTTAGCTAGGTTGTTTCTACGTTGATTCTCCGTGCCGGCAGGTTCGAGTTCAACCACAGAGAGTCACAGACACAACAGGAATGTCTAAACTCCAGGGAAAGAAAATCGAGCTGAAACCGAGCGTTCGGGCCGTATCATAGACTTACGGTCACGTCGTTGTTGTCGTTGGCCTTCAGTCAATTTCGGGGTCCTCCCACAGCCGCCGTTTCCTTTTCCCACGATTCTCTCATCGCACTCATGATCATCCGGCTCGACGCCGTCACTTCGCTGCCATTTCTGTGCCCAACTGTTGCCTTCCCTTTTAGTGGACCCGCTGTGATTTCTGTGGCACATATGATGAGTTTCTTGCAGGCCGCACAAGCCGCGGCTAGTTTAGCAACTTCATTCTTAAAAGATGGACATTGGCTGGTCCTGCCGTGAGAAGGACATGCAACAGATGCTAAGCTAGAACATCGGAATGGATATGAATAAATGAGAAGCGCGGCAGTGGACAGCGAAGGGATAAGTGGAGCGACGTAGTTAACACGTTCGAAGCCATCGAATGGAATCAACCTTGCACAGTGGCGCAGGACAGTACGGGCTAGGCATAATTGGGAGAGGCCTTCGGCATGCAGAAAGCATAAGGCAGACTGATGATAGTGGTGGTGATGGGGGTGATGATAATGATGATTGTTATTATTATTGGTATTATAATAAACTAGGACTGGTCATATTGAACGAATGGAAAGACAGTTTTCTGTATTCGTATGAATGATTATTTCCAGGGCGAATGACATATAGGACTGGTAAAAAAAAAGACTCTAATGTACGATACTTCTTCAAGCCGAGTTACAGCGTGGGAAAATTTTATTTACTCATTTCCTGTCTAAAGAGTATATACGTTTGTGTATTATCTATGATGAAATGTAGTAAACCATTTTGCAAAAATTTTGTTGCTCTTGGCTCTTGGGGTGGCTAAGCTAACCTTGGAGAGGTTAGCTTAGCGAACATATTTTGTAATATGTCCATTTTTGTAAAGCCTTAGACACAGCTAAAAAAAAATATTATTCGCAGGACTTGCCGTCACTTCTCAAACATTACCCCAAAAAGTTCAGGCAAATAATTTCACCCTACAACAAGTCTCCTAATCACATTACAATACACGATAATGAACTAACGCCACTCTCTGATGAAGCTTCCGCTATTGCTTTCAATGAGCACTTCGCCTCTGCTTTTACACAGGAAGATTGTTCCAATGTACCATTTGTTCCAGATCACCCTTTCACTTTAATGGCCCCAATCATTGTCACTGCCGAAGGTATAGCACAACCCATCACGAATCTTAAGGTTTCTACTTCATCAGGCATTGATAACATTAACTCTAAAATACTGAAGAACACCACAGATATTTCCAGCCGCTTCCTCTGTCTCCTATTTAACCAGTCGCTATCATCAGGTGAGCTGCCCAAGGATTGGAAGATTGGTAAGGTGATTCCCGTATTTAAGTCCGGTGACAGGCACTCACCCCGTAATTATCGACCCGTTTCACTTACATGCATATCCTGCAAACTACTTGAACATATCGTGGCTTCTGGTATCTACGATCACCTTGAATCAAACAACTTGTTCTTCTCTAATCAGCATGGCTTTAGAAAAGGCTACTCATGTGACACCCAGTTATTTGAATTCACGACTGATTTTCCCTTAATTATGAACGCTAACGAACAAACCGATTGCCTCTTCCTTGATTTCGCCAAGGCATTCGATACTGTCCCTCATTGTCGTTTAATCTCTAAATTGGCTGCACTCCGTATTGATTCAATAATCCTGTCTTGGTTACGAAGCTTCCGCTCTTCGCGTGAGCAACTTACGGTGATCAACGACATTTCAGGCTAACCTTTGCGACGTCACATCCGGTGTTCCCCAAGGCAGTGTAATAGGTCCGTTACTTTTTCTAATATACATTACTGATTTGCCCGATACCCTTTCATCTACAATTAGGTTGTTCGCCGACGATTGCGCCATATACCGCAACATTAAATGATTTAATGATCATTCCGCCCTCCAAAATGACCTTGACCTAACCTTCCGGTAGTGCGAAACTTGGCAGATGTCCCCTAACGCCTCTACATGCAAGTTAATCTCGTTCACCCGAAAGCATACCAATTGAGCATTTCACTATAAGATTAATAACGCTGTTGTTTCAGCTACACCATCTTACAAATATTTAGGTGTTCACCCTGCATCGGATCTATCCTGGACTACGCATATAGCAGCTGTCTCATCGAAAGCCTCTCAATCTCTCGGATATCTACGCAGAAACTTGCGCAACGCTCCTTCTAACGTACGCGCATTATCATATATTACTTATGTTCGCCCACAGCTAGAGTATGCATCATCCACATGGTCACCATATCAAGATTACCTGGTACGTATGTTGGAAGCCGTCCAGAATAGGGCAGCGAGATCCATCTCTGGAAACTACGACTATCATTCAAGCATTACCCTAATAAAACAAGACCTAGCATTTCAGTCACTGGAAATACGCCGCAACATTGCTGTTTTATGTCTGTTTCATAGGTACATTTATAATAACGAAATTCACTGTTTCCCACTTTATTCTCCTGTGCGCACTTCCCGGCTCATTCACAATGCACGTAGTTTCATGCGCATTCATGGTCACACGCAGGCATTTAACTTATCATCGTGGTGCGCCAACATCTCCTTATATATCATATCAATAAAAAAAAACTTATCATTACTACCTCGAGCCATTGCACATTGGAACGATCTTCCGGATCATGTTGTATCCATTTCTAACCGTGAAACTTTTCGTGGTATCCTGATTTCGTTGCACTCTAATATTGTATAACGGTGCGGCACCTTGATTTTTGTAATCTTTTTTATATATATATTTCCGTCTGCTTTTTTCCTTTATTGTTATTTCGTTTGTATACCGATGGCCACCTTACTCAAAGTCCTTCAGTGGGTCTGTAAGGTATATTGAATAAATAAATAAATAAATAAATAAATAAATAAATAAATAAATAAATAAATAAATAAATAAATAAATAAATAAATAAATATTTGAACTAGAGTCAATCTAGACAGCAAGCTAGCGTTTATCAATATCCGTGTACGAGTTTGCTGCTATCTGATTTCACCTCGTTTTGTAAAAACGTTTCTTAACCGATTACGATTTCACTTAAAACATACCTGACATGTTGGACTACGCGCCATTCGTATCAATGAAGTGGAAGATAAGACTGAAGTTTTCTTCGACGTGAACGGCTTCACCTGTGCTGAACCGGTACTGGCGAAGTCGTAGAAGCTGTTAAGACTTCCCCTGTCCTAGTAGTTTTACGTTCATTGCGGCGAAACAGACAAGCAGACAAGACATGGGGCCGTCTACGACATCATCTGACAAGACCAATCGATGAAGAACAACGAGCGAAAATAGCTCGCCGTAACTGGTACGTAACACTGTCTACTTATATTTGCGCAGTCAAAAGAATGTAGAGGTCTCCCACTTCCTTCATGAGTGGTCCCGTTGCACTCCCTTCACTTTGGGTTCTTCATTTGTATATTTCATGCGTCGTAGTTAGCTGGTAATGTAATAATTAATTTGATTGATTGATTGATTGGAGGTGTGTAAGAGGGGCAGTGACAACTAAGTAGCCTTGTTTTGAGAAAGGCACGCACAAGAAATCCTTTTAGGGTTCAGAAATTCATCTTCACTAACTCAAAGTTTATTGCTGCCAGATATAATGAACGTTTAGCATAAACGATTCCGCAATGAAGCTGCTTCTTTCTTTTTTTTTGTATGACAGAGGTGTTCGAATTGTCATAGGTATACGCAATGCATGGCATAACATGGTCGTATTTATGATCACGCTCGAATCCAACCGTATTACATTGAACTTCATTTACATTTAAGTTGAACTTCATTTACAAATGAAGTTAAACTTATTACGGTTTAATGTAATACGCTTAAGTCTAACCGTATTACGTTGAACCTCATTTGCATGTATTTAAAATAATCTGTCCCATTTGCCACGAAGCGGATTTGCTTCGCGCTTCTGTGAAAACATGGCACATTAGGACTCTGCAACGTGCGCGGATAAGCTTTATGGCACCGAAACCGTTGGCGAACCGGTTCAATAGATCACGAATCGGCACACGCCGCCATAAACTTCTATTTTTTCTATTCAAGAATATTATCAGGCGCAATCTTATTCTTCAAACCTGAACCAAACTGTCCTTTTGGGGGGGGGGGGGGGGCGTGATAGTGCTGAAAACGACAAGCTCCGTTTCGCTTTGGGGCCGTATACCCCGGCTACGCACATCGACTTGTGCTCCGATAACAGCCTGCTAATCTGAAAAAAAGTTTCCTTTATTTATCTCTCTATGTGTCTCTCACACAGCTATGAGTCGAATTCAGATAAGTCACCGGTTGAGCGTACCGCTTTGAGCTCCTTTTACAGGGTTATAAAACAGTGCATCTATCCTGGCAGCAGCGCGACGGATGCGGAACGACGAAAGAACGGGACATGCCGCGCAAGGCTCTTGCCACGTGCTGTTGACACAATGAACCTGTGTACCAGCTCGCTTTATGTTGCACGTAACTTGACCGTATCAAACTTCGCCTCAGTGAAATAGACATAAGAAACCTGCGACGGCGCGACTACGTCATGTAAAACACGTACGATGTGTAGACATGTTTCCGGCGCGCACTATTACCTTATATGTCTGCTTTGCGCATGTCCAGCTTGCCACATTGTTCAGCTTCAAGGCTGAAGGAGTTTCCATTCGGACATCAATGTTGGCACTCTACTGCCAATTCTCAGGGGTTGTGTACACGTATACCTGTACATTCTTCGTTAACGAATGCAATACATTGCAAAATTGTTGAGGCTTAATTAATTCAAGTCCAGAACAACGAATATGATTATGCGGGGCACCACAGTATATAGCGGGCTCCGGAAATTCTGATGGCGAGAACCAGACGAGAATACGAAGAGATCAGGCTACGCACGAGTAACGAAGCAACGATCCCGATACAGTAGTAAAAAGAATAAGGCTCCTCGGCATGATAATCTAGGCAAATGGAGCTAACGGTGAAACGATCACTAAACTAAAGCACAAGACTACAAACGCCATGAGGGCTCTCAAGAAGGTCACTAGCAGAAGAAGCGGAATGAGAGAGGATAGTCTCATATGACTTATACACTCTTTCGTCATGTGTCATATTGCGTACATTGCGGCATATCACAACTGGTACAAGGCAGAAGAAGCCAAGATCAACGTCCTTATCCGTAGGGGCTACAAGGTGGCACTGGGTCTACCCGAGTCCACCAGAACGCACCTGCTGCTTCAACTTGAACTTCATAACACGTTAAGCGAAATAGCCGAGGCGCAGCGCACTTCACAACTGGAAAGACTATCGGGCTCGACAGCGGGACGCCCGATCATGGAAAGTCTCGGCATCCGTTACCACACCGAACAAAGCCAGAAAGCCGCTGTGCCAGACGCGATCCGACAAACGATAAGGGTTGAGCCAATTTCACGCAATGTTCTCCCGGAACACAACCCGGGCAAAAGAGTGGCCAGGGCAAGAGCTCTCTTGCGCACTTACGCTGACGAAACGGGAACGCGGTTCGTTGACGCCGCTCAATACGCAGACCACTCGCAATTTGCAATCATGGTCGTCGATTGGAAAGGTGAAACGAGAATATCGGCAAGTACTCGATGTGACCACACACAAGAAGCGGAGGAAGTAGCGGTGGCGCTCGCGCTCACGGATCTGTCATGCACTACTGTCCTCTGAGATTCGAGACAAGCAGTAAGAAACTTCGCCAAAGGATGGATCTCGCGACGAGCGGCCAAAGTCCTGCGCAATAAAAAAAAGTTTATCAAGAGTTAGAGCTTCAAACCAGACTCCTGTGGTTCCCGGCTCACATGGGAGAGGTATCGGAGACACACCGCAACCTAAACGAAACGGCACACACTCTTAGAAAAAAGGTGGTAGTACTTGCTAACATTGGAGTAGTAATGGTTTGTCACATATGTTACAACCATAGTAGTAAGCGCAGTAACAGCGAGGGTGGTAAGAATTACTACCTCTGCTGTTACTACCAGCAGTTAGTAACTGTTACAACCCTAGCCGTTACCACCCATTGGTAGTAACTTTTAAAGGTTTCAAAAAAAAAGTAGCAACCAATGCTACGTAGTTCATTCATTTTGGCATATTACTACTCCACTGCTAATGTTAGCTAATCAATGTCTTATAACTAGACCACTTCGGGTAATAAGCGGGCTGTGCCATGAATGCAAAGATTGCATAGACCAAACAAGTTCCCTAATATTTAGGTACTTTTTTTCTTTATTGCCTTCTTGACTACAGGTCAAGCTAATATGACAATCACTATCACACGTGTTTCATGCGTGATAACGCGTCAAACAAAGATATTACATCTTCAACACAGTCGGTAGTCTTATACACATCTTGCACTTTTATAACAGCTTCCACGAAACACTCATTAACGGATAGAACTCTCACATCACAGTGTCTGTACGATAGCATACTACGCCAAACCGAATGAAGACCAATAAAAACATAACATCCAAGTTTTGCACAGAACAATCACAAGGCAAAACACGAATTCCATATGGTGTAAGAGGTAAATCTTTTTTTAAAGTCCTCTGTAAAATGTCCCAAAAGAAAATAGCGTTCTTACAATCATTAAACACATGCTCAATGGTCTCAGATTTGTTACACAAGAGACAGCTGCTTCCCCATGGTACATACATCCCTCTCTCTTCAAGCCACGTTTTTACTGGCAAGGTTCCCGTATGAAGTTTAAAAAAGAAGGTTTTCATATTGGGTGGTATACACATGTTTTTAACTCGCTTTAGTACGTCATGACCATATAATTTTTCATACTTGAAACGGTTCAGGGGAACAGGAAAAACAGTCTGTATTAAGTATTTCATAAGGCGCTTTCTTTTCACATTAGTTGGGTAATCTGTCGAAAACCTCGCCCTTAAGAAACGATATGAGAACACAACTTCGCGCAAGAACGGTCACAAGGTGTGTCGTTCTCGCCTGTCTGAAGATACAAAGAAGTCAGGCATGTGGTGTAACAGCGTTGTTTGAAATAAAGAACGCAAAAAAGAGTCTCTCTGGTCTCTAATGAGCAAGAAACGTGATATTACTTGGTTAAGAAACAGATGGCACAGAGACAGCCCTCCTTGCTTAGCTCGCCGAAACAAGTTCGTTCTAGATGTTCTCTCCTACGTAGGGCTCCAGATGAACGTATACGCGTAAAAGTTGTATACGCGTATACAACTAAGTACTTGCAAAGTGTACATAATTTTAGCAGCCAGAAACACGTTGCATACAGCTGACCGAGAGAAAATTGATAAGTCACGACCGGCCCTTCCTTTGGCTGTCGCGCGCAGCTCTTCAGCCTTTCCAAGCCAAAACGCTTCACTGTCTTGATACCTGTCCAATGGTACCCCTAGGTAACGACTAGGTGTCATGAGCCACTGAATATTTCCAAAGGAACAGGGCGTCAGGTCCCAATTACCATGCCATAAACCAATGCTTTTCTCTTTGTTCATTAAACTTCCACTCGTGTCACAAAACCTTTGAGTGATTTTTAATGACGAAGTGACTCTCTCTATCAACCGCAAAAAAGGCAATATCGTCGGCGTATGCCAAAACACGCACTTCACATGACTGCAACCTGAAACCATTAATCCCTGTGTGGTGAATGACTTTCTGACACAGTGGCTCCAAAAATAGAGCGAAAAGCAAAGGACTTAAAGGACACCCCTGGCGCACGGAGGAAAGTACTTGTATGCGCTGTGAGAGTTCTCTATTTACATTTAAATTTGTGGATGAACTTTTGTATGCCAATCTAATACCTTTACATATTGTTACGCATGCCTTGGAAGAAAACGAAGATGGGTGAACATGCTGGCTGCCCCAAGCTGGAAGAAGAAAGAAGACGACGAGACTGCGATCATCGACCTGTTGGCCGCTCCGGCGCTTCTCTTCGCGACCAAAATAAACGGCCCCCTTCAGCAGTATACGTCCTGGTCCTCCTTGTGCGTAACAGATTGGTGGAGGTGCTGGGTAAGACAAGCCCAACGACGGGAGCTTCACTACCTGGACTACGCCGCAGCCGCCGCCTTGCCGGACTCCCGCCTGCGCCGATCGTAATGGCCCAAGATCAGCCATCTAACGCTTCAAGGCCAACTCCAATGGGTTCCGTGCCCTACTACCGAGTCCCGCCAACCTTTGGAGGAAAATCGGGAGAGGATGTCGACGCGTGGCTCGTCCAGTACAAGCGAGTCAGCAAGTCCAACGGCTGGGATGCCGCCGCTCAGCTCAGCAATGCGGTCTTTTGCCTTACGGATACTGCGCTCGTGTGGTACAAAAACCACGAGGACACACTGACGACGTGGGACGTTTTTGTTGCAGAGCTGAAAGCGTGTTTCAGCGACTCGAGCGTCAAAAGGAAGCGGGCAGAGCAGACATTGTCTCAACGCGCGCAGCTTCCAGGTGAGACATGTACCACGTATATAGAGGATGTGCTGAAGCTCTGCAAGGTGGTCAATGATCAGATGTCAGAAGACGACAAGGTAGGGCATTTGCTGAAAGGCATAGCCGAAGATGTATATAGTTTTCTCATCGGAAAAGAGCACCTGAGCTCGGTGTCCGACGTGATTCGGCATTGCCGAATTTTCGAACAGCTGAAAATGCGCAGGATTGCTCCAAAGTTCGGCCGACTCCCAAATGTTACAACGGTTGCCAGCATCGACACGAGCACCTGCCCAGACCTGTCCTCGACGATTCGAGAGATTGTTCGCGAAGAACTTTTTCGCTATAGAGAACAGACGCATTCAGGAGTTGATCACCATTCTGTAAACGACCAACATTCGGTATATGTGCCACGTGAGGCTGTGACTGCGCCGCCGCCTTCTACGACCCCTTGGCAATCGATGGTTAGTGCAGCAGCTGTTGAGTACAGCGCACCCCCACAGCCAAGGAGAGCACCGCGCTTGCCAGCTCCTCGCCATGACCGACGCCCCCAGCGTCCGCCTTCTTCGTGACGCCCGGTCTATCCCTATGATATACGGAACGAACCGACCCACTCCGCCAGGGAAGACGATGCTCGATTCTTTGACGAACAAAAAGAGTTTCGACCTCTCACGGTTTGCTACTCCTTCGGTGTACCAGGACATATTTCGCGATTTTGTAACCGTCGACGTGTAGCCCCACGGTACGGCTACCCACCACACTTTGCACGGCCTTTCGAACGACTTCGCGATGACCCGCGAGCAACGTACTATGGCCCACCACAACACTTCACACGATCGTCTGATCAACCGTACGACGACCCTAAGGCAACACACCTGCTGCCTCGCGACGACTACTGGACACGCAGCTTCCGGAACCACTCCCCTACATCTGACAGGAGCTTGACGCCTCCACCGCCTCGTGTTCCCCGTTCTCCTTCACCACGGCGTCGCAACACGTCTCCTTTGCCACAGGAAAACTAGCAAGCGCGGCCGATGGAGGTGAGGTCGCCGGAGACGTGCTAATATCAGAAATACTTCCTGTGTTGATGCTCAAGAACAAAGTACGTGTTTTTGTTGACGGTGTGCCTGTGATGGCTTTGGTGGATACGGGGGCAACCATTTCGGTCATGAGTGCGTGTTTTAAAGATACCTTGGGGCGGAAGGTTTTATTTAAGTGGAACCAAGCTGCGAAGTTTTGCGGAGTGAGTGGTGAGGCACTCCATCCTGTTGGTGTGTGTCAAGCTGATGTATTTCTCGGAGGCCGCGTTATCCCAACGGAGTTCGTGATTATTCCGCAGGTGACACATGATGTTATTTTGGGTATGGACTTTTTGAGGGAGTGTGGTGCGACTGTCGACTGCCGCACAGGTACAATAGTCTTGAGTGATCATGTTCCGCCAGCACTCTTGGAAAAGCCTGTGGATGGTGAGATGGCATTGTGTGTCTGTGGCGACACTATCATACCACCGTTATCAACCGTTCGTGTACCTGTTGGTTGCAGCGACAGCTATTCCGCCAACTTAGATGACAACGTTGAACCAGTGTACACCAACTGCATGAAAAAGAATGTGTTGATCCCACATTGTGTGGTGTCGATCAGACGTGGACGCGCTGGTTTATGGACTGTCAATTGCTCTACAGAACCCGTGATGTTACCAGATGGTCTAAAGTTAGCCGTCGTCAGTGGACAACACGAGACCTTACTGGTGACCGAGCTTAGGGATGCGCCGGAAGAGCATCGTAGTCACAGTTTTGAAACGGCTTTTCTGTCAATGGTGAATAAGTCACTCAGCACAAGTGAACGCCGAACATTGGTCAATGTACTTTCGAAGCACGTCCCTGCTTTCGACTTTGCGCAGAAAGACAAAGCGCCCCTAATCCCTGCTTCTCGGACATGTCACACTATCAACACGGGTTTGGCCAATCCGATTAGACAAAAGCCATACCGTGTTTCGCCATCCGAGCGGCGGATTATTAATGAGCAGGTGAACGAAATGATTGAAAACGGTATCATTCAAGAGTCGGTAAGTCCATGGGCAGCTCCAGTGATTCTCTTTAAAAAGAAAGACGGATCCTGGAGATTTTGCGTCGATTATCGCCGATTGAATGCTGTAACAAAAAAAGACGTGTACCCACTTCCACGTATTGATGATGCCATAGACTGTCTGCATTCGGCCTCCTACTTTTCCTCTGTAGACTTAAGATCGGGCTACTGGCAAATTCCCATGCATCCTGAAGATAAAGAAAAGACAGTCTTTGTAACCCCTGACGGCCTTTTTGAATTCAACGTGATGCCATTTGGACTGTGCAACGCGCCGGCGACGTTCGAGCGATTTATGGACACTGTTCTTCGTGGCTTGAAGTGGAGCATTTGCATGTGCTATCTCGACGACGTCGTCATCTTTGGCCGCACCTTCAGTGAACACAATTCACGTCTGGATACTGTACTGACTTGCATAAGAAACGCTGGCCTTGTTCTTAACTCAAATAAATGCCACTTCGGAGACCGACAAACCCTTGTTCTCGGGCACCTAGTCGATCAGGAAAGCATCCGTCCAGATCCCCAGAAGACAGCAGCCGTTGAAACATTCAATGTGCCGCGCTATGTGAAGGAGCTCCGCAGTTTTTTGGGGCTTTGCTCCTATTTTTGCCGCTTTATACCTAAATTTGCCGAGGTCGCGTATCCGCTGACATGTTTGCTACGGAAGAATACTCCCTTCGAGTGGACTCCGGAGTGCGACTCCTCTTTTCGTCAACTGAAGTTCCTCCTGACGACGCGGCCTGTTCTTCAACACTTCAACCCATCAGCTCCAACCGAACTGCACACAGATGCCAGCGGCATAGGAATTGGTGCCGTCCTTGTTCAACGCTATGGTAACCGCGAGCACGTGATTGCATACGCAAGTCGCTCCTCTAGTAGGCCCGAGCAGAATTACACTGTCACAGAACAAGAATGCCTCGCGGTAGTATTTGCGATTCAGCGGTTTCGGTCTTACTTATACGGACGCACTTTTACAGTCGTCAACGACCACCACTCATTGTGTTGGCTCGTCAACCTTCGGGATCCTTGCGGCCGTCTAGCGCGCTGGGCACTTCGGCTCCAAGAGTATAACTTCATAGTCTCGTACAAAAGTGGTCGACGACACGCCGACGCAGATTGCCTTTCGCGCATGCCACTGAGCACTACAGGGTGTGACGCCGATGACCTCGATCACCTCGTAGCTTCTGTGTCACGAAAGTTCGCCGACCTCAGTACTTTCAAAGATGAACAGCGAAAGGACACCAGGCTATCATCGCTTTGCACAGCTCCTACAGCATGCCATTTCTGTGTACGCAACGGACTCCTATATAAGAACTTTTCCAGCACTGGCGCACGTTTTCCTGGTAGTGCCAGAAACCCTTCGGACATCAATTTTAGGTGCTATGCACGACGATCCTACGTCCGGACATTTAGGTTCTGCGCGGACGCTTTACCGTGCTAAGGAACGCTTTTATTGGCCAGGAATGCGACAGTCAGTCGAGGCGTATGTGGCCAGCTGCAGACAGTGTCAACGCCACAAACTCCCGTCAACTGCTCCGGCTGGTCTTCTACAGCCCTTGACACCTCCAAGCACACCTTTCCAACAGGTGGGCATTGACCTCATGGACCCTTTTTCAAAGTCGGCAAGGGGCAATCGCTGGATAATTGTATGTGTCGATTACATCACGCGCTACTGCGAGACTGCGGCCATACCAACCGCAACTGCCAGCGACGTCTCTGTGTTCCTGCTGCAGCACGTTATCCTCCGACATGGCCCACCTCACGTGATCTCCAGTGATCGTGGGCGACAATTTACGGCAGACATAGAAGAGCTGCTTGGATTGAGTGAGTCCCGCCTTCATCACTCGTCGCCATACCATCCGCAAACAAATGGGCTCACGGAGCGCACCAACCGAACAATTGTAAACATGCTTTCTATGTATGTGGCATCCGACCACAAGAACTGGGATGGCGTGCTACCATTTATAACCTACGCGTTCAACACCGCTAAGCACGAGACAACAGGCTATAGCCCCTTTATCTTAATGTACGCACGACCGCCACGCCACACACTCGACACAATTTTGCCATTCTCGGCGCACGAGAACCTCTCAGTCACCGAAATCCTCTGCCTTGCAGAAGAGGCGCGTCGTATTGCTCGTCTACGCACTTTGGCATCACAGGAAAAATCGAAGGTACGCTATGACGTCCGCCACCGGCCTGTAACTTACCAACCAGGCGACTTGGTGTGTGACATGTCGCCTTAGAAGACGACATTAACGAAGTGCGCGCGGGGCACTGGCGCTGTGGCACGAGCGCGAGCCTGGCGTCGAACGCTGGCCAGGAGTGACTCCAACGCCTGGGCTACGCTTTTGAACTTGTTCACGTTTCCTGTCCTTTAATAAATCGTCTACAGTCACAAGCGGCTGTACAGACGTAACAGTTGGCGACGAGGAAGACTGGATCGACTCATCGGCACTCCACCGACGTCAAGGAAATAACATGGCGACGCCCGACTTCGGTCGGCTACCCGAATTCAGCGGCAGCCCCAGCTCCTGGAGATCCTGGTATGGGAGGCTACAGTTCTTCTTCGAGGCTAACGAGATTACGGACGCATCGAAGAAACGTGCTCATCTGCTAACGCTGTGCGGGGAACAGACTTATGACATCGTCTGCGCCCTCGTTCAACCCAAGCAGCCCAACCAAGTGAGCTACGAGGACATAGTCAAGATGCTCAAGGCTCACTTCGATCCACAACCGTCTGAGGTCTTCTGCAGGGCACGATTCCAGCGACGTGACCAAAAGCACGACGAAACGGTCAGTGATTACGTCACGGCGCTCAAGAAGCTAGCAGCAGATTGCAATTTCGGGACAAGCGCAGACACTGCAGCGAATCCGACAATGCTGCCTATGGACGTCATGCTGCGTGATCGTTTCGTTTGCGGTCTTCGGAACGAGCAGGTCCAGCAACAGCTCTTCGCAGAAAAGGACTTGACGTTCAAGAAAGCTTTCGACCTTGCACTGCGAGCTGAAAACGCCATCGAAGACCAGAAACGCGTGAAAACCGAATTTAAAGAGTTTCACGAATCCTGCATAAGCACATGCAAGATAGACAACCAAGGTCACTCTAGTGCCTCTGCCCAAAAGAAGAAACAACGCTGTTGGCGTTGTAACGCGCTACATAATCCGGACACTTGCAAGTTCCAGACAGTCTCCTGCAACTACTGCAAGAAACGCGGACACATTGAAAAAGCCTGTCTGAAAAAGCGGAAAGAAGCAAAAACGAGCAACAGCATCGAATATCCCCAACAAGGAACTTCGACAGCTGCCTCAGCACCAGTGTCGACTCAGCAGGACTCATCAGACGTGGCCCTTTACGAGCTCAACACCGTAACCAACGCGTTCAGCACACAGAAGGTCATGACTCGGCTACGCGTACATGGCAAGTTCTTGGATTTTGAAGTCGACTCGGGTGCAGCCTGCACACTCATCAGTGAGGTCACGTTCAAAGCTACGTGGACAGATGATCGACCACGGCTTCAGACCGACAACATGCTCCTACGCACATGGTCAGGACAGTCTCTTCGAGTTCTCGGATGTGCAACGGTGATTGTTACGCACGGAAACAAAACCATGACACTACCACTTGTTGTCATCAAGGGAGCAGGTTGTAACCTCCTTGGACGAAACTGGTTTCCTCACCTGGGTATACAGATCACGGGCATCAATGATGTATCCGGCGATGAACTTGTTTCGAAGCTTCTCGACAAGTACCAATCTGTATTCGACGAGGACATATCAGGACACATCGGTCCAGCGGTACAACTAGACCTCGTGGAAGGAGCGAAACCAAAGTTCCTAAAAGCACGGCCGGTTCCTTTCGCGCTCCGGTCAGCTGTAGAAGCAGAATTGGATCGACTGCAAAGTCAAGGCATAATCGAGCCAGCACAGCATTCGGATTGGGCAACGCCTCTCGTACTGGTTCGAAAGAAGAATGGCTCGTTGCGAATATGCGGCGACTACCGTTGCACAGTGAACCAGGTATCAAAGAAGGCAGACTACCCACTTCCCTCAACTGATGAAGTGCTCAGCCACTTGAGGGGAGGCAAGGTCTTCAGCACCCTGGATTTAGCACAAGCGTACCAGCAACTTCACGTGACGCCAGAGACAGCAGAGATATTGACCCTGAACACGCTGAAGGGACTATACAGGGTCAAGAGATTGCCTTTCGGAATTTCTGCAGCCCCAGCCATTTTTCAACGTTTTATGGAGACAATGCTGTCAGGCATCACAGGCGTGTGCGCATACCTAGATGACGTGATCATCAGTGGGAAAGACGCCACGGAACACGCCGAGAGACTGGAAGAAGTGCTGAAGAGGCTACGAAATTACAATCTGCGCCTCGGAAAAAACAAGTGCTGCTTTGCGGTGCGACAAGTTTTCTTTCTGGGACACCGAATCGACGAGACAGGCGTCCACACAAACGAAGAGAAAGTTCGAGCCATAACGGACGCTCCAGCACCAAACTGCAAACAAGCGCTTCAATCATTTCTCGGAATGCTGGCTTTCTACGACAGATTCTTGAAGAACAGGGCAACAGTTGCCAGCTGCCTATACCAGCTTCTTCAGAAGGACGCCACGTGGAGATGGGAGACAAAGCATCAAGAAGCCTTTGACAAGCTTAAGGCATTGCTGCTCAGTCAGACCGTACTGGCACACTACGACGAACAGAAGGAGCTTCTTGTCTCTTGTGATGCTTCACCATATGGCATAGGAGCTGTTCTGTCTCAACGTGATGACCAGAATAGAGAGGCGCCAATCGCTTTTGCATCTCGGACGCTAGGGCCGGCAGAACGCAAATATGCTCAATTGGACAGAGAAGGCCTTGCTGTGGTGTTTGCAGCCCACAAGTTCCACAAGTATATTGCGGGAAGAAAGGTGACTTTCGTCACTGACCACCAACCACTGCTCGGCATACTGGGTCCACAAAAGCCAACGGCTCAAGTCCTTTCTCCACGGATGACCAGATGGTGCATCAAGTTATCGGCGTATGACTACAGCATAATCTACAGGCGTGGCAAGAACCATCAAAACGCGGATGCGTTGAGCCGTTTGCCATTACAAGAACGTCTCGATGAACCCTGGCCTCCAGGTGACGTACTATTGTTCGAAGCGTTATCGAGACCTCCGTTGACTGCTGCCGAGATAGCACGCCTGACACAACAAGACAGCATCATGCAGAGGTTGTACAAGGCAGTGCAGGATGGTACAGTGGAGAAACTCACTGGAGATGAGTTTGCTCCTTACCGACGACGAGCGACCGCACTAGCACTACAGCGCGAGTGCATCACACTTGGATCCCGAGTGATCATACCGAGCTCAGCACGATCCCGTGTTCTGGCACTTCTGCATGCGGGTCACAGAGGCATGGTAGCCATGAAGAAGTGCGCAAGGAGCTACGTATGGTGGCCCGGAATGGACAAGGTGATCGAGGAAACGGTGCGACAGTGCCGTGAATGCCAAGCAACGCAAAAGAGCCCACCCAAAGCTCCTATTCCTACGTGGGACCGTCCCCAGACAGCATGGAACACGGTGCACGTTGACTTCGCGGGGCCACTACTCGGACGCACCTACTTAGTTGTTGTGGACGCATACACAAAGTGGGTGGAAGTCCGGCACGTGACACAAGCAACATCCGCGGCTGTAATCGACGTGCTCCGAAGCCTCTTTGCAACGTTCGGCATTCCCCGAAAGGTCATCTCCGACAACGGAAAAGCATTCATCTCCAACGAGATCAAGCAGTTCTATGCGTCGAACGGCATACAGGCTGCAACCTCACCAGCATATCATCCGGCAACAAACGGCCAGGCAGAACGCTATGTGGCGGAGCTGAAAAGAGCGCTGTTGAAAGATGCAGACAAGTCCATACAGTGCCGACTTGCAAGATTTCTGTATCGGCAGCACACGACAATACACACTACCACAGGTATGACACCGGCGAGAGCGATGTTCGGACGAGAATTGCTCTGCCCTCTCGATCTTCTTAAGCGGGAGACGGATAAGCGAAGTCCTGAGAGCCAGGAGGCATTGCAAAAATCACGCCGCTTCGCTATAGGGGATAGAGTGCTTATCCGGCAGTTTTTGAAAAAGCCAGATTGGATTGAAGGCGAAATACTGCGCCGCGTCGGACCACGATCCTGGCTTGTAAAAAGCGACCAAGGAAAGGTTCGGCGTCACCTCAATCACATGAGGAAAACGAGTCAGACCAGACAAACAACCCAATCGCGGACAGATTGGAGCGCAGCTGACGATCTCTTGGACGCAACGCCAGAAGAGACGCCATCGAGCTCAGCTGCTCAACCGCCTGAATCGCCCGAGATGCAAGATCACACTCCCTCGCAACCGTCGACGTCACAGGCAGTGGCCACTCGGCAACTGCGACCACCAGAGGTTAGGCGACCTCCAGACCGCTATGGAGACTTCGTCTAAGGGAGGAAGAGTGACATGTCGCCTTAGAAGACGACATTAACGAAGTGCGCGCGGGGCACTGGCGCTGTGGCACGAGCGCGAGCCTGGCGTCGAACGCTGGCCAGGAGTGACTCCAACGCCTGGGCTACGCTTTTGAACTTGTTCACGTTTCCTGTCCTTTAATAAATCGTCTACAGTCACAAGCGGCTGTACAGACGTAACAGTGTGGCTGTGGACTCCGGTACGAAGACGCGGGTTATGCCAAAAGTTCTTGGCCACGTACGACGGACCGTTTGTTGTTCTCGACAAAATCACGGAAGTCACATACACAATAGCTCGCCTCACGAGAAGTGGTAGAAGAGCCGCTAAAACCCAAGCAGTCCATGTCGCTCGACTGAAGCTGTACACACCAAGGTGAATCGGTTACCTCGCCCGGCGGGCTTCGTCTGCGAGGGGAGGAATGTTACGCATGCCTTGGAAGAAAACGAAGATGGGTGAACATGCTGGCTGCCCCAAGCTGGAAGAAGAAAGAAGACGACGAGACTGCGATAATCGACCTGTTGGCCGCTCCGGCGCTCCTCTTCGCGACCAAAATAAACGGCCCCCTTCAGCAGTATACGTCCTGGTCCTCCTTGTGCGTAACAATATGATCGCACCAAGACCAACGTACTCAGCTAGCATGAAGAGTATATTGTGTGGAATCATGTCGAAAGCCTTGGCTAGATCAATTTGCAACATAGCTACTTTTAGAAGCGCTGCGTCACAATACTCCAAAGTGCTCCAGGCAACATGAATATTCGTGAATATGCTCGTACGCTTGATGCCGCCAGTCTGATGTGACCCGACCAACTTGTATACAACTCCTTGCAACCTCCTAGCCAGAACTTTCATAAACACCTTATAATCTACGTTTGCTAGCGTGATTGGCCTGTATCCTGTCACTTCGCGTAAAACATGTTGCTCTTTCCCTTTAAGAATCAGCACGGTGTGCGCCTGATTAAACGATGGAGGCATAGTTCCGCGATCTAAAGACTCTGAAAAAACCTGATGCAATGCGGCGGCCATATCCTCCTTGAACGCCTCGTAAAAGGCGGCATTAATGCCATCTGGACCAGGTGATTTGCCCATGCGAAGATCATCGATAACCTTCTCAATTTTTCCTATACTAGGAGACATTTCCAATAAATTTGTGTCCTCACCATTAAGTGTCGGCATTTCTATCCAGCATCGGCGCGCCGGAGAGCGAGCGAAGTTCACTATTTTTTACGTATACATGTAGCAAGAAGTAAGCGTGGGGTATATATAGCCCCTACTTCGCAGGAGGGTGTCTGGCACAAGGAAGCACTTGCGTTTCAGGATGAATTATAATAAATATAAGCCCTAAACACTATAGTATACAACCTAGTTACGTGTGTTTGGTGACGTAGCACAAGACCTTTAATAATTCTTACTTATAACAAATTATATATCATATTTATTTATTGTAAAATGGCCACAAAAAGACATTTGAATGTGCATTTCAATGCGCTCAGCGCATTTGAATGCTTCACACGACTAAAAAATTGGTGTTTAAAAGGTAATTATCGTTTTTCAAGGGGATTTGACGCGCCAAAACAATACTGATATTTGGAGACACGCCACAGTGGATTAACTGTGAATGTCCTCGAGGCCAATTGTGACCGTCTGGTTATTTTGATCTGCCGGTATTGTTAATATGTGCTGTAATTTACTAAGTTTGTTGTCATTGTCTATTACGAGGCATGTAGCACTTGCTTATGGTTCGTAAACTTGTACTTCTTCGTTTCGACAGTATCAGAGTGACGTTTACATATCTCGGTTGAGTAACTTAAACCAAGATGTATTTTCTTGATCTATGAATACCATCTGCGTCATTTTTCTGTGTAATGAATATACGTCAAGACGATTCTTCTCATAAACTATCAGAATCGCATTCACACACTATTTTGGAATAGATAGTCAAAAGCCAGGTAGCAAAGAGGTAGTAGCGGGGCAAGAAAGGTAGCAACGGCTGCAGTTACCTCTTTCGTTTCAGTTACTGTTTACTAACGTAGGTAGTAAAGAGGTCGCAAAAAGTTAGTAACGATTGCAGGTAGTAACTGTTTACTAACGTAGGTAGTAAACAGGTAGCAAAAGGGTAGTAACGGTCAAAGAAAGGTAGTAACCGCTGCAGTTACTACCTATTTGCTTGCAGTTGCTACCTTTTCACTAACTTTTTTTTAAGAGTGCACGCCAAGGCGCGCGAGCTCGTGAACCGCCCCGGCGACCGTCCTCTATGGGGATACACCAAAGACCGTTTGACAACTTATAATGAAATTACCAAGGCTTTCCACCTGGCCCGCCGAACCTTTCCTCCACCCAGCTAGAAGCTGAACAGGATGCAGGCGGTGTCTTTACGACAGCTGCAGACGCACACGTATCCCAACCCATCGCTGTTTAACAGACTATACCCCAATATATATCCAATGAATATATGCAAGATATACAATAGTGAGGTTGCCACATTAAATTACATGCTCTGGGACTGCGCTAGAAATCCGCAAAGTGTTAAATCCGGAACCCTTCCGCCGCGGTTGGCCGCTGCCCTGTGCAGCCTCAGCCTCGGCGACCAACTCTGGGCCGTCCAGCAGGCCCGCTAGGCGGCGGTCAGGCAAGGTCTTGACGTCCCTACGCGGGAGACCTATGGTCCAGTCGGCGAAAGCTGTGCCGGACTTCCAATAAAGTTTTTACCAACCAACCAACCTGATATTCTTCAAGTTGACCTAAATGCAAGCACACGAGCCTCGATATAGCACTTCACCTTTATCGAAACGCGGCCGCAGCGGCTGGGATTCGATCCCGCCACCTTCGGGCCAGTGGTCGAGCACCCTAACCACTATGATCACCGTGGAGGGTATCAATGAATCACACTCTACTGCCTATATTCATCGTATTCAGAAATGCTTATGTGATATACAGACATACTTTATATAGCGCCTGAATCAAGTATATAAGGCATTATTCGAAAGTCTCAAGTATTCACGCACTCCTACTTTTTACAATAATGCACTTTTTACGCACAAATATGAGTTTACGGGCTCAGAGGTGTACCGAGTGTACAACACCTCACACTGAACGTGTTTGCACAATCCATCGCAATGACACGATTCGCCCAGTCGACAGTCTCGTAATGCAATTGAGTGTACCCTCCACGTGTCTGTAAAGCAATTCACGCACCTGTTTTTCTGCACACTTTGTTAACGCTGTGGCACCTGGTGCAGCTCCTGTTAACGATTAGTGGCAGAGCCGTTCGCAGTGGGTCGGATACTTTACCCCATGTACTTAGTGGACAATTCACATTGTGAATTTGTTCAATTGCGTATATAGAAGCGTATAATTTCGCCACGGACATGCTGCAACTATTTAACGTAACTCTTCGCATTACCTGATGTCTTTATAGTGTGTTTTCAAGCGAAACGTGCATTCACTAACCTGTATTGGTGGTGGTGTTCTAAATAAAATCCTGCGCAGCCACAGCGGACGTGCGCGCACCAAGTAAATGATGAATTAGAAAAAAATACATTTTTTTCTGGAGATCTGCGGTGAATAGAGAGAGAAAAAAAAATTGGCCCGAATCTGCATGTTATACTGCAAATGTCGTCGAAAGACGTTAGTCTTGCGTCTAGAGAGAGTGAACAAAACGTTTATTTGATGTTCTGCGCAAGAAAATCGGTGAATGGTATTCTGGAGGCGTTGCGTTAGAGTGCATCAAGCAAGTAGCGGAGGCGAACGAGCGCATCGAGGCACGTTAGACGCGAGCGCCATCTGACATTCATCTTCGAAAACGAAGGCATGCACGCCCACGGAGAAAGATTCGCGCCAGTGTCGGAGGTGATAAGATGTAGAATGCAAGGCGACGGGCAGGTGCCACCAGAGTGTCGTCGTAGCAAAGCATTGGAAACACCTTTTTGAGCGTCGTGTTGCATTGTCAGCGCAACGCGATTAACGATACAATCCTTAGAGTTGCTTGTGTGTGCCTCTTCTAGTATAAGGGCAGACATACGAAACATAGACGTGTTGTCATGGTGCCTCAGATATGCGCAATATTTGCTTTTTAATTGACAATCGCATAACTATGAACGCTAAACCTAGAGCAATATTGATGGGCGCTGCGGATGGGGTTGGCCGTTTAATGCCATTTGAGATATCGTTAAGGGCGGACAAATAGACAAATGTACAGACAGACCGACCAAAATTTTTTCGTCGAAGGTCTCCAAGAAAGACTATCTTCTTTAAAATCACAGCATATCCACGGAGTGAATGATGATGAGTAGAATGGAGCGTTCATCATTCTGTGCGTCCGTCCATGTGACTGTCCATGCGTCCGTCCGTACGTACGTCCCTTCGGGCGTCCGTGCTTCTGCCTGTTTGTCCATGCGTCCATCTGTCCCTCCATGCTTTCATCCGTTTGTTCAACCGTCCGTCCGAGATTTCGTCGGTGCGTCTGTCTGTCTGTCTGTCTGTCTGTCTGTATGTCTGTCTGTCTGTCCGTCCGTCCGTCCGTCCGTCCGTACATCCGTACGTCCGTATATATATCTGTCTGTATGTCTGTCTGCCCGTGCGTCAGTCCATCCATATAGTTCAAAATAATTCTTTATATATTGACTAGATTGCTAGGGCGCCGCGCCGCGCTACAGGCTAGCCACGTAAATTGAACGTTAGAAACGCGTCGTTATATACATACATAATTTTTCTTCAAGAGACATTCACCATAAAGGAAGAAAGAGAGAGAATCAGAGGGTGAAAAGAGAGGAACCATGGCCCGAAAAGTATCTTCAGTGAAATTAGAACGTCTAAAAGACTTGTGATGAACAACCACTTGTGATAAACAAGCATACGTTCTTATGTACGAAATGATGTATTCTTATTTTGGGGGAAGAACTAGGATAGAGATGTATGCGTGCGAATGTTTTGTTGCAATGTGAACGCCCGCAAGCGAATTGTACATTACCACGTTAATTTATTTACCCATTGCAGTTAGCTGTGTGTTTCAAGAAAATATATTCAGCCAAAAAAATTGGCCCCGTATATGCATGTTTCACTGCAAATGTCGTCGAAAGACAATAGTCTTGTCTGGAGAGAGTTAACATAACGTTTTTTTTATGTTCTGCGCGAGAAAATCGGTGAATTGTATTCTGCCGGCGCTGCGTTAGAGAGTCTTGATCCATGCAGCGAAGGTGAACGAGCGCATGGAGGCACGTTACACACGAGCGCCATCTGGCAGTTATCTTAGAAAACGAAGGAAGGCGTGCGCGCCCGTCTTGGGGACGATAACGTGTAGAGCGCAAAGCGACGGGCAGGTGTCGTATTAGCAAAGCGTTGGAAACACTTGCCTTTTTGAGCATCACGTTGCATCGTCAGCGCAGCGCGATAAACGCTACGGTCCTTATATTTACTCATGTATGCCTTCTCTAGTACAAAGCCATACATACAAAACATTGACGTGTTGTCATGGGGCCTGAGATATGCGCAATAATTGCTTTTTAAAAGACAATCGCACAAGTATGAACGCTGATACTTGAGCAATAATGGTGGGCGCTCCGGATTGGGTTGGCCGTTTGGGTATCGTCAATGGTAGTATATAGGTGCTCTGTGGTATCGGTAGATGCAGTTTGGGGTATTGTTACGGTGGACAAACAGACAAATGTGCAGACACATGAACAGACAGACCAAAATTGTTGCGTCGAAGTACCCCAAGAAAGACTATCGTCTTAAAAAAAAATAACGTACACATAAAGCGGAGAAGAAGACAGGAGAGCGGCTAGACTGCCAGCTGTCCCTCGCTCTAACGTACGAACGCACTTGCGAAAACGAACTGCTTGACAGTACAAACTCGTTTCCCTTTCATTTTTTTCTTTTTTCAGCTTAGTTCCACGCAGAACCAGGTTCGCGTATAGGTGTGCGTGGACGTCGAAGTCACTTCTTTCGCAAAGTTAACAGAAAACACGAACGTTAACGAGACTGGATGCACAGCGCACGCGGAACAAACTGCCGATGGTGTCAAACATGGAAGTGCGAAATGTACAGCGCACCGCGGTCTGCAGCTTTCTTGCACGGCGATGCATACACATCCATACAACAGTGGGCAAGTCTACAGGCACAGCAGCGCCGGCTGGGCGCCACGTACACAGCAGCAGCAGCAGCAGCAGCAGCAGCAGCAGCAGCAGCAGCGTGGTTTCGCTGCTCTCGACGGAAGTTCTGGCGATCGATTTCTCCTCTCCCTCCACTCGTATCGCTTGACGCTCCCCTCTTCGACTCGTACGTTGCACATACACACACAGCACACGAGCAGCAGCAGCTGAGTGCGATCGCGTCGCGGCGTGCGTATACAGCGCATACGCGACAACGTGGTCCTCTCGATTTCATCCTTCTTTTGACGCCGCCACATGAGCTCCGAAAGAGCCGCGTCGGAGTCGTCCGCGGTATTGCAACAGGAACCGTCCTTGCAACGCAGAGGCCAACGTCGCTGTTTACCGAACGGGATGGACTATCCATCGGGAGGCAGCAGTCCTGCTGTCAAGAAGACCACGGTGATAGTCATCGGAGCCGGACTCAGCGGTAAGAATGTGCACGTGGGATTGGCGAGGGAGAGTCTTAACGGAAGACTTGTTTTTGTTTTACTCTTGTGACGCGCATCTTGACGCAGTGCTATAAGAAATATGTCACATGATGTTTATGTTTTTTTTACATTGTACAGTTTATAAAATTTGCCGATTTGAAAGTATATGCGCAAGGGTATCCACAAAGACAGCATACTGCAGTAGTCGAACAAGATGTGCCGCTGGAGCTAGCCTTTGTTGGACTTTCACGAAGACGAGTTCACTTGTCGATAAGCTGACTTCAACGAGACAGTACTTCGCGATGAGCCAGGGTAGCAGCAGTTGGTTTTACATAGTGTAAACATTTGCACGCTACAATGAAAGAAGATCGAAGATGAAAAAGAAACGGAACAAGACATGCGTGAGCACACAACTGCTTTTTTTTTTTTGCTGAATCACGACGCCATCTATACACAGAAATAATGGGGATGAAAAAAAAGAAACAGAATGAGGAAAAACACTGTTACATACACAGGAACTACATCACGACAGGAGCTGTCTTCATTCTGGCGCCCGCGTATCTTGACATCTGATAACTTCCTTGATGATGATGATTATATGTGGGGTTTAAAGGACCAAAACCACCATACCATTATTAGAGACGCCGTAGTGGAGGGCTACGGAAATTTCGACCACCTGGGGTTGTTTAACGTGCCCCCAAATCTGAGCACACGGGCCTACAACATTTCCGCCTCCATCGGAAATGCATCTGATAACTTCCTTACTCACCCCGGAAACATGGCTATACTCATTGCAACATGTATCAAAGTGATGCGTAATTCGATAGCACTCCAGTTGTTTCACGATATCATAACTCAAAATAAAGATAAATAATCGAAGCCTTTGCAATGCACCGTGGCGGCGCTGAAAGGATAGCACTGCTTCATTATCACTTACAGAGATGCGGAAGTATCATTTCTTCACTGTATATAAGTATTTATATACAGTGAAGTATAAGTCACTGTATATAAGGTATTTAACAAATGTCGAGATACATGGGCGCCAGATTGAGAATAGCCCCTTTCGTGGCATGCTTCTTGCGCATGCGCCGGCGTTTCTTTTCGCTCTTCTTATTTTCCCGTGCACCCCATTTTTTTATATGTGTATACATAATGTCGTGATTCTGTTAAAAATAAAGAGTTGTGAGTTAGAGCTTGTGTTGTACTGCTTCTTTCCTTCTTCGATTTTCTTTCATAGTAGTACGTAAAAAGTTTACACAAGGTACTTCGTATTATCTTGATCGTATCAAATGTTCATGCTACTGCGCACGCGTATATCTCTGGATTGATTGATTTGTGGGGCTTAACGTCCCAAAACCACGATATGATTATGAGAAACGCCGTAGTGGAGGGCTCCGGAAATTTCGACCACCTGGGGTTCTTTAACGTGCACCCAAATCTGAGTAAACGGGCCTACAACATTTCCGCCTCCATCGGAAATGCAGCCGCCACAGCCGGGATTTGATCCCGCGACCTGCAGGTCAGCAGCCGAGTACTTTAGCCACTAGACCACCGTTGCGGGGCACGCGTATATCTCTTGTATGGTATATATATTTGTCTGGTAGTATGCCGTTGTACATTACAAACTGTAATAAATGAAGTAATAACTATTGAGAGCGAAAACACTCATCTCTTATCTAAAGAGAGAGAGAGAGTGAGAGAGAGAGAGAAACGAAAAAAAAAGAAAGGCAGGGAGGTTAAGCAGATGCTAGGATCCGGTATGCTTAATGTGAATATGGGCAGGTGCCTAAAGCAAAATGTAGAAAGGCAAACTGGAAACATTGTCTACGACGTGCGTCATGATTATAACATGTTTCTCGTGTATGAGAGTTGAAAAAGAAGCGCGTGCGTGCACGGCCCTGTACGTCGCAGCTCATGTGCCCCCTCATCAACGAAACTGGGCAAAAATGCCGCAGCTGGCATGTCAGCTGACGAAAAATCGGAGCATGTGCTGCGGAACAATGTTTCATCCACTAGCTGCAGTCTTTGTGTTACGGCAGTGCTGTGAGCATTCGAGTTTCAGTGATGGGTCGACATAAAGTGTACAGGTAACTGCCGAGCCTGTAATTACGTAACTTCTATTATAAAAAAGAGAAAAATTCACGCTATGCCGTCACTCCTACGTCTCCAATTTTCAAACTGAGGCTGACAGTATATACTTGCTTTTGCGTTCCCCCCTGATAAAAGGTAGCCTTTTTTTTTCTTTCAGATTTCTGTTCCCAAGAGAACGTTAACAAAAGCTTCATTCTTGTCCTTGACGCTCGGATTCTTGTTCCGAGCCATTACATTATTAAATCCGACTCTACAGCTATTACGCTGCTGCACACTGTTGCGTTATACAACTGGTTATCCGCGGCGAGTGACCCTAACTCCAATGCGCAAGGACAAGGAATAAGCGTGGTCGGTTCTTGCGCGATAATCACGTGCAGTTCGCGTCGTCATCACAAGGTGTCGATCGCTGAAGACAGCTCGGCCTTGTACAGTACTCGCGGATTGAAACAGGATAGTCGTAGCGCATGGCCGCTGGTGCATGTGCCGCCGCTCGTGGAGGCTCGCATAACCAGTGTGTTGCATTGCGGTATAGAATGTATAGAGACGAGACGGAGCAGGCTTACTCTATCTGGTCACTAAATAGTCGGCCAGTATAGTTCACCATGTGCGCACTGCCAGCGTGGCGCTGCAGAGCTCACGTGCTATAGCATGCATGCAGCCCGAATTCTGTGGACGGTGCGAACCATTCATATTGTGGTGCAAGCACACGACCCTCTCGACTGGCGCCCTTCGACGATTGGGCACGTACGCTGCGCAAGTAAGAAATCGGATACCGCTAAGATGTCGCACCTGAAATGCACTCGTATGCATAAGTGGCTGCACAAAAGCTTATAAAGTTTGTCAAGCTTTTTGCACGACACAAAAGAAAAGCAGCAGCCACGGAACTGTTTCCGTAAAGCATCAAAACGGTGACTTAGTATTTTGTTGTTTCGCCCCGAGCAGTCAATATTGCGTGCGGCTATTCTGCGTGGCGAACATTTGTGGAGTTGTCGGCCACGAAAGAACGAGCGAGCTTCTGTTTTTTTTTATTCAACAATAGGCTACAGTTTGCACTAACGACACTAATACATGATATTGTCACGACGTCAAAACAGAGGTCTTGCCGCAGAGATTGAGACACCAGAAGCAGGTCGGTCGCTTTAAAAGAACGCGCAAGCGAATTCTTCTTTTTCGTCCATTTCATAGTCCTTCATGGCACAAGCGCAACTGCCATCGTCTTTCTTGAGCAAGCACGTGACAACATTCTTTCCATGCTGCATGAAGGCAAGCCTGGCACTCATTTTCTTTCTTATCGAAACCGAAACCAGAATTGATTGATGATTGATATGTGGGGTTTGACGTCCCTAAACCACCACAAGATTATGAGAGACGCCGTAGTGGAGGGCTCCGGAAATTTGGACCACCTGGGGTTCTTTAACGTGCACCCAAATCTGAGCACACGGGCCTACAACATTTCCGCCTCCATCGGAAATGCAGCCGCCGCAGCCGGGATATGAACCCGTGACCTGCGGGTCAGACCGAGTACCTTAGTTACTAGACCACCGCGGCGGGGCGCCGAAACCAGAAGTAAACGTTCCATGATTTTGTGCCCGTGTTTATCATGCTTACGAACACACGCAAGGCGCAATCTCCTAACTGAATCTTGTGTCTTACTTGCACAACATGCGTACCACAACGCCTAAGCACACAAAACGACATGGTCGTCTGCTGGCGTGGCAATAAAAGTGATGCGCAGCGGCGAGTCAGTTCGGTTGACATGAGAATGTGCGTGAGCCTTGCAGCGCCACCGTGGCAGTGTACACGTGGTGAACTACAGGCCGACAATTTGGCGACCGGAAGGAGTAATCCTGCTCCGTAGTTGTTCTGTCTCTCGCTCTATACCAGAATGCCGCACATTGATTCTACGCTCCCATCGATTAATGAGAACACTCTTATTCTACACTCCTATCAATTAATGAGAACACTCTTGTATCAGTAAGGTGAAACACTTTATTATTTTGCAGGGGCTCATAATGGCTTAAACTGTCTATGTTTCAGATTGCTGAATAGGCTGTAAAATATAAACATAAATTTTGAGCGCAATTTCTGCAGCATTTCTAAAGTTTTATTGTTGATAGCCAAATTATTTTACTTTGCTTAATTTCACATGTCAGAACCACAATGCGGTTATCAAGCACGTCGAACTAATTTGAACACTAGGAGTTTTTTAAACGTGCACCTAAATCTAAGCGCGCAAATGTTCTTGCATTTCACCCCCATCGACATCCGGCCTATGTGGCCGGGAGTCGAACCCGATTACATAGGCACAGCTAGAACCTGCTCAGTTGCTAGGACTGGCTAATATATTGTGGCAGGTAAGCACCGTTCCTCTCTGACCAGCGTCTGTAGCATAGCCGGGCGGTAACAGAGCCCATGCCCCCCACCCCCCTTTAAATTTAATAAATTTTGCTTTTCCACAGAATGCACAGCACAAAATGGCACTCAACCACATATGCCTGCCTGCACCTGCCTTCCTTCCATTCAAAGTAGTGCCCCTCCCCCACCTAAAAAATAAGAAGGATCTTCTACTTAAGCTTTTGCTCGCTAAAAACATGTCCACCATGGCAGTTTGCTGATGTATGTTATACTAAATAACTCTAACGGAAAAAGGGTTTGCTGTAAATCAATGCATAAAATTATTTTCGCGGAATGTCATGGCGCAGACACGTCTTGACGCACGATGCAGCCATTCGTGTTTAGAAAAGTTTTATCTCATCATAGGACGCTACGAAAACATTGAAACAGTGGCTACACAACAAGGGCATTGCCATACACAAATGACTTGTTTAGAAAATTTTATTTAAACTAAATTTATTTAAACTATGCTTGACAAATCAATTACTCTGTGTTTAGAAAATCGCTTGACGACTTAGAGTATAGTTCGTGCTCTTTTATATGGCATAGCATAAGCCGTCCCAGATCTGAATTCGAGACACAAGATGATTGTTTGTTTAGCATAAATCCACGCTTTAGAGCAAACACACTCCACTAAGGAAGAGCCTTAAGCTGTCCCGGATGAACGCAGGCAGGAAGGCTGCCAATCCTCAGCGTTTTATTTTTATTTTTTTCAGAAAAAGTATGTTCGACGATTTTCCGTACGACGTACTATACTAATGCTGTTCCAACACCAGCAGTCATCACACTAGTGTGTTTAGATAAAATATTTGACGATACACTCTACTATGGGTGAACATGTGTTTAGAAAAAGTGGGTAACGATTTTGAGTACTAGGTACTCTACTATAGGAGAGCTTAAAGCCCTTCAATGGGACTCACCAATAGACAAAAATTAAGTCGTGAGCGAGTTCATTGTTGTGTTTAGAGAAAGTGGGTAACGATTCAGAGTACTAGCATAGCTCCGCAACATGGCATTCCACTATGGGAGAGCATAGAGCCGTCCCGTGGGCCTCACACGTAATGAGACCCTGCTGACGGTTTGATAATAACAAATTCAGTTGTTTCCAGAGGTCATAACGATTTCAACAAGCCTATCGAAATGCGGCCCTCAAAGGCGAACCGGTCACTTTGTACCTGTATGCGCCATGTTCCAGTAACTGACAATTTATCAATCGGGGGTTTGTCACTGTTTAGAAGTTTTTCAATATGGAAATCTGATCTTTTACCGTAATGACTTGACAAACCAGTTCAAACGCGAACGCATGACCATCGTCGCTACCTGTTGTGTTGTTAAAGAACTTGGTGTGCAAAGCATGAGGGTCTGACTTATGGTACGGAGGAAGAAAACAGTTGGAATGGAGCAATGCGACAGAAAGAAAGAAAGAAAGAAAGAAAGAAAGAAAGGAAGAAAGAAAGAAAGAAAGAAAGAAAGAAAGAAAGAAAGAAAGAAAGAAAGAAAGAAAGAAAGAAAGAAAGAAAAGCAGTGTACAGGCATGCCCAATCCCCTTCGCTTGGCCCCCTTTCCCGAGAGAGCAAGGGTACAAACGGGCTCCAATCAACTCTTCATGTTTTGTTTGCGTTTGGCTTTCTATACAAAAGGACAAAACGATTGAATAACTTGAATGTGAAATTAGATATAACATGCCTCCAGATAATTGCTTTTAATGTTCGTATTTAAGCTGTCTTTCGTATCGTTCTTGTACCCGTGTCTACTATGTGACAGGCTTGTCGGCCGCCAAGCTGCTGTCCGAGCGTGGCATTGACGTCACCATACTCGAAGCACGTGGCCGGGTCGGAGGCCGCCTGTTTACCATAAAGGTGGGTGTTTACTTGTTCGAAGTGCTTGTATGAGTAGTGTAACACTATGTCACAGATGTCGGTAAAAATGAAAAATATCGAAGCATTATTGTATTCTAACAAAGCTGATGAACGTACGACAAAATGAAAATTCTTAAAATGACAGCATTAAAGAGGCCCTGCAACACTTTGTGAGCATGTTCAGAAAACGGTGCTAAATGTTATAGCGCAGCACGCAGCCTGAAATTCACAATTAATTTACCTAAGTCACCTAGAATTTTGCTTTCTCTTCTTTCACAAATGACGGAAGACGCTCAAAAATCCCTCGTAGGAGGCTATCTGTCAGCCATTGGCTGATTTGAACATGGTGCACTCGGTCGTTACAGGAATCGCCGCGAGATGCCGCGACTTTTTTGCATGCACACGCAATCCCACTAAAAAAGCCGCGTTTCAAAAAAAAAAAATAACAGTGCTCAAGGTTACGAGGCTCCCGTGACGTTTTTCTTTGCCCATGCCATCCCTCCTTGTTTAGCTTCCAGCGCTTTCCGGTGGTTTGTTAAAGTTTTTAAGACTGTATACAGTCTTGAAAACTTTAACAAACCGCCGGAATCAACGCGGTGATAAACACCATGTCCGCACCTTTCAGCTTCACTGAGGAACTTGTACTAAGTGCTTCAGTGGTACGTACAACGAGATACTTGCGAACGGGAAATGCAACGGAGATGGCGAGGAGACCCACCGCATCTGTCGAGAACGACGGCGTGCCCGTATAGATTTATGGAAGGTGTAAGCACTCAGTTAAGGGAGCTTCTGGCTCGGGTGTTTGGAAGTCCATCTCGTGTCTGCGACTGCCCGTTGTTTAACGATCGACCGAGACACAACCTAGAATCACCCAGCTAAAGCTTAGCAGCAACCGGACAGAAACCTGGAAAGCCTAGTATCACCCATAGCTAAAGCCTATCAACAACCTAGTATCTCCTATAGCTAAAGCCTTTTGTAACAACCTATAAACAACCCAACGTCATCTAGTCAAAGCCTATAGTAACAATGGAAGCAACCGAGATAGAACTAGCATTGCCTAGATAAGACCTATAGCAAAAAACTACAGATGCAACCAGACTAGTCTTCAAAATTATCCGGCTTCGCTGTTTCAACCACTGAAAGTTTCACCCCCCCCCCATTTTCGATCACTTAATTTCGTTTTAATATACTTCTTGATTCCTAGACTACAATTGAAGACAACGAATAATATCCTCTGTCTTTCCAGTTGGCTAAATTGTCTGTCGCATTCGTATGGTTGTGTAACAAAGAGACGGGCCTCTTCAAAAAGCTCTTTAACCATATACTTGACGTACTCCAAGAAAGAGTTGTGGGAGGTGTGTGAATAGCGAACTTTAGAACCAAATCAAATAGGAATCGAATACACATACAAATCGAATAATATTCGAATAGTTTACGAATAGCAAGGTTGCCATTTTCAATGCAGCCATACAATGGCAATGCCGTCGTTATTGAAACAGCCCAAGAACTCCACACTATCTTCTGTGAAATTAATCACTCTGTATAGAGATGGGAAATGAGAATAAGATTCCAGAAGAGAGGTAAGAGAATAGCAATAAAAAGAAAGAATATAAACAAATATGAAACGCACTAGTAAACTTGACAAAAGATATTAATAACCATGGCGTCAGGCTTTCGACATGAAATATTCAATCGTTTAATCTCTTCGACAAGGCCATATTTAGAAAGGTAATTGAAGAGCGACTGTCAAACCCGTCTCTGTTTTGTTTTGTCGCGCAACGGGCCTAATGTGCTGTGCAACGCATAACAGTTTGAAGTATACGGTACTAGTGTTACGTGAGGCTGTTGCTGACCTCCCCTTCCCCTTTTCTCTCTCTGCAAAGAATGATTTGGTTGGCTGGGTGGACCTGGGCGGATCGTACGTGGGCCCCACGCAGAACCACATCCTGCGTCTCGCCAATGAGCTGCAAGTAGACACGTATAAGATATTCGATGACCTCAAGTTGCTGCACTTCAGCGAGGTACGTATATACGCGTGAAGACGCGAGCCCATCCGTTTCACCTCCATCACCCGCTTCCTTTCTTTACCGCATTCCTCCCTTTTTTTCTCTCTTTCTGTCCTTCTATTTCCATTTCCTCTATCTATTTCGTCCTCCCAACAGAGTAGGCAGGCGTTGTGCCTCTCCAGCGGGCAGTTGTTAGCCTGGGCACTCCCTCATTCCCCTGTGTCCTTGTGCATTTTTGTATGCAAATCAAATAAATAAATGCATAGCCTCCTATATACCATATATGAGGCTTTTTGCCACTATACCAATTACCATAGCCTGCTATATAGGAGATGGTAAATGAGGTGTGACGGAATTTCGTGTGTTTATATATACTCACAGGGCAAGGCGTACCCGTACGAAACCACGTGGGCACACTTCGGCCTCAACGACCCCCTTGCATGGTTCGACATCAACTACGTCATGCGCAGGATGGACATTATGATGGAGCAGGTATGCAGAACGACGTTGTAATTAAGATTTAATTAGGTGTCCTTGGGGCAAGAGAAAATGACCTAAAGTGGCACTGCGAGACATCACCCATTAAAATTTCGAGTAAACGACATCAATGCTGTTAGTTTCATAGCCTCCCAAACTTTAGGAAAGGTTTGTAATCATAAATTGTAAAGATCGAGAACGATAATTGGTTGCACTTATAATTCAATCACCACTGCGGAGGAAAACTGTGCATAAGATCGCGGCACCTACATTGTAGGGAGAGACGTACGCCTGGCAATGAGGAACGGAGTATATGTAGCTCGTTCTCCATTACCAGGTGACGTCAAGTTAACTCGCGCCTATTGTGGACTATTGCAACCGGAATATTCTGCCCCCAGAGACCCGGGATGAAGATGCCGAGGCAGCAGGAAGGTGAACAGAGGGTTTATTTACATTGCGTACATGGCAAGCGCTCTCTCAATCGATCTGAGTGGCTCATTATTTGAGTCATTATAAAGGGTACGTTCTCCTTTGATCCTGAAATCGGGGAAAAAGTGCAGATTGCACTGTCCAATCACATGTCACATACAACTTCCGAGGGTGACGCCCACACCCACCCAGGTAAATGGCCCTTATTGGGTCGTGGCCAGTCCACTGCACAAGGCGCACGAAGAGGCTCTTCCTTGTCTTGTGAGCGCCGCTGGGTGAGGGGTCCCACACTCAGACGACAACATGTATCAAAAGGGTCTGCCGCAACAAAGTTCAAAAGGTCCGCCGATCTGCTCGCTCAATTAGCGGGGCAAGTTTCGTTGGAGCTGACGCCGCTGTCCCTTCCAAGGAAGATGTTGCGTCTGCGGAAACCATTGTGGTCTTCTCGGGTAACTGTTTATGGCACCTAATGGCATGACGCCTTGCTTTGCGGCTAGTAAGCACAATTATTACATGGCAGACATCAGGCCGGCAGCCCTTTGGCGACTTCTTTGACGAAGGAAGAACGCAGCTCCCTCGTCGGCCCAGACACCGGTCGTAACGGGACCAAATAGTTATCTCACTCACTCACATGCAAGAGGAAAAAAAAAACTCACTCACATGCAAGGGAAAAAAACAAACAGCACGAACTTGGAAAGCGTGTGTCAAATACTTCGTCGGAAGTATTTTACACCAAGTGGCCAAGTTCGAAATAAATCGCAAGTGGTTTCATCGTGTATTTAAGCACACCGCCTACTATATTATGATTTTATAGACCTTGCGATAAAACAATTTTGCAGCTCTAAAACTTGTTGCCGTAATATTCAGTCATATATGTCGAATCATCTGGCTTACGTACAGGCACATGAAAAGAAACTGATCGTGTGTGTATTGTGTACAGTCGATCCGAGTAATTGTTTCAAAAATATCAGGTTGCAATGTGAACCAAGGCCGAATTCACAAAGCCTTTTTTTAGCGCCCTTTATCGTCATATGCTTTATTATTGCACCTAGAATCACTTGATTTTGCTCTCATGAACAGTTACAGTTTAAAGTGAATTATATTTTTGTTGGTTTCCAGTTAATGGAGGTCCTTAGAATAAGTATAGCTATTGACTTGCAAACATATAGCTGCTGAAATACACAAGTTTTGCAAAGCAACTTATTCAGTCATTTGCTGTAAATGAAACTTTTTTACAACAAGTACAACACGACAATAATAATAATAATAATAATAATAATAATAATAATAATAATAATAATAATAATAATAATAATAATAATAATAATAATAATAATAATAATAATAATAATAATAATAATAATAATAATAATCGACCAATTTATCACGGTGCTTGATGTCACACCAGTGGTCCCACTTGCTCTATTCTGATGCCATCTTACCAACAATCGTGGAAATCAGCTACGTAGAAAAATCTCCAAACTTAAATTCTTGTATCTTTTATATCATGAGCATTATCAAATATCCAGAACAGAGTATCCACTTAAACCAAGAACTAACCATCCCAAACAATATGACTATACGTAAGTGTCGTAACATTATTGAATACTCCTTTTCTGTCATCTAGAGCATACTGGAATAAACTGTCATCAGCTGCTGTGAACTGTAATGCCATAGAATCACCAACTCAAAATATCCAACATATTCATTTGTTCTAAATGGCTCATCAGTACGACGATAAATTAACTGCACAAGATGACGAGAGGTACTGAGTAGGGCTGCGTGGATTATTATAAACTGCTATTTATTCTTACAGTTTGTGTGTTCACGCCTGTGAACGGAACATTGAATCTTTGACACTGTTTTTTTTTTACACTATACCAAGTTCTCTAACTTTATTGAGCAATGAATTGTTTCATTTGCACTGTGTTGGTCTCTCTACTTGCGATACCATTTTAACTTTTCTGCGTATCCGCTCCTGTTTTGAGCATGCATGTTCTGCAGTATATTGAAAAAAAAAATTGACGGTAGCGTGAAAGAAGCAATTTAAAACGGACATAACGTTTAGTACCGGTGTTCAAGTTTTCGTCTCGCCCATGTCAGACAACGCAGTTTGTGAGTCATGTGCTCCGCATGCAGGTTCCCGCTGTAGATCCGTGGAACTGTCCCCAAGCGGAGGAGTGGGATGCTATGACGCTGCAGAGCTTCTTCGAGAAGGAGTCATGGACGAAGTAGGTATCCGTTTTATTTCGATAGCAAACCCCATGGCGCATGCACTTTGGCCGTCGCTGTTGGCGTCGCTCTGAGCCCTTGTGTAAACTCGAAGGGCTACAACTTGCTAGTTACTAACATCAGTATGAATTAATTGGTTCGTCTGCAGTGAACAAAGCGAATGAGCTGAAGCTTTAACTTCCGAAACCTTTCAGGCTCATTACCAAAGCTGTCTAGCCCAACAGAACTTATACATTGCGCACGTCATTTCAGTCATTCGATGTTGCTATGCAGCGTGATTGCCGACAAAACGCTTCTCGCAATTTTCCTCAACATTGGTTCGTCTTCAACATTCGCTGCCCGAAGGTCTGTACTTTCAATGCTCTGCAATCTACAGCCATACCGTATGCCAAGATTTTCTTTAAAATGACCTAGATTTATATTTTAAATACGGAAAATTAGCGTAGATTCACGCTAGATTATTTTTGCTCAACGCAATTCATCGAGTCTAAGAAAATATCTTCACAACTATCAATATAAAGGTAATATACTGAAAAATTCAGCATATCCCACGTATCTTGGGAATCGATGTTATGCGAAGCATGTGGAGGGAAGGTAACGTGTTGTATTTTTTTATATATCGACACGTCATGAAATGACACTAAATATATGTATAAATGTTGCACGCACAGGCATACGTTGAAGAGTTACAGGTGTTTATACAACCAGCTGTTTGCACTCAGTGTACAACGATGCCAACAGGAACATAAGTATTAGCAACACCAGAAGCTGATATGAAGCGCTAATGCTCGCGAGGATACTGGCACTGGGTATACTACTACATAAATCAACTTCAGCGCATGATACCTAACTACAATTTATGTTAATCCGACATGTCGGCTGTATTGCAGGAGTGCATAAGTATTTTTTATTAAATTGAATAACCCGCACTGCAACTTACAATTCACGTTTCACGAACATTATAGGGTCTATTTGAAAAGTTGTTCCGAGACCTGGCGTGGCTGTGTGGTACAATGTTTGATTGCTATGCAAAATAATTAGGCTCGTTTCCTGCTGGAACCCTGGAATTTACTCTTTGTATTCATCGGGTAAAAGCTGCCGATGACAGGTTTTTCTTAACGCTCGTTCATTAAAGTTGTCCATGGGCATTTGTCCTCGCCGTTCCTGGGTAGTTACTGTGTCAATCATCTGTGGCACATATATACACGCATACCAGTAGCGCACTTACTTGGCCGCGCGTATGTTCCATTGTCTGGCGGGAAGTGTTTGACGACGTACGCGATGGGATTGTGACATTATTCATGTCTTGACCAGCGTGTCATATTCGTGAAACCATCTTACCCTATCAAACTAATTTTGGTTCCCGCCAAGTTAAGGGGTTGATCACGAGAGCACCCATACGTAAGTGCTAGATTGATATAGATATACTTATATGGACGCCAGAAGTTCTTGGAGTACGCGAAGCAATTATTCGCATTTAAAATGACGCAAAGTAAGCTTATACCAGCCAAAAAATGAAAGCGTTCTTGTGTGTGCTGGTATTTTTTCCCCTATATTGAGAGCTGGATCTAGAGATGGCACGCTGCGAAATCAAGGTGTCTGTGAATTTTCCGTTAAGTATATACTATGCTCCCGCCCCACTGCGGTGGTCTTGTGGCTAAGGTACTCGGCTGCTGACCCGCAGGTCGTGGTATCGAATCCAAGCTGCGGTGGCTGCATTTTCGATGGAGGCGAAAATGCTACAGCCCGTGTGCTCAGATTTGGATGCACGTGGTCGAAATTTTCAGAGCCCTCCACACCAGCGTCTCTCATAATCACATGGCGGTTTTGGTACGTTAAACCCCACATATCATCATCACTTATGCTGTCATCTCTGGAAAAACATCGACCGTAATATCTTCCCGCTTGCCATTGCAAAAGTATGACATAGAGTTGACTAAGGTTGCACGGCGGGCTTGTCGGTTATCCATATATAGTATCTGAGATATAGCGCATCCAAGACATGACAGAGAAGAAGAAACATAACACAACGCTGTGTATGTGCTATGTGTCTTCTTCTCTGTCCCGTCCTGGATGCGCTATGCCTCAGATAATATGACATCGAGGTTCGGGTTGCGTTGAGCAGTTAGTTACATGCCGGGATGAGCTGCGTGACTCTGTCATAAACGAAGAAATTAGGCTTATGAATTTATCATCTGGAGTTCAGCACTACAACACAGTATATACTACGTGCTTTTATCTGCTTACCAGCTCAGTTTTCTGCTTTTGCATTTCATGTTCCCGTATCCTACCTAGCCGCCAGGAACCTGCACACTGCAGGGCAGTTGGCGGTGTACATTAAAATCGAAACAGTATAAGTTGCACGGCGGGCTTGTTGTTTGCTCTGTCCCACCCTGGATGCGATATATACATAAGATAATATGGAAATGATAGTCCTTCAATCGACGCAAAATCGTTCAAATTTATGGTGTTGAAACATATCTAGCCGCTTTAAGTTATGGGCAGGAAAACCGCGATTTTTTTTTTACAAAAAGAACGTAGCAAGGTCCTATTTCTAGTAAAGCATGCAGTAACTGTCAGACAGGTCTTGCATTTCACTTTCTGCAAAGCAATTTCTGTTACAATTTTGTTGTGCTTTCTGAGCAGGCTGTAGATCTGGGATAATCGTGTCGGCAGACAAGAAAGCTCGCATACGAATATTCACTAACGTATTGCACCTATCTCGAAGAAAGAGCACACCAGTACACGTTGTGGAGTCGCCACTTAATTCTTCAACGGAGTGGTGCGATCGGGGGCGACCGGATGCAATACCCATCCGGTTGGGGCGACCAGATACGGAGCGACCGGATACTCGTAGCCCACTGAGAAAAGACAGAAACCTTATATTTTACCACCGTCAAGCAATCAGAATTGCGGGTTCTGAAGTTAACCCTGAATTAAAAAAAAAAAACGTTGTGAAAGTCAGCTAGGCCGGAAAGATCAATGCTTCGATGATGACCCGTCCGGATGCCGACCACATGAGAAAAGAATGTATTGTTTTTTATTCAGTGAGGGCGCCACTGCGACGGTACAGCCGTGAGAAGGAACTAATCGTTGAAGTTTTACGACCCATGACCCTGATATGATAATGAAAAGCATATATATAATGGAGAGATTCGGAAGTTTCGACCACCTGGGGTCCTTTAACGTGCACCCAAATTTTTGCACGCGGGCCTCGATCCTTTTCGCCTCCATCGAAAATGCAGCAGCCGCGGCTGTAATTCGATTCCGGGACCCTCGGGTAAACAGCCAAGGCCCCTAACCCTGAGTTACCGCAGCGTATATGACTATAGAAACGCACGCTAATGCGCCCTCTGATCGTTCGCAGATGATGCTGCAAGAACAATCTACGCTATAGGTATACTTGTTGCCGACAGATACTATGCTTGATTTAGAGCAAATTTGGGTTGTGGAACACCTCAAGAATGTTCTACAAATGTTCTAAACAGTGTTTGATTAACTCTGACATGACTGATTGACATGACAGCGTCCGATAGCCTTCGCGTAGAGCGAGCAAGCGTGTAGCGCCACAATGAAGTCCCCCTGCAGACGTCATGCGAGATACGGCGACACTCAGAAGATCTGGCCTATAATTTAACTCGTTTATAACAAATTTAGATTAAGTTTATGTATTAGCTTATACCGCAGTTTTACTACCACAGTCACTTTCAATTGTGGACGTGGGTTCACTCTTAAGAAATGCATTTCTTTGACTCACTTGTGTACTTCAGCATCGCTACAATATGAAGAAAGTGCAATAACGAAGGTTATGTTGCATGCGTACGCACCCCAGAGATCTGGGGCTTGTGCAACCCAAAATTTTATTACGTTTATTTCCAACGATTCCGACCAGCGGACCGGTCTTCGTCAGGGTTTTCGTAACCCTGAAGAAGACCGGTCTACTGGTCGAAAGATATTTTACTTAGAATACGACATTTCAACTTCACATGCAAGTTTACGCACGCGCGTGTGCACCCCCCCCCTCACCCCTTCACGCACACACATGAAAAAGTGAGAAAAATAAGGCGATGTAAAAAAGGTCGTGACGTAGTAATTCATTTAACTGAACGATTTGGCTTCGCGATGTGGCCTAAATTTAATCGCGTTTGATGGTGCTCTTGAAGCAACCCTTCAGGACTTCTAAACGAGAGATTTAATTGGCTCATCCATGGGGATACAATCGCATTATATGTGATACGCACGGGGCAAGGAACATATACGCATGTTCGTGAGGCGCTCAGGGGCTGCCGCGACTACCTGAGCGCCCTTGCGCAGGTAAACCTGTCCAATGAGCCAAGCCAGGTGTCCTTGCTGTGGGCTCTGTGGTACATCAAGTGTTGCGGAGGGAACCGCAGGATGTGCAGCACATTCAATGGAGCACAGGTAAGTCATTTCGCGCCCTCACCATGGCTGCACGCAATGGAATGTGGCCAAGCTTTTACGGTCAAGATATGTACACTGCAGTGCCCTTGGGGTATTGCGTGGGGATGTCATTATTTTTATGAAGAGCACTTATAAGGCCGGATTCTGTAAAGGTAAAAGCTGCTAAAGATATTTCTGCAAGCCAGCTACTATATCACCGGGTATAATTACGGCAGCGTATTAACAGTGTGGGCGCTCCATCGTGGGCACACCGCGTGCATCGTCGTCGGCGAGGTGGTTACCACTGATGCCACAGTGACCCGGTAAACACTGTTAATACCCTTGTCAAGAGTAGACGCAGCTAGAGAACTTTTTCACATCGCGCAGAATGCCACGCTTGCGCACTGGAATTCTCCACTTAACTCCAATCATCGTCCTAAGAACCTTAAGTCATTACTCCAGAAACAACTGCCATCCAAGATTTTTCGACGTGACGCTAAAATACTGTGCCGGCTGTGGGCCGATGTAGCGTTTACCAAGTCATTCCGCCATCGCATTGTCATGGCGGATTCATCCATGTGTGAAAGCTGCAACTGTATAGAGACTATTGAACATCTGTTGTGCCACTGTGCCCAATTTGATGAAGATCGCCGGACTCTTTAGTGTGCCTTGAATAGACTCGATGACCGGCCATTCAATGAAGCAAAGATCTTAGGAGCCTGGTCGCGCAGCGCATCAGCACAGAAAGCCACACGAGCCCTCTTGAGATACTTGACAGCAACTTCATTGAGGGACCGCCTGTGAAACTCGGCGTTGTGTGTGTGATGTGACATGTGTCTATCCTTCTCTCTCTTTTTTACTCCCCTCTCCCCCTCACCATGTGTAGGGTAGCAAGCTGGACGCATAGTCTAGTTAACCTCCCTGCCTTTCCTACATTTCTTCTCTCTCTCTAGGGCAGCGTTTTGTCTGAAAGCTCGTTGTGTGTATTTGATGTGGCCGAACCCTGCCACATTGTGTGTCGGCGCATTCCGTGGCTGCACTTTCGTACAGCCACAAAATGATCGCTTTTTTGTATATTTTTCTATAACTGTACGTGACGTTGGTAGGAAAAGTACTTACGACGCTGAAGTTTGTGATGTATATGGTATAGCCTTCGTCAAGTGCGTTGTATCAAGTTATGCTACCATGCCAATCATTGGTCACTATTGTGTAAACATTAATTGACTTACCTGTTGGATTAGTCCCCTGTTAAAACTGCCCGTTGTGTTGTCTTTCTTAATTTCATTTTGTAGTGCTTGTGTCAACAAGTGAAGTGTACTTCTTTACCCAACCCTGTAACGGCCTTTGGCTAAGAATATCAATAAATAATTAAATAAGTAAATAAATAAATAAATAAAAAATAAATAAAGTTTATTAATGTTATACGACTAAACTTTGTATATGTTTGGGTGTGTAACCAGTACCTATAGCCGAGTAGTGAATTTTTATGAGTACACAAGGTAGAGTACTTAAATTGTCCACACGCTAAAGCATTCTATAGTTTAACTTTATGACAATTCTGCTCCTTTGGGCATTATTACTGCTGCACAATAAGTTTATCATTAGGGATGCCACAACGGATCCCTCTCAGTTGGGTTTGATCATCTGAGATAACTGAACGCGCAACCAAGGCACATTATACAAGCGCCATTACAACATGCCCTACGTGATATCGCGAGATACGTCGTCTCAGTAATTTTTGTTTTTGCTGCTTCACGCAGGAAAGGAAGTTCGAAAACGGTGCCATGACAGTTTGTGAAAGGCTCCTGCAGCTGCTGGAAGGTATTCATCTGTTTTCTTCTCATTACACAGATGCGTCGTATGCAATAACATTATCCAGCTGGAACAACTAGATGCCAAAAAGTGAACATGAAATGATTTTCAGAGAACAGCTGCGCAGTGCGACGAGCGACTCGCTGCCGTCATAAAGTACGAGTTTGTATGACTTGGAGTATGAAACATTCGTAACTGATCGCTAAGCTCGCAGTTGCTGTCGCGTTATTTCCGGATTGATCTCGTTTTAAAACATAACCACTTATTGTTAATTAATATCTACACTTGAACATGTCCACGTCACACAAATTTACAGTTCGTAGATGACTTGTGAACTGAACACGACAGCCTACCCGAATCATAATAAATTTATTTTACTTATAAGTTCATCTTATAACTCGCTTAACTTTCGACTTCACTTTCTTATATTTGCTTCTTTGGGGGGATGGAGGGTTGGGGGGGAGGAGGAGTGGCACGCAAGTTTGCCCGAATCATGATAGATTTATTTTACTTATAAGTTCATCTTATAACTCGCTTAACTTTCGACTTTACTTTCTTATATTTGCTTCTTTGGGGGGATGGAGGTGGGGGGGGGGGGGTGGAGGAGTGGCACGCAAGTTTGGTTGCTATTTGTCGAATTCGAGGTATCCTTGTGCAGGAATGAAATACAGGACTAGAAAGGGAGAAGCAACGTGCACAATAAGTGCCTCTGTATTTCAACCCACCCCCTTTCCGTTCTTGGTTATTTCACTAACTAAACATAATTAACACAAGCTTTATTTACCGTTGCCGCTTTTGTGCCTCTGGTTTGTTTCAGGTAGGGTTGAGTTCAACGCCCAAGCATGTGCCCTTCAGCAAGACGAGAATGGCGTCGTCGTGGGTGTCATCGACGGCAGGGAGTTCCAGGCAAGTTTAACAGCGACCTGACCAAAGGTTACATTCTGGAAACACCATTGTTAAGAACAAGTTCTTGACGCAATGGCCAACACACATGCTTGGACTACTATAAAAGGTCTGAACATTGTCTTCATTGTAAATCCAGCTTTTCAGTCTGACCGTAGCTTTCGCAGAGAATATACTCCGAATGCATTCGTAAAATGGCTTGATTTGGGCTTGAGCTTTTGGAGAGGCGCTTTTTTTTAATTTCAGATCATGTTCTCCACGCAGTGATGTGGCTCCTCGCTTAGTGTAACCTAACCTATATTCTCACAATATTGCAGGCTGATTACGTCATAATGGCAATCCCGCCGCCCCTACAGCTGAAAATTCATTACGAGCCTCCACTGTTGCCTCTGCGAAACCAGCTTATACAACGTACGCCGGTTGGCTCGGCGTTCAAGATGAACATTTATTACCCCAAGCCCTTCTGGAGGGAAGCAGGTATGCACAGACACGTTAGAATAAACCATTACTATGTTGTCGCTTTTCAGAATAAAGTTCCTTTGGCATTGAATAAATGATATGTGGTGCCAGCATGAACAAGATTCCGGCGCGTAAAACAATGCGAGTAAAATACACGAACTGTTGAAAGGTACGTAGATACATGCCCAGCGCAATGGTGCACCAATACTGCCGTTATCAACATGTCACAAGTACGAACATTACTCAAGGTTTAGAGTGAAGGTACAATATTAAAAGTGAAGATCTAGCATATGGTTAGGGTTAACATGTAAAAAAGTTCAATATGTAAATAATGAAGGTTCTCTTTCAACCAAAGGTGTAAACGTTTGTTGTAGGACATAGATAAACGTTTTGCGCAAGATGGAGCAGTGTCGAACCTCCATTCGCGTGTATGTACACGTGTTCACTTACACAAAATGTGACAATTTCGGTGATGAGGGTTGGGTGGGGGGGGACGTTGAGCCCGGCAGTCAAATCCACCAAGCCACCCTCCTGGGTAGCGCCCCTGGTGCGAGACGCCAGCAGTAAACGTCTGTGGTCGTTACTTTCTAGCTCTGCAACTAAGCAACGTAGTCTGAATGCAGAGCTATGTATTAAGACAGGGTTAACGTTCAAACGGGGATATATCTTTTGAAGGGGAGAATTTGTCAGAACACAATCATGAATCCTCACGTAACACTGACTGCCCCTTCACCTGTTTCAAAGGTTGCTCGTTTCCTTCTAATAAGGGAACGAACTCTTGACACGCATTGTTCACATTATACTAATGAAAATTGCGAAAAGTGAGGGTGAGCTAGCAGTGGACACAACATATCTTAAATTAGTTCGATTGATAGCACGAGGAACGCGGAAACGTATAGCCGGACATGTCAAAATTACGTGCACTGTCAAAGGAAACATCAGCTTTGTGTACTATCTCCTTTGCATTTGACAGGTTACGGTGGAATAGCATCCTGTGCCGATGACAGCCTAGCTTTCAACATTACCACGGACGACTGCAGACCTGGATTATCCCTGGCGGCCCTCACAATGTAAGGTCAACTATCCTTCTGATTTCGATGGCAATAACATAACGCATAGGAATCGCAAAACCTTTCATGTGCCATGAGTGTTCTATCTCGCGATTACGTTTTGCTTTCACTGACTGTCACAAAACGAGCGCTCAAAAGGGGCGTTCCGCCAAATTCTCGCGACGAAACGCCGGAGTGACGCCGCGAGGTCAACGATAAAAAAAAAGAAAACAAGCATCCAAAGACTCCCCGGGCGCGCGTCCTTCTCCCCTCAGAAGCGTGGGTTCGCCGACGAACCTCCTCTCATCGGCGCCCGAGCAAGCCCTCGAATGTTCTAGATGGAAAGGGGTGTGGTGATGCCGGGTTGCGTCATCCGTCGCGGACGGCCTTCGAACCGTCTCGCCCTTTACCCCAGCCTTCGCTGCGCATCGCGCCGACGAAATGATGAGAACTTTCTGGAATCTCGTGCGGAAGGTATTTAATCGAGCAGCCGAGATGAGAGATCAGGAGAAGACGGATGTTAGCGCCAGAGCGCGTAGGGATTCCGCCGTGTAGTGGCGAAGGTTTTGTCCGTAGTGACAAAGCAGGAGAAGAAGAGGATTTCCACCTGAGGGGTGAAGGCTCGAGCTACAGGCAAGAGCGTGTGTCTACCGCTATCGAGCGAAGACACGTGGCAACAGCTGCGTGTGTGAAGCTGACGTGTTTCCGGCGAAGAAGTTTGAAGCTTGGAGAGTGGCCAATTGAAGACGCGAGGTTTCCTGGAAGAGAAACTTCGGGGGTGAAGACGCGAGGTTTCACTCAGCAACACAGATACAGAACGTGAAAGGATAGCCGTGATTCCATACATACACCAGATATCACACAGGCTCAAAAAAATCGGAAAACGTGTTGGAGTTCGTGTCCTGTTCTCGGCACCGTTCAAATTAATCAGCCTCATCAAATCTACAAACCCCCTGAAAACGCAATCATCAACGGAATGCAGAGTTCAACATAGAAACAGGTATGCGGCCTGCTCCCGGGAAGTTGTCTATAGGACCCCCCTTTCATGCGGTGCTTGTTATGTCGGAACGACCGGAAGGTGTCTGAACGATCGGCTGAGAGAACACGCGAACAATGTTAAAACGGGAAAGATGGTTTTCTTGCTCAGCACTGCACTGAGTGCAATTGTGTTCCCCTCTTCAAGGACACAGCGACGCTGTACAAACACAGAGATGAAAGCACCCGAGTCATTGTCGAGGCCACGCAGATGGCACGCGATCAGGTGCCTTGTATTAGCAAGCCCTCCGTGGCTTTGTCCGAGAGGGAACGCAGGTTCCTCGAAGGTTTCGGTGCGGGCAGGTAGTTATATTATCTTTACCTTTCTTTTTCGTTTTCTTCTAGATTTTTCTTTGCGGTTTTTCAGTGCTTTTGTTTATGTGTTGTTTGTTTTTGTTTTTCTTACTCATGTTCTGCTCTTTGTGCCATATGGTTTTTATCACATGGTTAATGTCTCCTCTATATATTTTCGTGCTCTGCGCAATATACTCAGTTGGAAGTTAGCGCTCGTGTTTTAGATGCGGAGCATCTAATACTCGAGGCTTGTAGTGCGGCGCCGTCCGCAAGCTTCCTCCTCCTTCTTCCACCATCTGTGCATCCCTTCCTCCTCTACACACCGCGCGCGCTTCACTCCTCCACCATCTGTGCACCCTTCCTCCTCTACACACCGCGTGCGCTTCTCCTCTTCACGAACATTCGCTAGCTGTATAATGTAGCGCGCATGCGCCGTCATGCTTCGAGAACATCGGCAGCTGACGCGCGCGCATGCGCCGTTGCGCTTCTCCCCCTTCTCGAACATTCGACAGCTGACAGTGCATACGCCGTCGCGCTGTATATATACTCAAGGTCGGTGCTCGCTCGCTCAGTTGCCGCTCGTCGGTTGGTTTGTACGGCGCGTCGGTGTCCGAGGTCGCAATGATCGACGTCCCTTCGACCAGCACCTGCCAAAGTGTTGGCGGAACCGCAACCAAGTCGTCGTCCGAAGACAAGGCAGCGCGGAGAAGAGCTCGCGACGCCGAACGTAAACGTCGGCGTCACGCAACGCACGACGACTGCAAACACCACCAGCCGACCACCATTCGCGGAACCTGCATCGACCACGTCTTTGCAAATTTCGACCTACGACCACTGCAACCCGATCCACTCACTCTTCACTTTTGGCGGAAATGTTGTAGGCCCGTGTGCTCAGATTTGGGTGCACGTTAAAGAACCCCAGGTGGTCTAAATTTCCGGAGCCCTCCACTACGGCGTCTCTCATAATCATATAGTGGTTTTGGGACGTTAAACCCCACATATCAATCAATCAATCACTCTTCACTTTACCGACCAAAAAGCCATCATGCTCAAAGTTCGTCGCAATAAATAAACATCGCCCTTTCGCATACGTGTCGTACGTGTTCACTCATTTAACACAACCCTACAACCACGTTAACCAATTTAGCCAGCGACCCAAGTAAGTCGCAATTTAACACCCCATTTCACAACCACGTTAACCAATTTAGCCATCGACCCAAGTAAGACGCACTTTAACACCCCGTTAACCAATTATATGCTCCGCATCCTCCTCAGTGTTCCCCAGAGGGAAGCTGCGGGCAATTTTTTCGTGTCCTTCTTGTCTCTGTGTCGTCATTTTGTTCTCGCGCTATAACTATCGTCATGCATTGTATTGCGTATTGTTGTCTGTGTCCGTTGTTTCGAGTGTGGCTGATTGTACTGTGTAGTACGTTGTTTGACTGGTGACATATTGTATGCAACTATTGTGGAGTGTGTATACTTGTGTATTGTTTTTGATCTGCCAGTATTGAGGATATAATTTTGTTTTGGTTATCAACTCTCGGCTCGGACTTGTTCTTTGGGCCACAGCCGGCGTCCGCTGGCGCGCCAAAAAGGACCACTTCTAAATTGTCCACGCTTTCGTGGTGCGGTTCGGGGGGCTGATACTTCGGCCCTTGGAATTAGCCCGGCGATCGCCTCTCGAATTAACGAGACCTGTGACAGTGACAAGCGGGCGGTTGCTACCATTTAGGGTGGAGGGATTATCTTGTCTGAAGCCTTCTGTGCGGGATATGTCTAACAATGCATAACAAGCAATAAAACTGGAGAGTGAGTAGACCTCAGTCGTTTACACCGAGATTGGATCAGCAACCCAGGACCTCCAGCTGACTGTAATATATGATGCGTAGCGCAATTCAGTGCAACGATATTATATCTGTATATATCAGCTGTGTCACTGAAAACGAGCTCCACACGTGCAATTTATGGCACAGCGTTTGGTGCACTGCATCCTTGTGTTTGTTTATTTTTTGTCTCTTCTTAAACCGTTAATTTCACTGTCTTTGTGAGCAGATTTGCCATCGGTGACAAAGCCTTGAGGCTGCAGGAACTGCCGAAACAGGTCAGGCCCAAAGTCATCGCTGCAGATTTGGCGAGGGCCTTCGAACACGAAGCAGCCTACAACGTAAGAAATGTTCGTTAGCGCATTATGAAAGCAATTTTCTTTGCGGTTGCATCGCTTGAGTGCCAGTTGCGTTGGGATATGCGAAAAAAATTTTCTCTTGCCGTACACTCTCTGCAGCCTGTACACTTCGAAGAGAAGAACTGGCTCGAGGAACAGTACTCAGGCGGTTGCTACGTGTCCACTTTCCCGACAGGGGTCATGAGCAAGTACGGAAAGTAAGAATGCCTGCGTTTATTAATCTCTTGTCTTGCGACTGTTCTTTGTAATTTTCTATGATCCTATTTTTTCAATAATGCTGTAACGATATTACAGCAAAAATATTGTTACTAAGGCCAATGTAATAGCCAGGATATGCTGACGTATAAACCGGGCGCCGAATGCACCTGTATTCACTTTAAAGGAACCAACAACCAATTTTTATGGTGGTTGTTTTCTTTAGCGCAACGGAAAGCTATACCGGTGCGAGAATGCCAGAATGGTAATGCAAGAAAAGCGAGGAAAGATTTTTGTTGTAGAATTTTCGACCTTGGCGAATATGTAGTCGTGTACACACAACTTGTGCTGCAAACATTGGGAGGTGAGCGCGGGATCGGTACGTGTAAGTTTGTTCATGGCGGTTTGCTGTGCGTGGTGGTTTGATTTCCAAGTGACTCTGACCGCCCAGTGTTCCCCAACCCCCACCCCTCGAAAAAACATTGCAGCTGCTATGACCGGTACGTAATCGAACACGTACGTGCACTCCAGCTGAGCATAGTAACACGGACACATCCGTTTAGTCAGTGTGGCAGACGTAACTGAGCGATGGCGTGCTCCGCAGGACCCTGCGGGAACCGTTCGGCCGAGTGTACTTCGCGGGCACGGAAACGGCAACGGCGTGGCCTGGCTACATGAACGGTGCTGTGCAGGCTGGCGAGAGGGCTGCCAGGGAGGTGCGTATTTTAAAGACGATAGTCTCTCGTGGGATAGTTGAACGCAGAAGTTTTGGTCAGTCTGCCAGTATTTCTGTTTTTCTGTCAATCGATACAACCACCCGGCGAAAGCTTGACCTCTTGCTCAGCGCCCACCCACCTTAATCTCGTGCTGCGTTCATACCTGTGAACATTGTCAATCAAAAGGCAAGTTTGGCGCTTATTTGAGGAGCAATATCAATACGTCGGTATTAGCGTGTTTTTAAATGCGAACCATTTCTTCGCGTACTGCAAGCACTTTTCGCATTCCCTAAATCATGCAGAGTGAATATGAGCAATGCTATTTCAATAAAAGTATTATTAAATGCGAAGTAAATCTTAGCGAACTTCGGCAACTTTGAGCGTATCTATCTATCTATCTATCTATCTATCTATCTATCTATCTATCTATCTATCTATCTATCTATCTATCTATCTATCTATCTATCTATCTATCTATCTATCTATCTATCTATCTATCTATCTATCTATCTATCTATCTATCTATCTATCTATCTATCTATCTATCTATCTATCTATCTATCTATCTATCTATCTATCTATCTATCTATCTATCTATCTATCTATTTATCTATCTATCTATCTATCTATCTATCTATCTATCTATCTATCTATCTATCTATCTATCTATCTATCTATCTATCTATCTATCTATCTATCTATCTATCTATCTATCTAGCCACCTGCGTCTGGGTGCTCTCATGATCACCCCCTCAACTTCAGGTACACCAAAATTAGTACGGGAAGGTGAGATGGTTGGTCGAATACGACTCGCTGGTCATGCCGTGAATAATGTCGCAATCTCGTCGCGTACGTCGTCAAACACTTTAAAAAAACGGTGGCACATACCCGGGGGGTGGGTGTATACATATATGTGCCACTGGTATGGGGGTATGCGTGCCGCAGGTGATAGACATTTTATGTCTATCCAGGAACGGCGAGCGACATACATGGGTAACGCCAGCGCTTGAGCGTTAAATGTTTCAATTGGAACCATTGACCGTACGAATTCAAACAATAAATTCCAGTGTCCCAGCAGGAATCGAACTCCAGCTTTCCGTGTGGCAATCAAGCATTCCACCACAGAGCACGACAGGCCTCGGATATACTTTTCAAATACACCCCAATGCTTGTGCGACGTCAATTGTGGTTGCAGTACAGGCTATTCGATTTTATAAACATTACATAGTACTCCCATGTCGGGTTAACGTGAATTGTAGTTAGGCGCCATCTGCTGAAGTTTATTCGTGTAGCAGTGCTGAGGGCTACCAGCCTCGCGCGCACCAGCGTAAATACGAGCGCTGAATATCAGCTTATACCGCTTTTGGTGTTGCTAATATGCATGCTGCTGTTGGCATCGCTAAGTAACTGTAAACAACTGCTAATATAAAACATACGCGGCTGTTTAACATACGCGCGTGCGTGTATTTGTACATATATTTAGCACCACTTCATAACGTTTCGCTCAATAAAAAAATAAAACACATTCACCTTTCATTCGCATGCTTCGTATAACATTGATTCCCAATGTACGTGGAATTTGCCAAATTTTTATTTAGGAAATGTATCGATGCGTGTTTCTAAAGACCACAGTCGCTTCACAGGCAATGCGACGCTTTGATCAAAAAAGCGGGTGTTTCGTATGGTGGGGTCTCGAAATGGCGAGCGCCGTGCTCTTGGAGGGAACGAACACAGCAGACACAGTCGGTCCCAAACTTCACAACACATATGTTTACTTAACTACTTTGGAACGACGATATCGTCCGCCGAGTTATTATAACATCAATCGTGATCAACACGCTAGGACATCCTTACACAATATTACCATAAACTCCAAAACATGACAAACCCAATAACGTCGTCGCCAACGCTTGACTTACCACGAGGGCCCCCGACGCGCAACCCGCGGTGCCGCGCGCCGGGGACCCACACTAGAGACCACCACCGCTCGCGGCAACCGCCACGCGCAGAAGAGACCAGCCTATTTCTCGCTCGCCGCTGCCAAGGCTTTCCGCCAGGCGTGGCCGCCAGCGCTAACGTTTTTCTAACCATGATGATGATGAAAGTGTAGGTCAACTCTCGTAAACACAACGCCACCTACCACTCAATAGCCATGACCTCGTAATACGGCTTCTGCGGGAGGCGCGTGCGCCGCGGGGTGGAAACAACTTTACTGGGGATTGTCAGTACCCCCACAACGCTAAAACTAGATATTAGAAACTAGCTAAAATGACAGGGCGTTGCCACGTAGAAGGCTGATCTGCCTTCTAAAAAAATAAAACTTTCGTTTCCTCCCATTACTTCCAGATGGCCCTGTCATATTTCACGCAGCACCTCCAGACAGAAGATTTCGACGTCTTCTGCATTGAAGCGTGCAGATACGCAGCCATTTTGTTTTTCTTGCTGCTTTGGTGAAACGCGTGCAAAGTACGCATTGTGTCTGCCAAATTTTCGAGTCGGGTCTATTGGTTTATTCTTTGAGATGAGATGGATGTCATCCCAAGAGCTCTTCAGAAGCGAAGAATATTAAGACTGATGATCATGTCAAATTGTGTTTATCAAAAAAAAAGGTGTGGCCGATGTACTTACACACTAACGTTTAATCAAATATGTTTTTGCCTCGTACCGGGCACGACAAACGGACGCGGCTCAGGTTTGAGAACCTTCGTTTCCGAAAATGTTCTTCCGCAATCAAGCGGGTGAAGTCCCCAAGCAGGTGCGTTGAACGTCGTGTCCAAGACAGACTCCACTTATCCGACAATATTCCAAGCAATTATCTTTCACACATCCGCGGCTAAAAGTTAATGAGTTGTGTTTCTGCACTGAGAAGGTGCAATGACGCCTCATTGGACCGCATATTACACGGCTTATTACATGGCATATAAATGGTATAGTGCAGTGACCTAGAATACTAGTTAAGAGTTCCACATAGAGCAAGACACGAACCTAGAATACTATAGGTCCCACTAATCGTGTCTTGCGCTGTTCAGGATCCTACTTGCGCAAAAAAAAAAAAAGAAAGAAACTACATGCGCACCACATCGCTGTTGTAGTTCTCTGGCACCCGTGCAGGACATACCTAATGTGGCGCAACACTTAATCCAGAGTCTGTTGCCGTCCGTCTATTCACGTAGCCAAGATATGTGATGATGACGATTACGCGTAATTAAATTAAGAAGTGCACAATAAGTGTCCACGAAAATGCATGGCTAAGGTAGAAGGTGATTGGGGCTACGTCACCAGGCCCTTGTCCTTCCACGGGCCCCAGGCCCTCGTGACTATAGTTGAAATATGGTTGCTGAGCGTGTTACACAATGCACCACATTGGAGCCGAAAAAGCACGGCCGATGCCCTCACTTCTCCATCTATGCGGAAGCCTGTGTGGTGTGCCCATGCAGCTCTTCGATTAATTGTAAATTTGATATGATCTGATACTTACCACTTACGTGTGGGCGCGTAAGTCAATAAAAATGAATAATATTACGTAAAAATTTTAACAAATTAGTTGCCGAAGCTTATAAATGTCGCGTACTTTTTACTGATCAGTGAGCTTAACATATTGACTTCGACAATTCGCTGGTACTCTGTTTTCAAGCTCGAAAAATTTGTCGTCTTAAACAAGTAATAACCATGAACTTATGGTAAGTGATCTTTTTTCTCCCTCACAACCAGGTCCTATGTGCGATGAAGATTCTACGGAAAGATGAAATCTGGGAGGAAGAACCAGAATTTAAGGTGGGTATACATGATTTTCCTCAGTTATGAGACAATGATACACGAAAGCACGCGGTTTAAAATTTGTTTGTCGGAATCGTGTATATATGAATGTTATTTACATAATATCGACGCGAGTAGATTGAGTCCACGCGCGTTCAAGCCGAGTCGCCATTCGAGTAGACGAGTCCAACCCGACGGCGTTTATATGGGACCGGCCGCATAGCTTTACTACGTGAAATTCCCACTGACCAGTGAAAAAAATAGTGCGCATTTCTCTTCAGACTTTGCACATTTTATTTTCTGCCTCGTAATATTTTCAGCCCCTCGGTCACCGCTGAAAGCAGGTGCTGTAGGTAGGCAGTGCTCACCGAGCAATTAACTTTTTGCTCGAAACTGTGCTGCATTAAGTGAATTAAGGAACGATTTCCTACTGTGCTAGTGAAACATATATGGGTGATTTATTCTTCTTTTCCTTGCAATTGCGAATGGGCGGAGCTGTGTGTAGCAAAAGGGGCTAGCTATTCCTTGGCTCTCTTGCTAGAAAATGCTTCAATTGAAGAATTCTAAGCTCATCATGAGCAGGCAACTCATCATTTAACTGCAAACTGCACCTACAAGACATTGCAATACCAGCGTCTCGACGATGGCACAACCAATAGTTGCAGTTCCTTACAGGATGTTTTTCGAATGTGATACTGCAGCTTTTGGGACGCAACTGGTACGCTTATGCGAGGACCTGATAGGTCCTTCTCTTGGGAATAAAAATTCAAAAATAAAAACGACATGAGAGAGGTTTCGAAATCTCTATATTTATTTATTTATTTATTTATTCATTTATTTATTTATTTATTTATTTATTTACAGTACCTCAAAGGCCCCAATGAAGGGGTTTTACATGAGGGGTGGGACTCCCAGTCTGGATCAGCCCTTGGATGCAATACGCTTATTGTGGTGTAGTAGGAAGCAAAACAGGGTATCAAAACAGAACGATTGTCTATACGTTGCTTTTTTATGGTTTATAACCGTAACTTTAAGTGAACAAAGGCTGCTTTCAAACTTATCATCCGTGGCAATGTCAAAGAGCCACCCACTTGGCGATGACGTATATGCTCGAACTCACGGGGCACTGTTTTTCGCATGTTCCAGGGTGTGAAGGCGCGGCCGTTCGAGATGTCCTTCTTGGAGCGGCATCCCCCTCACGTGCTCCTTGTTGGCGCTACGGGAGCCGTCGCCGCATCCAGCGTTGCTTGTGTGGTGGGCTACTGCGTCTGGAATGCAGTCGCCGCCATGCGGAGCTCATAGACCATCCAGCTGAGCAGCATTCTCAAATGCGTACGGGTTCTTTCTCGGAAGGGCCTTATCCACAGATGGCGAATTCACCACTGAATATGCACGACCGCAGAGCATTAGACCTCAGCAATAGTACGCCCGTACCCGCAGTGGTCTATGAATAAGGCTCTCAAGAGTACTCTCTTGTTCGAGCCAGATTTGCGATGCCACTCTGACGTCAGAGGCACATGGATAGATACGAGGTGACGTCTAACGTGCGACGGGTCTGACGTAGCTTCTCATGCTGCTGAAATTTCGAGGAACCGGTTAAAGAGTTCTTCGACGTGCTTGCTGGTACCGCTGATGGTGTACCAGACCTAGTGCAGCGTCGCCCCGCGTGAAAGAGAAGGCTCGACCACACGCTGGCCGGTTTACTAACCTACGCAAATGACGCCACTGACAAAATCTCAAAGCTGCTTCCGAAAAGAGCCCACGATCTTTGTGGAACAGAGGGTACGAAAATTTGGCTTTTTCAGCACCACGGAGTTAACGCGGAGCCATTTTCTCCTGGAGTACTGCGAACCGGTTGTGCGCAAAAGTGGTGGTGCCAGTAGTGTAGGCATCCCTTTGGCATTCCTTGTCCGACCATGCTATAACTTTTTATTATTATCATATTTTTCATATGCTAACTGCACATTAAGGTGCACGTCATGTTTCATCGCTTTGTACTGCAAAGATTGCTTACCTTCCATATCATTTGTTGATCAAATAAATGTTTTATTTTTCAAACGGTTGTTCATAAGTGCACTGAAAGGAAACTGGGAGATAAAATTAACAAGTATTGTTCGGAAAAAAAAGAAAGGGTGTGTTCCGAGATCAGGATCTAGTGAGTGTGTTCTGTGTCATTTCTCTTGTAGTCAAGAAACAAATGATACAGAATAGTTGCACTGTCTCTAAAAGAGCCGCTTTCGGAACAAACGCACACAGTCGCACCGCATAGAGCAAGAACACGTGTACATTTATTAACAATTTATGTCATGGCGCGAGCTCTGCAGCTGAATCTAATTAATAACTGGTATCCAATATAATGTCAGTATTATACCCAAAGATCATAACCCACACAAAACAATGCAACACGTATACGGTATACTGCGAAGACGGTGTCGCCGACTCACTCCGGTGGCCGTGGTTACGAGCCGCAGCTTCGCACCCACGGGCACTCGCTGGAGCCGATCGTCGCCGACCACGCCAAGCCGCAAAAGACTTATTCTGATAACCCTCATTAAGGTTGTGACGCCCAAGGGGCAGCTTTCAGCTCTCCCATAGTAGAGTACCGAGTACTCTGACTTGTTAAGCACTTTTTCCAAACACACAGGGCTCTTCCTCGCGAACCTCGCTCCTGCCAGGCGGCGCTTATGGCACCACCGCACGAGCACAGTACCACCTCTTGCTCAGTGGCTTTTAAGTTATTAATCCCACAGCTACAGCTAACTAATAATGCGGTCTGTTCTTTTTAAAAGCGAAGCATTCCTTAGCGATTTTCGGCGACTTTGAGCGTATCTATCTATCTATCTATCTATCTATCTATCTATCTATCTATCTATCTATCTATCTATCTATCTATCTATCTATCTATCTATCTATCTATCTATCTATCTATCTATCTATCCATCTATCTATCTATCTATCTATCTATCTATCTATCTATCTATCTATCTATCTATCTATCTATCTATCTGTCTGTCTGTCTGTCTGTCTGTCTGTCTATCTATCTATCTATCTATCTATCTATCTATCTATCTATCTATCTATCTATCTATCTATCTATCTATCTATCTATCTATCTATCTAGCCGCTTACATTTCGGTGCTCTCATGGTCCCCCACTTATTTTGGCGTGAACCAAAATTAGCGTGAGAGGGTAAGATGGTTTGACGAATACGACGCGCTGGTCAAGACATGAATAATGTCACAATCTCGTCGCGTACATCGTCAAACACTTCCCTCTAGACAGTGGCACATACCCACGGGCGGGTATTTGTCGTTTGTATGCGGGTATGTGCCACAGGTGATTGACACTTAGTATCTACCCAGGAACGACGAGAACGCTGTTATGCCAGCGAGTCCTCGTCAAACGTCCGTGCCTCTGAAAAAGGCAATCTGGGTCAAGGCCAGCCCGCAGTCCGCCTGGCGCGATCAACTCGACGGCGTGAACACGCGCGGCGCCCCTCTGGCCCACGTGCATTGAGTCAGCTGCGCACGTGACAGCGAGCCGGCGTCCTCATGTCTGGTGGTCTGACGCATGGCGCGGTGACCCCATTGGAGGAATCTGCCCTGACGACCAGCGGCGCTTCTGATTGGACATTTTGGTTGGACCCGGTGCAAATAAAAGAAGCCCTGATGCGCGTCGCGATCGGCAGTCCTACGAGAGAGGAGTCCCCATGTCGGAGAGCCGACATGTGTATGAGTCGGCGGTCTTAGGCGAAAAGTTGACCTATGTATTAGAGAGGAGAGCTCGGCTCTTCGAGTCTCTGTCGGCCCCAGTGCCGAAATTGTAACGCCTCTGTATATATGCTGTACATAAACCTTGTTTAACTCACCGTCGTCTCGTCCGCTCGTCTTATCAGCTCTGCGCAGAAGCAGTCGCGAGCTGAGAAACATACGCTACCAAACGGCTGGTGACCTTCCCGGCGGAGTTGAAAGCAGTGGCGCCATCGGGACCGTGTTGGCGTCCCCGTCTTTCGCAACAGTGGTGGCTTCGGCGGGATCGGTCCGTCGTTTCGCAACAGTGGTGGCAGCGGTGGGATCGGCCGGCGTCAGCGACATCGATGCGGTGAGTGCCTGATGTTTTCCCCTCAGTTCACCAGACTACTCTAGCTCAGGTTGTAGTAGTTTAGAGAAGGGCTGTGTGAAGCATTAGAGTGAGCTTTGATCGTTTTAAGCAAAGTCGAAGTGCTTTGAAACCAAAGTTAATGCGGAGGGGGTAAACACGGGAGAGTGAAAAATTGCTTGCGCGTCTTGCTAGTTGACTTATAGTGGGTACGGCAAGTAAATTGTTAACAGGGGCAAACAGCAAGAGGCTAGTGTGAACGATGGAGAACCTTAAAGTGAAGGAACTCATCGAAATTTGTGAGGAACTCGGCATTACTTTGGGCCGTGCGAAACGAAAGCAAGCGATCCTTGAGATCATGAAGGATGAGGGAGTGTCGGCTGAGGAAGTCGATGAGGCCTGGGTGGATATTAAAGCACGCCGTGAGGAGGCTGAAAGGCGAGAAGTAGAACGTCGCGAGCGCGAGGAGGCCGAGAGACAGGAGCGCCTTGAGATGAAACGACTAGAATTGGCAATCCTACAGTGTTCGCAGGCGCCTAGCGTAGCTTCCCCGACGATTCAGGTCAGCGGTTTTAGAATTCGGGACCAACTGCCACCGTTCGTAGTAGGCGAGGACATGGCGAAGTATCTCGTCAAGTTTGAACACGTCTGTGAGCGAAACGCTTTGGAGCGGCCTCTTTGGGCGCGGAACCTGCTAGCTCTTCTTCCCGGCGAAGTGTCCGACGCGATAACTTGCTTGTCGAGGGAAGCGTTTGAGAGCTATGACGAGGTTAAAGAAGTGCTCTTGAGACGTTATAAGTTGTCACCCGAGGCTTTCAGGCAAAGGTTCCGGTATGCTGAAAAGGGGAATGAGTCACACGTTGACTTCGCGTTTCGTCTTAAAGCCGATTTGATTGAATGGCTCAAGGGCGAAGGTGTTTATGACGACCGCGATAAAGTGGTGGAATGCGTTGCATTGGAGCAATTCTACCGCTGCATCGAGGAGGATGTCAAACTTTGGCTGCAGGACAGACTTGGGGACGTACAGTTAAACAAGGCAGCTGAGTTAGCTGAGGAGTATTATACTCGCCGAAAGTTGCATAGCAGGGCAGTGCGCGTTGAAAAGAATGAAAGAAAAGAGGGCTTTTCAAGGAAACCTGATCAACGGAAACCCGCTCCGCACCGTAATTTCAAGAAGGACCCGTCTCTTACGAAGGACAGTGTAGGGGAAGGGCAAACAGAAGCGGAGAAATCGAGTGAGGTTTCTACCACACAGGCATTAGAACCGGAAAACAAACGGAAGCCGCTAATCTGCTACAACTGTAAAAAGGAAGGGCACATCGCGAGAAACTGTCAGGAAAAGTTTGCCTTCGCAACGATCCGAGAATCAGAAAAAAACATTCGGTTGTTGGAGCCGTATCTCCAAGAAATTAGGGTCAATGAGAAAACGTGCCGAGCACTTAGAGACTCAGCGGCAACCATGGACGTTGTCCATCCTTCATTGGTGTCTCCGGATGACTTCACAGGAGAATGCGCGTGGATCAGGCAAGTCGCCGAGGAGCAGAGTGTTCGCTTACCAATCGCCACGGTTGTCATTGAAGGCCCGTTCGGTAAGCTTCGCACCGAAGCGGCTGTGTCTGCCGCGCTGAACGATCGTTTTCCTTATCTTTTCTCCAACAACTCAGAGCAGCTTCTCAAAGAGCAGGGCAAATCGTTCTTCCCCAACTTAGCGTGCATGGCTCTCACGCGATCGCAAGCGCGGAAGCTATCGCGGCAGCTTGATCTGGTTCAATGCGGTGAACTCTCAAGTGACCTTGTCGGCGGGTCGACGGAACCCCAGAAAGGAAAGTTTCCGCATGAGTCATGTGAGCAGTCACGCGAGCGGCCCGTCGCCGAACCGGCCGGCGCGGGTTCCGTAGAAAGGGGAGACGACATGGCGCCATTGAGTCAGAGCGAGGGGGTTGCAACGCTCTCGCCTGTAGCGGAAAGTTGGAGCGAGCTGCCGAGAGTTGATCGAGAGACGCTCATTCGAGAGCAGAGTGAGGATCTCTCGATTGAAGCGCTAGTGGAAAGCCAAATTGAAGCGCTAGTGGAAAGCCAGAAAAACGCGGCAAAAGTGCTGTCGAAGGAGCACTACGAGAAATCGGGGAAGAAGCGCGCTTTTGAAGTAGGGAATCAGGTAATGCTGCTGCAGCCGTTCAAAAGGAACAAGCTTGAGGTTGATTGGGAAGGGCCCGCCAAAGTATTATCGAAGCTTTGCGATTCAAATTATGAAGTGAAATTAGGAAGGCGGCCGGACAAAATTTACAACTTGATGAAACCATACGTTCAACATCAAGCGGTCGTAAATCTGTTATTGAATGCTTCAAAGGAAGAGGAAGCAGAAATTTTGAGTTCTAGTGAGGTAATTGAAGGGGGATCGAAAGTAATCCGGGAGCAGATAAACCTAGAGCCTAGCTTAAGTGAAGGAGGACCTGAGAAAGAGGACCTGAGAAAGATTGGTTCCGAGTTTGAAGACGTGTTTTCGGACCGCCCCGGAAACATGAGGGTGATCGAACACGATATCGAGCTAAGCGGTGAGGAGTCAATCCGTAGCAAGCCGTATCGTTGTTCCCCTGTGCAACGTCGAAAGTGTGAGCCGCTCTTGGTGCCGCATAGGTATCGTCGCCTAAAAGTGGCCGGTTACGGAGGTGGAGCATGTTGCTCCACAGCGCAACTTTGACGTTCGCTATCAAAAAAAAGGGGGGGAAAGCTAAACGCTAATGCAGGTGCATTGAGCAGTGCGTTCTAGCTAGTACCTTCTCAACCTTTCGGTTTCTGGCTGGCGATTCGGGACGAAAATTTTGACCTCATCACGACCTGGGTTGAGCGCTCTCGTTCAGAGTGATCTCAAGGGGCCAACTTTGGGGTATTCTAATTCGTTACGTTGTTGTACGTGGAAAAAAAATTTGAGTTGTCATTTTGAGAGTCTTGTGTCCCACAGGTGCCTCTGTGGGACACAGAGGCACAGAGTTTTGAGAGTCTTGTGTCCCACAGGTGCCCTGTGGGACACAGAGTCTTGTGTCCCACAGGTGCCTCTGTGGGAAACAAAATTCCGATAGACACGTAGATAGGTATATGTTGTACTATACTTTGTCTGGTGTTCTGTCGGGTGACCGAGGGCACTTGCTTGTGTCGTGTGTTGTCTGTTGTCGAACCGTTCTTAGCAAGTTGCAGAACCATCGACAAGTGCTGAAACCGAAGATGGTCAGAAGAGACGAGTGAAGCTGGTCGACAAGTTGTGGCGACAAGCCAGTGGAGCTGGGATCCGTCGTCAAAAATGGGACGTGTTCCCGGAACAGTCTGGAGCTGTATTCTCCCCATGGCCCTGGAGGCGAACCTGGAGGGACCTGGCGAACGAGCGCACCTGACATCCGAGCCCCGTGGAAGCAGCTCGTCTTTCCGGTGCATTGTCTGGCGGCGGGGGTGCTGTTATGCCAGCGAGTCCTCGTCAAACGTCCGTGCCTCTGAAAAAGGCAATCTGGGTCAAGGCCAGCCCGCAGTCCGCCTGGCGCGATCAACTCGACGGCGTGAACACGCGCGGCGCCCCTCTGGCCCACGTGCATTGAGTCAGCTGCGCACGTGACAGCGAGCCGGCGTCCTCATGTCTGGTGGTCTGACGCATGGCGCGGTGACCCCATTGGAGGAATCTGCCCTGACGACCAGCGGCGCTTCTGATTGGACATTTTGGTTGGACCCGGTGCAAATAAAAGAAGCCCTGCGGCGCGTCGCAATCGGCAGTCCTACGAGAGAGGAGTCCCCATGTCGGAGAGCCGACATGTGTATGAGTCGGCGGTCTTAGGCGAAAAGTTGACCTATGTATTAGAGAGGAGAGCTCGGCTCTTCGAGTCTCTGTCGGCCCCAGTGCCGAAATTGTAACGCCTCTGTATATATGCTGTACATAAACCTTGTTTAACTCACCGTCGTCTCGTCCGCTCGTCTTATCAGCTCTGCGCAGAAGCAGTCGCGAGCTGAGAAACATACGCTACCAAACGGCTGGTGACCTTCCCGGCGGAGTTGAAAGCAGTGGCGCCATCGGGACCGTGTTGGCGTCCCCGTCTTTCGCAACAGTGGTGGCTTCGGCGGGATCGGTCCGTCGTTTCGCAACAACGCACATGGCCAAATATAGCGTGCGAGTGTTAAAAAATGCCCGACCTCGGTAACGTCGACCCGACGAATGCAAAGAATAAATTTCAGGGTCCGTGCTCGAATCAAGCCCAAGTATTCTGCGTGGCAATTGAAGTATTTACCACAGAGCTAAGCCAGGTCTCGGAATTACGTTTCGAATAGACGCTAATCTTCGTGAAACGTCAATAGTGGTTGCAGTGCTGCCTACCCAATTTTATAAACATTACATATGTACTGCTCTGATACGGCCATCACGTCGGATTAGTGTCAATTGTGGTTAGTTGCCATGCGCTGAAGTTGATTTATCTAGCAGTGTCCAGGGCCAGTATGCTCGCGAGCATCAGTGCTTCATATCAGCCTCTGGTGTTGCTAACACGCATGTTCGAGTTGGCATCGTTACGCAAGTACAAACAACTGTTTATATAAACATCTAAAACTCTTCAACATATGTCTGTGCGTGCAACATTTGTACATATATTTAGTGTCGTTTCGTGGCGTGTCGCTCAATAAAAAAATAGTATCATGGTCACCTCCGCTTCGCATGCTTCGCATAACATCGATTCCCTGGTATGTGGGACCTGCCAGGGAGGTGTGTATTTTAGAGACGATAGTCTTTCGTGGGATACTTCAACGCAAAAATTTTGGTCAGTCTGTCAGTATTTCTGTTTGTCTGCCAATCGATACAACCACCCGGTGATTTTTTTTCTTTGGGCACAACAGGTTGGCGATATTCAGGAAAATTATAAAAGCAAAATACTGTCTATTAGAAAGCAACAACGAAAGGTATGTTTCCCGGAACCGTCAGAAAGAAAAGCGGTGCAACACTTAGTGCACCTAACATTCAAGCGCAGAATAGATGCTTTTATGTCTGCAATTATTCCAGCTAGAATTCCCGAAGTGCGACACGCACTATTGAGACGCGCAGCACAAATGTGCCCGTCTAGTTTAAGTGGTGCATTTACTCTTTTATTTTTTGCTAATTACTAGCAGTGAAACAAAGTAATTAGCGAAAAATAGAAGAGTAAATGCAGCGCTCGCAGGTTCGACGATTACGCTAGAGATATGGAGTGAAAATAAATTTAATTCAAATAGATGCAAGCATGACATTTTCGTCAAGTACCTGATTACTGGTTCGTTCCAGCAGGTCCTGGTTCTATGCCTGCTAACTCCGCTATTAGCTAACTGATGCGCATGCACCAATCACATTGAAGCCCATGATTAGTCTGCATTCACATAAATATGCGTATGCAAATGAGGTTTCGAAAAGCTATTCACACCAAGAAAACCTTCGTTTATGTAAAGTGTTCTGGGAAACTTTTCCTCCGGATGGCGAAAATTCAGATTTCGTATACCTGCAGTTCTTTCTCAGCCAGAAAATAAAATTTGGAGCGAGTACTTGCCTTTTGTTAGAAACGCGACAATATTTATAATCATACCCTCGTGCATCGAAAAACAACAACAACAATGAGATGCTGGAGACAGTGAAAATACATCTTCCAAACTCATCCTGAAAAGAACTCGTTCCCGCGAACAGTTCAAACGCGACGACGAAACCATTTGGAAATACCCATTCGCCCAATGCACTTGTTCAGCTGCGACATCTATGCGCTAGAGAGTCATCAACATGCTGTCAAAACTATGCGCATAACTTGCAATAATAGTTCAATCCGCAACTGCGCTACCAGTAATATGTACATCGTTTCAAGAATGGTCCCAAAAAGACCAGGCACCGTTAAAGCGATGGGAAACATCAATAAAGCTTGAAAAACTCACCCTGCATACACGAAAGGCTTTCGCCGGCTGCCGCTTATCACGCCCGATTCTCACTGTCCATAAAAGCCTTCTTTTAGGATAATCTTGGAAAGAAAGTACCGTTCATTCATTCCTAGAATAATTCGTGCACTGTGGCACGCTACATCCAGTCATTTTGCGGGACTTGCGACGGATCACACTGGTGACAAGGTGGCAGGCGTCGCGTATATACACAACACGGCGTGGGCTGAAACATGGCGGACGTCGATCCTTCAACACGCTAAATGGGAGCGCGGGCAGTCGACGTTCTCTACTCGGAATCGGGAACACGTATCAATGACACCTACCCGCCTAAGCTGAGGTTCGGCGCATCTGCAGTGCGTAAGCTCATACTTCATGCGAGCACACCTTTTTCGAAGGCGCTCACTAATGATGAAGTAATGTCCGCAATAGCCAAATAACCACGCCGATGACACGCTGAGAGCATGTGCCGAGCCTCTTGTTGGTGTACATGCGTCGCTGATAGTGCCATGAGGCACGCATTCCTGCGTTTACGCGGAGCGTGCTCATGACTGTACAACGGTCATGCCAGCATCTGCAGGTGTGATTAGGAGACGACCAAGCTCCGGCACGGCACGCCGTTTGAAAAGGTTTCTGAAACGCTTTAAAAATATTTTGTACTGGCTCAGTGTCGAAGTTACCCCGCCGCGGTGGTCCAGTGACCCGCAGGTCGCGGGATCGAATCTCGGCTGTGGCGGCTGCATTTTCGATGGAGCCAAAAATGCTGTAGGTCCATGTGCTCAGATTTGGGTGCAGGTTAAAGAACCCTAGGTGGTAAAAATTTCCGCAGCCCTCCACTACGACGTCTCTCACAATCAAATGGTGGTGGTGTTAGGACGTTAAACCCCACATATCAATCAATCAATAAACCAATAAATAAATCTTGGTGTCGGAGTTCCTCGCCTCAAGCAGACTGCCGCAAATTGGCGTACCAGTGATTCGATGGAGCAACGGAGGTCTGGATGCTTTGAATGCCCTTCCGCGACCGTAATTTTATTGAGTGATTCTAGGAAGGAGGGAAGAAGGCACCTATAATTTCTGTCTGCCTCTTGGGCTATACGGTGCGTTTTAAGGGACGGTGGAAGGGGAATGAAAGAAGATATGGATGATAAAGGTGTGTATATGTGTAGAAAGTTGAGGCGTGTTCATCATGGCCGGAGCGGCAAACAGAGGGCAGCAGAGGCAAGGGCAGGATCTCCAAGCGCAACGGTAGGCAGCAATTTCTGTCTCGTCCAGGAGCTCGACCAGACTCTAGAGTGTTGGCGCGTGAGGACGGGGCGGGAATATCAGATGCTTCAGACTTGAGGCAGGCAGGCCCTTTCTACGCTAGGTCGTGGTGACCCTCGGGCGTTCTTGTTCCAAGCGTGGGCAGTCACAGAGGTGGTGCTCGAGGGTCTCAGGGTCCCCGCAACGACTGCAGGCAGGCAAGGCACAGTGACCCTTGTCGTGGCGGCGTGCAACAGTCCATACGCAGTCGGTCCGCAGCGCAACAGGGCGGCACGGTCCCGTCTGGTGAGGCCTGTCTCGGGCAACGGCTTGAGTCCTCGTCCATTGGCCATTCGGGAGCTTGGGTGGACCGTGACGAGGATCCACTTGATGCGTGACTGCGTGTAGTCTCTGGCCGTGACGGCTCGACAGACGTAGGTGCCAGGCTGGTGTGCGGCTTTGGCCAGCGTGTCCGCCTCCTCGTTACCGGCTATGCTCACGTGGAATGGCAGCCAGTGGAAGGAGACGGATGTCCCAGAAGAAGCAAGAGCCTAGTACTTGGCCGCCAGAAGACTCCCTGTCAGTCCGGCATGTCGGGTGTTGGCCAGGATCTGCAGTGCTGTCATGCTGTCACAAAGGACGACAACAGGCTGTGTCGGGACGTCTTACACCAGAAAGTAGGCCGTCAGGTGGAGCTCGGACACTGTGGAACTCGCTGGGAAGGGCAGTGTACACTGTCTGCTGCTCTTCCGTGCAGGGATGACGTAAGCTGCCGACGCAGTTCCATCTGGCATCATAGATTTGTCCGTGTGCACCTGCAGGCGGCCCTCCAGTTGCTCCTGGAGTTTGCAGTTTGCTGCCTGCTGTAAAGCCGCTGCAGGTGTTCTTCGCTTTGATGCCCCATCCTGGTGGATGTGCACCTCCGGTGGCCGGTGGTGTGGTGGTGGTAAGGCTAGAGGCGGGCGGATTCAGGACCATCTCGTGGTAGAGCGGGATGAGGCCACCCATCCAAGACCTTGGCAGATTGCACAGGCGCGCCAAGAGAGCTGCACCATCTGCTGCACCGTGAAGGGGGTTGACGTGCCCCAATAAACGTGGAAGCATGGGTGGTGACACGGGCCACTCTCCTGCCTCCGCAAGCATTGCCGCAACAGGGGAGCTTTTAGGAAAGCCCAAGATGGCCCTCATGGCTCCCCCGTGCAGTCCCTCCAGCACGCTTTTCCTGACCGGCGTCAGGTTCACCAGCGGGAGGGCCTCCAGAAGGACAGATGACGCTGTGGCCTGGTTGAGCCACGGCGCCCACTTCGTAGAGCATCCACAGCCATGCTACTGCAGCTTGCTAGGGGCTCCCTGCTCTAGTCGGACCTTGAAGGCTGTGGCTTTGGCAGCGGGAATCCAGGTGAGCCGGTGGTCGACGGTGAGGCCCAGGTACCTCACTTCTGTCCACCATGGAAAAACCGCGGTTGTCGACCCTCAGCTGCTTCATATAGACCCGTGCTGCAGCAAGTGGGTAGATCAGCAGAGCCTCTGTCTTGGTTGCCGGGACCTTGAGGCCAATGCCTCCGAGGAAGAAGATTACTGCATCCAGGGCTAATTTCAGCGACCTCCTTATAGCAGGGATGGACCGCCTTGGTCCCCTTGCCTATAGTGCCATGTCATCAGCGTAGGCGGAGCAGTGGACCGGGAACCTGGTGCCTGTCGGAAGGGAAGCTGGAAGTCCGGCTAGTTTCATGTTGAAGAGAAAATGGCTCAGTACCGAGCCTTGTGGGAAACCAGCTGTGATGTTCCTGGGCTGGCTGGTTCTCCCTCCAACATGAAAGCGGAATGTCCTCCCGGGCAGGAAGGCGTTCACAAAGCGTCGGAGGAACCCGCTGATGCCAAGCCGGTCCAGGGCCGCCTCGACGACCACATGTGGCAAGGCATCAAAGGCACTCTCAACATCCAGCAGCAACAGCATGGATACATCCCCGCAGCTCTTCGCGTCCTCCAAGGTAGCGACGACGTCTGCGATGGAGTCAGCGGCGCACCGGTGTCGCCTGAAGCCCGTCTGTAGCTCTGGGAAGAAGCCGAATTGTCAGAAATCCACTACAGTCTCTCCAAGGCCACCTTGTCCAGCACCTTGCAGGGTGCAGATGTCAGAGATACTGGCCTATACGAGGAGAGTCAAGTGGCTTTCTTCCGAGGCTTCAGGATGGGTGCCACGATCACGGTGCGCCAGAAATCCGGCAGCACTCAGGTGTCCGAGACGTGATTGTAGTACATCAGGAGACATTGACGGCCTCCTTCCTCCAGATTACGGAGCATCTGCAAGGTGACTTCATCGGCTCCTGGGGCACTGCATCGCTTGCAGCTCTTGAGGACTGTCACGAGCTCGTGCATCCGGATGGGTTCGTTGCACAATTCATGAATCTGTGTGAACACCCATCTTGCATGATGGCAGGAGGCTGGACAAGGGAGGGCAGCTGGCTAGGGTAGTGGGCCAGCTGGGTGACGTTCCTGGTAGCAAAGTGGTCGGCCAGGAGCTCAGCCAGCTCGGAGGCGGGGATGGTCAGGTAGACCACCAAGGACAGCACCTAGTCGAAAGCTTGAGGTACCATGAGTAGGCACCTCAGCATGCGCCAAGCACGAGCATCACCCTTGAAGTCGTTGATCGAGTGGAAGATGCTCTGTCAGTCAGCCCTGGTTCTTGCGCCTGCGAGCATGGCGTCTGAACACTGCATCGACCCTTCACAATACAGTCCAAAGCTTCGGTAGGGCCGTCGTGTGGGCCTGTCGCTCTGCTCGCCGGGCTGCCGCTGCTGGACCATGACGACGACCGTTGCTGCCCTCACACTGTCAGCCACCAGCCGCATCAGGTCCCTGCCACTTGTGTCTTCCTTGAACAGCCGCCGATCGACGCACCAGTCCTCTATACGGTATTCACAGTCCCTGGGGGTCCTGCCGCGGTAGGGCGACAGCAGGAGGGGCAGTTTGTGGGAGCCCCATGTGCCCTGAGCCGGTGACCATGCGTACTGGCACCCCTTCGTGGTGGCGCTGATGTCGGTGGCCATGCGGGCTGTCCGGCTCCCGCTTCGAATCAAAGTGGGAACGCTGGTGTTCAGTATCACCAGGCCCAGCTCCTGCAGGACGTCCTCTGGAGCCCTGCCCCATGGGTTGGTCTTGCGGCTGCTCCCTGCTGCGAGGTCTGTGTTGACGCCAGCGCAAAGCACGAACTCCCTCCCCAGCCTGTGTGCCAAGTGTCGTTGGCACCTAGGGTCCCAAGGCTGGTTTGGCCGAACGTACATACTGGTCACGGTGGTGTCACTCTCCTCAAGGTGTACACGAACGGCACAGAATTGAAAGGGTCCACCGAACAAGTCGGCCACGGACACCTCGGCCTGGGGAAGTTCGCACTTCACGTAGACGGCACACTGGGCTCCCTTTTGTGGGTGGCAGTCGTCTGGGCAGAGGGTAGCATGACAGGCTTCCAGGTATATACTCGGTCCTGCTGCTATAGCCTATGTACCACGGCGGGCACACCTCATCAGCCCAGGCATATAGGCCTCCTGCAAGGCCAGCACCTCGAGATCGACCACCCGAGATGCTTGTAGCGGACGTCCCGCCGTCTCTACAGCGAGTTGACATTCCACCGCTGAATGCTTGGACGGTGGGGGAGACGGGCCCTGGCAGGAGGACTAGCCATGTTGGTTAGGGGGCTGCTGCAAAGCCACTGCCTGTGGCGTGTAAAGGGTGTTCGGCTGGCAGCAGGGCGACGGCCAGCTGCATGGGCAGCAGGAGGTGAGCCGTCAGCTAGTCCATTCTGGCCAGGGTGGGGAAGGCAGTAGCAGCAGAAAGGGCTTCCGTGGCAGCACGCTTGCCCACCGGGGCAGCAGGCGTGACAAAAGGTGCTGAAAAGGCAGCGTCTGAAGCAGGCGGGGCTGGAGAGGCACACACATACCACGGTCGTGTATGTAGGCAGTCTTGAACCCGAAGGTGGGTCCAACCGCAGCAGATGCAGCCTTCACGTCAGCTGCAGCATTTCTTGGCATGGCCTAACCGGCCACGCTGCCCGCACTGGAGTGGTCGGGGCCTGGCCGGTCGTACAGGTAAGCGCATGCGGAACAGCGTCACCTGCACTGTGGGAACGGAACTCCGAACTGCAGGGTGACTGTGTGGCCCTCCCTGGTGACTGACAGCCCAAGCATAGTGGACAGGAGGCCAGGCAGCAGGGTTTCAACCTTCGGGCCTCCGTCAACACCATGCAGGTAGCCGGTGCTTGTCCGATGGTCTGCCGGCTTCTTGGCAGTGACCGGGATGCTTTGCAGCTCCGAGATGGCCAGGAGCTCTTCCAGGCATTGCCTGGTGGTCTCGTTCACCACCATGATGTTCTGGCGATGGTTCACTTTGATTTTAGCGACTCCAGGGTGCGACTAGAGTGCCTGAACAAAGCTCAGGTGGGAATGCCGCGGCAGGAGCCCCCGAGAGCTGAGGGCCAGTTGAGCGCCGTCTACACGACCGCAGGGCTGAATGGCAGGGCAGCAGCAGCCAGTCTTTTGGCATGCCGGAGTGCAGCCTTCGATCATACCTCCTGGAAAGGCCCCTCGGCATCTGGCTGGTCCTCCGCGACACTGGGGACGGCAGGGTGCTGGACTGGTGGCCTCGCTGAGGTGGCTGAGCCTGCAGGAGCAACCCGAGGTCCCTCAGAGAGTGGACGACAGGAGTGCCTGCGAGTGCAGCAGGCGTGCTCGTGACTTTGTGTTTTCATCGTTTGTGTGATCGTGGTTTTTCCGCAAAAATGACTACATGCTGAAAGATTGTCGTTAGCACTCTTTTTTTTCACTATTTAAGGATAAAGGCTTCTCATTTGGTCATTCCATGTGAAACCTACCAGTCATTTCGGCGACTATCTTAAGTGCAAACAGGAAATTACTATTGTCAAGGCGTTCACTAGCCGGAAACCAGCGAGCATAAACAAGGGCAACAGTCACGGCCAAGCACGGAGTCTCAGTGCGAGCGGCGTCTTTTTTTTGGTAGACCCACTAGAAGGCACTTGAGCGTGCGAAAAATTTCAGTGTTCGGAGGCTTCTCTACAATTACCCCACGATCGAAGAGGGAGCCGCCTGGTGACCTAACAGCTTGTCAGTATGAGTGGGTCATAGTAAGCCTTCAGGCGCTCCACGTTGACTAGGTCGCACCCGCGTCGGCGCATGTCCGAAGATTGTTCAGTTGGTTCGATAAGATAGTTGACCGGAGATGTGCGCTTGATGACAGGGTAGGGGCCTTCGTATTTCGGGAGTAGTTTGGAAGAAAGACCAGCTACAGAGGTCGGGATTGAGAGCCATACAAGAGAACCAGGAGGGAACGTGGGCTCAGAAGTGGCAGAGCCATCACAAATACTCTTCTGCCACTCTTTCTCATGGGTCGTAAAATTCTTGGTAAGCTCACGATACTCTTCAGCAAGCCTGGCTGTCTCAGAAATAGGTGCACACTCACATGAATCCGGCGTGTACGGGGGTATAGTGTCGATGGTGTGTGACAAGTGCCTTCCGTACAGCAAGAAGAAAGGTGAAAAACCGGTTGTGCTTTGAGGGGCGGTGTTGTAGGCGTAGGTGACGAAGGGCAGTATATAGTATCCCATTTCGTGTGGTTGGCCGCGACGTACATCGAAAGCATGTTGCCAAGGGTGCGTTAAAGCGTTCGTGAGACCATTCGTCGGCGGGTGGTAAGCAGAAGTTTTGCGGTGGACAGAATGGCACTCCGTGAAAGTGGCTTCGACGACTTCTGACAAGAATACATGGCCTCGATCACTGAGAAGCTCCTGGGGTGAACCGTGGCGCAGTACGAATCGATGCAGTAGGAAGGACGCAACATCACGCGCAGTAGCCGAAGGGAGAGCGGTGGTTTCGGCATATCACGTTAAATTATCTACGGCGACGATGGCGCAGCAGTTACCAGCTGACGTCAGAGGAAGTGGTCCATACAAATCGATATCTATGAGCCCAAACGGGCTCAGGGCAAGGTAACGGTTGCAGACCGGCTGGCGACATGTGTGCTGATGGTTCGCGCAATTGGCAAGCGAGGCAGGAGCGAACGAACTGCTGCACGTAGTGGTACATCCCGCGCAAGAAGGTGCGTGGCCGATTGCGATGGTAGGTTTTGAATAACCCAGAGTGCGCGCATTGCGGATCAGCATGAAAGGATTCACATATCTCCGACCGCAGACTGCGGTGTATCACGAGTAACCACTGCCAGCCATCGGCGTCGTAATTGCGTCAGTGTAGGAGGCCGCCACGAATGGCGGAACGGTGAGCTGGACGATGCAAGGCACGCGTGGATGGCGTTGCGGATGGATCAGAGAGCAATTCGATCAGCGCGGTGATCCAATTATCTTTTCGCTGTTCGGTAGCGATGATGTCAACATGAATGGCAGAAACAGCAACCGAGGATACTGAGCAGAGCACATCACCTTCAGGCAGAGGGGAGCGCGAGAGGCCGTCGGCGTCAGCATGCTGGCGTCCGTTGCGGTACAGCACGGGGATGTAGTCTTGTAAGCGAAGAGCCCAACGGACGAGATGGCCTGAGGGATCTTTCAATGATGAAGGCCAGCATAGTGCATGATAGTCGGTGACGACATCGAATGGCCTTGAAGGATCCTTCAATGATGAAAGCCAGCATAGTGCATGATGCTTGGTGACGACATCGAAAGGGTGACCACAGAAATAAGGTCGAAACTTTGTAAGGGCCCAGACATTCGCCAGACACTCTTCCTCCATGACGGTGTAGTTTGTCTCGGCTCTCGTGAGCGTACGGCTTGCATATGCTACGACATAGTCAGGGACTCCGGGTATGCGCTGCGCCAGGACAGCGCCGAAGCCTAAAGCGCTGGCGTCCGTCTGCACCTCTGTTGGGCCGTAGGGTTGTAGTGGCATTGAATGGGAGGAGACGTCAACAAATGGCGGAGCTTCACGAACGCGTCGTCGCTCTCGCACGACCCCGAATTGAGAGGTCCGTTACTACTAAGAAGCTTCGTCAGCGGTGATATGATCGTGGCAAAGTTTCGTATGAAGCGTCCGAAGTGTGAGCAAGGCCCACGAAACTATGTAGTTCTTTGATGGACGCAGGTTTGGGGAATTCGGCGACGGAGAAGCTTGGCTGGGTCAGGAAGAATGCCATCATTGGACACGACGTACCCTAGGATGGTGAGTGGCCATGCTACAAAGCGGCACTTCATCTGATTTATTTGCATTGCTCACACGTGCGAAAACTTTTTTCAGACGTTGGAGATACGTGGAGAAATCTCTAGTGAAGACAACAACGACATTGAAGTAACACGAGCACGTGTGCAATTTTATGTTGTGCAGAATGGTGGCCATCATGCGCTCAAAGGTCGCAGGTGCATACATAGACCAAACGGCATGACGTTGAATTCGCACAAGCCGTCGGGTGTGATGAACGCAGTCTTCGGCCGAGCGTCATCAGCCATGGGTACTTGCCACTAACCCAAGCGCAGATCAAGAGAAGAATAAAATTCGGCTCCGCGAAGGTTGTCCATTGCATCATCGATGCGTGCCATGGATAAACATCCTTGCGAGTGATCTTATTGAGCCGTCTGTAGTCCACACAGAGCCGCACACAACCGTCTTTCTTCGCAACAAGAACAACAGGAGACGCCCATGGACTGTCCGAGGGCCGAATAACGTCACGTCGGAGCATATCAACAACCTGCTCGTTAATTTCCCGACGTTCAGCAGGCGACACGCGGTAAGAACGTTGCCGTAATGGTTGATGTTCACCAGTGTCGATACGATGTGTACCAGTGGGTGCGCGACCGAGAGAACTTCGCCCGACATCGAAAGAAGAATGATATTCTTTTAAGAGGTCCAGAAGCTGGGAACGCTGTGCCGACGTTGTCATCAATGTAGGGGCCAAATACATCAGGAGATGATGGATAAGAAGTGGAAACAGCACCGATGGTACGTGAATGGGGACAACGTGAGTCATCGGGTACGTCTAGGACTTGTGCATCATCAACTGGTTCCACTTTGCCGAGACATTCCCCTCGAACCAAGGTAACAGTGTACGGGTATGGGTTGGTCACGAAAATAGTGGCGTTGGCCTGGGTGATTTTCACGATCGCAAAAGGTACTAGCAACCCTTTCCTTCTGCAAGCACGCTCGGATGGCGAAACGAGTGCAATTGTGTCGGAGAGACAGCGCAGTAGACCGATACACCCGTCGTCGAGCTTGGAGGCACTATGGTATCATCTTTCATGGGAATCTTGCTCGCTTTCGAGGGACTGTCTTCTGGCGTCAAATGCAAGAAGGGTGAGCGTTCAATATCGGCGGCGGCACAATGGATGACGGTGTCCTTGCGGGAGAGAAAATCCCATCCCAGGATGACGTCATGAGAGCATGCAGGAATGATGATGAATTGGGTGGCATACAGAACGTCCTGAACGACAACGCGAGATGAGCACCCTGCTGTAGGATGGGTACGATGTGAACAAGCAGTACGAAGGCATAACCCAGAAATCGGCGTCGTCACTTGTCGAAGCAAGCGGCAAAGGTTTTGGTCCATAACTGATACTGCAGCTCCAGTGTCAATAAGAGCAGATGCATGAACACCGTCAACAAGCACGTCAATGACATTAGATGGGCGGCTCTGAGGGCTTTCACAATGCGATAGCGTCGCAGTCCTTGCCTCGGGGACTGCGACGACTAGTTTTTCCGCTCGTGAGCAGCTGAACTTGGCCGCATGGGGGACAGGGAATGACGTCGTGGAGACGGTGACCTTCGAGGAGATGGACGTCGGCGAGACGGCGGTGGCATAGACGGCGGTTCTTCAAGATAGGGACGGATGAGCTGACCATAAACAGGCGAAGAAATCGGAGCCGGATGTACGCGATGGCAATAACGGGCTACGTGACCGGCGTAACCGCAGGCAAAGCAGATGGACCGGTTATCGGGTGTGCGACATCTGTTCACCGGGGTAGGTCTCACCCATGTCGCAAGAGCCGATGGACGGAACGGTGGCTGCATGGTGGGCTCAAGCTGAGACGGAAGGGTTATGTCAACATGTGTAGTGGGCATACCCACTGCAGAGGACCGAGGTCGAGCGGCAGCTTCGGCGTACATCAGAGGGGCGGGTGCTGGAACGACTTGAGGTGGCCTGGCAACCACTTGTGCGTAACTCAGGGGCGCAGGAGCTGGAGGCTGTTGGGGGTGGTACGCAGGCATTACCACCGCTATTTCCTGCTCAATCGCTCGACGGATAGGAGGGAGAAGGGTAGCATTCGATTGGCGAACAGCTGGTTGGAGGGCAAAGGGCAGGAGATAGAATTGACGCGCGATTTCCTCACGGATGAGGGACTTTAGGTCTGCCATCAACGCCACTTGGTGACAACTGGCCTCCAAGAAAGCAAGCATTGCAGCTCGTGGTGGGGAGCGACGGGTCATCGAACGCTGCCGGCGGAGCTCCTCGTAGCTCTGGCACAGTGTGATGACCTCCGCCACTGTGCCGGGGTTTTTGGCGAGCAGTATCGTGAAGGAATCATCGTCTATGCCTTTCATGATGTTTCAAATCTTGTCAGACTCGGACATGATGTGATTACATTTGTTGCGTAAGTCCAGGACATCTTCAATATAGCTGGTGAACGACTCACCAGCCCCCTGAGCGCGTTCACCTAAGCTCTGCTCGGCTTGCAGCTTGTGAACAGCAGGGCGGCTGAAAACGTTGATGATAGCGGTCTTAAAATCGGACCAGGTTGCAAAATCGGACGCGTGGTTGTTGTACCACAAACTGGCAACACCCGCAAGGTAGAACACCAAGTTGGTCAGCTTGCCGTCCTCGTCCCATTTGTCGGGGACGCTCACGTGCTCGTAAATGGTGAACCAGTCCTCCACGTCAGTGCCATCAGCGCCAGTGAAGATGGGCGGATCGCGGATTCTCGGGACACCGGGACGTGGGGTGGCATGGAAGGAGGCGTTTGCTGAGAGGCGTCGTGGGACATGGTTGATGGCAGGGTACTTGATCGTAGCTCTAAGGGCATCGAAGGGGATCGCAGCACCTCCACCAATTTGTTAAGGCTTATTATCCGGCAACCAGCGAGCGTACACATTGGTGACAGTCACAGCCAAGCAGGGACTCTCAGCGCGAGCGGCGTCCTTTTTTGGTTAGACCCACTAGAAGGCACTTGATAGTTCGACCATTTTTAGTGTTCGGAGGTTTCTCTACACTATGACTTTTTGGATTAAAAAAATTGGCCTGAATCTACATGGTACACTGTAAATGTCGTCGAAAGACGAACGTCTTGCGTCCGGAGCGAGTGAACAAAACGTTTATTTGATGCTCTGCGCAAGAAAATCGGTGAATGGTATTTTGAAGGCACTGCGTTAGAGCGCCTCGAGTGTGTAGCGGAGGCGAACAAGCGCATCTAGGCACGTTAGACGTGAGCGCCATCAGGTAGTTATCTTCGAAAACGAAGGCGTGCGCGACCACGGAAAAAGATGCGCGTCAGTCACGGAGGTGATAAGGTGTAGAATGCAAAGCGACGGGCAGGTTCCACCTCCGTGCCGTCGTAGCAATGCGTTGGAAACACCTTCTTGAGCATCGCGTTGCACTGTCAGCGCAGCGCGTTAAACGCTACAGTCTTTAGAGTTACTTGTGTGTGCCTCTTCTAGTATAAAGACAGACATACAAAACATAGACATGTTGTTATGGCGCGTCAGATATGGGCAATATTTGCTTTTTAATTGACAATCGCGCAACTATGAACGCTAAACCTTGAGCAATATTGGTTGGCGGTGCAGATAGGGTTGGCCATTTGGTGCCGTTTGAAGTAGCGTAAGGGCAGACAAACAGACAAACGTACAGACAGACAGACCAAATTTTTTACGCCGAAGGTCCCCAAGAAAGACTATCCTCTTTAAAATAAGTTTGGTCATGCGGGAGCCTGCTGAGTCTCCCAGAATGTCGTCTGATATGCTTGTCATCAAACGTCTTTTGAAAGTATCGTTCGTCAATATGAAATTTGCGAATACGCTTGTTTGAAATCTTCCACTCCTGCCCCCGTAAATATTGTGAAAGTGTTCGATTCATATTTTGTCTTGTAATATTGCGCAATGAATGTATATCACTTCGATGGGTGTTTTTTGCGTTAAAATACTTTCAGGCCATTGAAATCTCTGAATGTTAACAGAAAATGTAACGAATTTGAGATAGCTTAGAAAGAAAAGGAGAAAGAAAGGAAACAAGAGACAGAAAAAAAGAAAAACACTAGAAGAGAGCCAAAACGATAGAAAAAAGCGAGAAATACAAGGAGAGAAAACAACAGAGAAGATAGCAAAATAAAGATAGATCGAGAAAGAAACAGAGGGACGAGAAGAAACAAATAAACATGTACCGAGGCAAAAAATGCATGCACATAAAACAGAAGAGCAAAAAAGAACAAAAGGACTGACTCGGGCTGCTAGAAACAAACGTTACAAAAGAAAGCAGGAAAAATTGAATATTACGGGTACATCTAACACAGAGACTTTTATAATGAAAGACGTGTGACACGTGTGAAGTGTCAGATAGTCTAGCAGGGACTGCCGAACACATTTTCCGGTACGTGGACGACTATCTTATACTCGTACCTAAAGGTAACTATAACCAGAACGTCATCAATGTTCTCAAGGTGTTTACAGAGAATTCCTGTGGGCTGAAGTTCACAATAGAGTTTGTACAAGACAAATCTCTACAGTTTCTGGACATCAAGTTGCTCTTCAAGGCAGACGTGTGTTGGCGGTATAGTCCACGAGCCAAAAAGATCACTGCTAAATTTTGCATCTAGTCACTCAAAATTAATAAAAAAAATGCGATAGTGTCCTCATGCTTTAGATCTTCGTTGCTTCGGTCATGTGTGCACGAGATTGCTTCCAGCTTTCAGGACCAGCTAAGCAGGCTCAGGGCAGCTGGGTATCCCAGCCATTTGCTGAACACTATTTGCAGAAAACTCATCCCAGTGATAAAAGGTACGGAAAGAAGTCTCAGAAGAGTACAAAGTGAAAAAAGAAAGCTTGCAGTTCTCCCATATGTTCATAGGTTGTCCCATGGCTTGAAAAACGTAGCAGCGAGATACGGAGTAACCTCGGTTTTCACAGCACCCAACAAGCTGTCTAAGTTGTGTCCACGACTTCGGAACATGGTGGAGTCCGGCACTACGCAGAGTAAGAACAGCTGCCAGATGAAACACAGCCAACAATATCGGTCTTGCAGAACAGTAGTAGTATACCAGGTTCCGTTCAGCTGTGGCAGATCTTATGTCGGGCAATCTGGAAGGTGTATAAACACACGGTTGAGGGAGCATGACTCGGCATTACGTAGTTCAGGACGAACACATCTTGTGGATCACTGCAAGTCTTGTGGGTGCGTACCAATTTTTACAGACACAAATATTCTGTCAACTCACTAGAGAAAAATTAACAGGGAGTTGATTAAAGCATTCCATATTAGAAACATGGGAGAAAAATGTGTTAGCCAGGCTTCCGTCACCTTGTCCGATAAAGAATTTGACTTTTTGAAAGGCACGTGCAACAATCCGTCTGCAGATGCTAGAACTCTTCAATTTTTTGTCGTTTTGTGGTTCTTATCCTGACGTAGCGCTGAATAAGCTTTCTTTAGGTTATCTCGTTTGTTCCTGGATCTACGATGGGGGGGGGGGGCGTGTGGGTACGTGAAGATATAAGTACAGTTCGTTGTTCAAAATAAACCAGTTTTGAGTTTGCGCCCGTGCTGTTTGCCTCTTTTCCTTGTGTCCGTGTACGTGTTTGCGCAAAGAAGTCATGAGTGATGCTAAAGTTGAGCCGTTTCTTTGTGCCAACCATCTGTTATGACGTTTGATTGTGCCGTATTTGTGTGCAGCCATCGCACACAAATACAGCGATGCGCGATGCAGCGATAGCGTAGTGATTAGAGCATCCGCCTCGCATATGCCAAAGGTCCGTAGCTCAAATCCCGGTGCCACGCAGTTCCCAACCGGATAAAAAAATCCGCGTGGTGATGGAACTGCATTAAGAGGCCTGGGGAAGAAACAAATAGTTAGGAAGTGCGTTCCCGGCGGTAGTTGCCTCACCGGCAACTACCGCCGGGAACGCACTTCCTAACCAGAGAAGGAATGGCCATCCTGGTGCAGTATCTGGCCACTACCTCCCACATGCATACGTCATATAACTCCCGGCCCTCAGTCCCCAGCAGCTGCGAAGCAACTGACCACGGCGGCGGTCAGACCTGCAATGCAGCAGAGGGTGCTAAGAGTCTCTGGATCCAGACAGGCCGCCATTGGAACCTGAACTTGGCAACGTTTAACGCTAGAACCTTATCTAGTGAGGGAAGTCTAGCTGTACTACTCGAGGAACTAGAGGGTGGTAAATGGGATATAATAGGGCTCAGTGAGGTTAGGAGGACAGATGAGGCCTATACTGTGCTACAGAATGGCCACGTCCTTTGCTATAGGGGCTTGGCTGACAGAAGAGAACTGGGAGTGGGGTTCCAAATTCACAGAAACATAGCTGGCAACATAGAGGAAAACCATCGCATTAATGAAAGGGTGGTAGGTATCGTAATTAAACTGAATAAAAGATACAAGTTGAAGGCGGTACTCGGCTTACGCGCCTACATCCAGCCATGATGACGCTTTAGTTGAAAGCTTCTATAAAGCCGTGGAATCGGCAATGAGTAAGGTATACTATACTATGCTGATGGTACTATACTATGCACGGTATACTATACTGTTGGGAGGAGGAGGAGGAAGCAACAAAAAGGGAGAAGGCAGGGAGGTTAACCAGAAAGACATCCGGTTGGCTACCCTACACTGGGGGATAAAGGAAGGGGACAAGAAAGACGAGAAAGAGGGAAGAGAGGGAAAAAAGGGGGTGGGGGAGAGACTGACAGTAATTTCACTGCAGCGTGTAGAACTCTACCACATGTCAGAGGCGTTCACACAAGCCTGTCTTTCTCAGGAAACGCAGCAGGGCTTTCACTGTCTTGTGGGCTGTCGAGGCATGTGTACGTTGCTGTAATAGCACCTGCACAGAAAGAGGCCGATCATCCAGTCGCCGCATTGCGTTGGCAAGTACTTGTCTCTCTGAGGCAAATCGAGGACAATGACACAGCAGGTGTTCGATATTTTCGTCGGTGCCGCAAACATCGCACGCCGCACTGTCAGTAATTCTGATTAACGTGGTATACTGTTGGGAGACTTTAATGCAAAGATAGGGAAGAAGCAGGCTGAGACCAGACAGTAGGAGATTATGGCATCGGTTCTAGAAACGCCAGAGGATAGATACTAGTAGAATTCGCAGAACGCAATATTTACGGATTTTGAATACCTTCTACCAAAAACGAGGAAACCGCAAGTGGACATGGAGGAGCCCTAATGGCGAAAATAAGAACGAAATATACTTTATAATGAGTGCACACGTAGGCATCGTGCAGGATGTGGAAGTGGTTGGCAAGGTACGATGCGGTGAATGGTACGGTCTTGAATTCGCCTAGACTTGAGGAAGGAATGACAGAAACTGATACGCAAGAAGCCAATCAATGAGCTAGCACTGAGAGGGAAAGTACAGGAATTTAGTCTCGCTTCAGAATAGGTACTCGGCTCTTAGTGAGGAAACCAACCTTAGCGTATATACAATGAATGATAATCTGACGAGTATCATTACGGAGTGTGCAGTGGAAGGTGGAGGCAGGGTAGTTATACACGACACTGGCAAGCTTTCCGAGGAAACGAGAAATCTCATTAAGAAGCGTCAAATCATGAAAGTCTCAAGTACAACAGACAAAATAGAACTGGCAGAGCTTTCGAAGTTGATTAATAGGCGTAAGGTATCCGATGTAAGGAGGTATAACATGGAGAGAATCGAACAGGCTCTGTAAAACGGAGGAAGCGTCAAAGCAGTGAAGAGGAAACTTGGGATAGGCAAAAATCGGATGTATGCACTAAGGAACAAAGAAGGCAAAATAACTACCAATATGGATAGGATAGTTAAAATAGCGGAGGAGTTTGACAGAGATCTGTACAGTAGCCGGGACAACCACGACTTTAATACTATAAGAACAAGCAGTAACCCAGATGACACCCCAGATGATAGAAGAAGTCAGAAAAGCTTTGGAGAGCATGCGAAGAGGCAAAACTGCTGGTGAGGATCAGGTAACATCAGGTCTGCTGAAAGATGGAGGACAGATTGTGTTAGAAAAACTAGCCACCCTGTTTACGAGGTGTCTCTTGACGGAAAGAGTACCACAGTCTTGGAAGAACGCTAATATCATCTTAATACATAAGAAATGAGATGACAAGGACTAGAAGAATTACAGGCCGATCAGCTTGCTCTCTGTAGTATACAAGCTATATACAAAGGTAATTGCTAACAGAGTAAAGAAAACAATATAATTCAATCAACCAAAGAAACAAGCAGGATTTCGAACATGCTACTCAACAATCGACCCCATTTATGCTATCAATCAAGTAATAGAGAAATGCTCAGAATATAACCAACCACTATACATAGCCTTCATAGATTACGAGAAGGCGTTTGATTCAGTAGAAATATCAGCCGTCATGCAGACACTGTGGAATAAGGGCGTTGATGAAGTGTATATAAACATCCTGGAAGAAGTCTACAGTGGATCAACTGCTACCATAGTGCTTCATAAAGAAAGCAAGGGTATACCAATCAAGAAGGGTGTAAGGCAGGGGGACACAATCTTCCAATGTTATTTACCACGTGCTGACAGGAGGTTTTCAGAAGCCTAGAATGAGAACAGTTAGGGATAAGAGTTAACGGAGGGTACTTTAGTAACCTGCGCTTCGCCGATGACATTCCATTGCTGAGTAACTCAGGGGACGAATTGCAACTCAGGATTACGGAGTTAGACAAGGAGAGCAGAAAGGTGGGTCTTAAAATTAATCTGCAGAAAACAAAACTAATGTACAACAACCTCGGAAAAGAGCAGCGCTTAGAGATAGGTAATAGTGCACTTCAAGTTGTAAAAGGCTATGTCTACTAAGGGCAGGTAATAACCGCGGAGCCGAACCACGAGATTGAAGTAACTAGAAGAATAAGAATGGTGTGGAGCACATTTGGCAAGCACTCTCAAATTATGACAGGTAGATTGCCACTATCCCTCAATAGGAAGGTATATAACAGCTCTATCTTGCCGGTACTTAGCTACGGAGCAGAAACCTGGAGACTTACAAAGAGGGCTCAGCCTAAATTGAGGATGACGCAGCGAGCAATGGAAAGGAAAATGGTAGGTGTAACCTTAAGAGACAAAAAGAGAGCAGAGTGGATTAGGGAACAGATGGGGGTTAAGGATATCATAGCTGAAATCAAGACGAAATGGACATAGACCAGGCATGTAGTGCGTAGACAGGGTAACCGCTGGTCATTAAGGGTAACTAACTGGATTCCCAGAGAAGGCAAGTAGGTTAGAAGGAGACAGAAGGTTAGGTGGGCAGATGAGATTAAGTTTGGTGGTATAATTTGGCAGCAGCAAGCACAGGACCGGGTTAACTGGCGGAACATGGGAGAGGCCTTTGTGCTGCAAGGACGTAGTCAGGCTTATGATGATGATGATGATGATCGCACAAAATGAGAGGGTGACGAGCCTGAAAACTTAAATCCAGTTAAATTTTACTTCTTGCCGAACGTTAGTCGCGGCCTTGTAGCCGTATACTGCAGGGAGCGGCGAAGCGTCGTGGCGAGTGATTCAGCCGTGTTCACCAGGCTGATTTTAACATGCGAATGTAAACACAGTTGAGTTCGAATTCTGACAGTTTTGAGTAATTCAGATGCCAACGAAACTCGAAAATAAAGAAATCACGATAACCCAGTAAATACAGTCAGTTTCAATGCTCTGGCAAAGACGTCTGCGAGAAGCACAACACAGCGGATTACTCAACGTTAGATTATTCATATTAATACATGCACGGTACTGTGCGAGCTTAAAGAGGAGGCTTACCTTGTCGTTTTTCTCACCAAGTCACCTGGCTCAGAACACTTATGTGTCAAGGCTAAGGTGACTTGTAACCTTGGTCTAATGAATAATTTAATGCCCCTGATACTTTTCATTCTATTGATCAAAGCTGTGGGTGAGCCAACCGCGTCGAAATTTCGGTCTCGTGTGGACATTACCACAATCTAATCTGTCCCATGCAATGGTGTTTTCCCGTGCATGTTCGTAAGCGCTGGTGAGCTCACTCCTTCAACTAGATTCCTAAAATATCGCACTAGTATCGAATTCTTGGGTAAACTCAACTTCAGCGCTTACAGATAGAATATAACTTCAGATTGTCTTACCTTTGCGCCCACAGCGACGCAGTCACCGTCACTTTTCAGCGAAGGTTCGTGGACAAACCCACAAGTAAAGCATCCAATGATTTCTTGGATTTGAGTCATTCGTGCGTCACAAAACTTGTCGTATATGCACCAAACAGTCCTTTATGTCTCAGAGTTCCACCTTCGAAACATGTCTGGTGTCAAATGCGGCCTCCTCGCTCGTCAGAATGGGTAAGTCAATGCACCCTGCAGGGAGCCACTTATTCCGTGTATGGCTGTTTAGCATCGGCGTCCAATTGCTCGGCGTACAAGCTCAAGCGAGCCTAGCACACATCGCACATTGCTGCAGCAGCTTCACAGATGATAAATCGCGTACCTTCTGAAACGAAATAAATTAAAACAAGGGCAACGTGCCCGCAATATCTAGTGTGCGCCTGTTGGAACCACCGGACTCAACTGTCAGTATTCCGCTGGCCGCCGCTATGGTGGCCTTCAAAATGGTGGCCACGTGGTTGCCAGCACAGCTGGCATACTTTTCGCTGCCGCGCCCGCCAAGCTGACGTCACGTGAATACAACCTATAGCCGCGAACTTGCATCAATTTCGGGACCAGTCAAAAGTGCACTTACTGTAAGCTTTTGCAAGCAGGATGAAATTAGAAACATGGGCATTTTTAGAACCACGAAACGACTGTCACACGGACAGCTTTATGAACTCGTTGAATTTGCCTATCCACAATATACCAGCTGTTAAATTGAACTTGCTTTTGGCTGCTACAAACCTATGTTTTGCGGCTGTACTTGTGTTTATTTGCGGTTGAAATTGCCTTAGCTTATCTTATTTCCTTACTGTGCTCATAAGTGACCTCAACTCAGTTGGCAAGAATTTTACACACATACCATAAGCAACACAAAGACGACAAAAAAAATCACAGCATATGCACGGAGTGCATGATGATGAGTAGGGCGTAGCATTCATCAGTCCGTCCGCGCTTCCGTCCGTCCGTTCGTTCTTGCTTCCGTCCGTCTATTGTCTATGCGTCCATCCGTCCATCCGTTCATCCATGCGCCCGTTCATCCGTCTGTCCGCGCATCTGTCTGTCTCACCGTCCGTGCGTCTGTCCATCCATCCAACCACCTAGTGAATTAACACTCCTCCAAGTACCGCCATCCCGCATTTTTCATCATATATTCATCATAGAAGTACCACCATCCAGTGGGCAGAGGTGGCAAGGCCGGACTAGAGAGGCGACGCCTGCGATGCCTGCGCTTCGTGTCTAGTTCCCACCTTTCACCGCCGCTAGTTTATCGCACTGCGGCCCGACCCTTGTTAAACTTAGTCTCACGAACAGTGAATTTAGTCTCACGAACACTGAACATCAATTAAACTCCAACAGAACATCGCGACAGAACGAAATATCTGCAGACACATCAAAAGTTGTTACAAAAAAAAATATTTTTACATATGTACACAGTACACAACATACACAAATACACAAGAATTGTTACAAAATATATGTCTACAGATGCAAAATACATGGTAAACGAAGAACACACAAATGAAATGTAAAGATGTATATGAAAGGTATTTACGTAGTATTTACAAGGTATTTGTGCGAGTACTAAACAAAGAATAACCTACCAAAACCAGGCAGGCCCGAAAACAACCTTTACACGTCTCTCGCAGACGAACACAAAACGGCAGGACCCGTGTCAAAGGAATTTCTCCTCACCCAGAAAAAAAGAGTTCTTCTGACAAAACAAATAGTATTCATTTGTACAGTTCGGTATATTTCTTCTAAAATAATGCGAATCATACGATTCAGTTATCTGGAACGAACAAGTCGTTCTGGGCTTTACACTTTAACATATCCGGCGTCATTAGATGGCTGTAGTGCGTGGCCCATCGTACAATAATATCGAAGGTTCTACGGGCCAAATCCACGATATGATTATGAGGCACGTCGTAGCGAAGGGCTTTGGAAATTTTAACCACCTGGGGTTTCTCTAACGTGCACCTGAATCGAAGTGCATAGCATAGAAAGATACCGAACTACTTCAATAAAAATTTGGCCTTTTTAAGGCTATAAAATGCGCGAGATGACGAGAACACAAAGTCAAATTAAACACAATTTACTGAACACTGAAACAAACAAACTGGAAGCCACTTTTCTTCAAAGGCAAGAGCCAGAGTTACAGGAGACGTGCTTTTTTGTTTGCTACAGCCACCTTTTCCTTGCTTTCTAATTTATGGTTGAAATCTCTGAAGGCGCACCTCGTCAGCGGGAGGCTTGAAAAAATGTCTCTTTTCGGCCGCGGATTTCGTCGAATCGTACCCACTTCGTCAACCAGTCACAAAGCAGCGAGGCATGTTTTCTCACATTCAAGAACCGTCACATGACACATGTGAGCTGTGTAGCTCACAGGGAAAGCCATGACTGAGTTGAAGACATTAAAAAACACCCGGCACCATGCAGATCACGCCAACGCTGACAGCGTCGGTGCCGTTGTCAGACGGCACCGCCGAGAGGGGGCGCGCTTGCGGCTTTTAGGGGCGAAGCTCCTTAGGGCGTGGGCTGTGCGTCCCCTGTAGCCTGTATGTAGCCACCTCTAGTTTAGTTCTTGCAGTGTTCACTAGATGGCGGTACCGTCCCCTGTATGTAGCCACCTCTAGTTTAGTTCTTGTAGTGTTTACTAGATGGTGGTACTTGTAGCTGATGATGAAAAGATGCAAGATGTTATAAACTAGAAAGCGGTACATGTAGTTGATGAAAGACGCGAGATCTTATAAAATAGGAATGATGTCACATATGGCGCGTGTCATTGGTTGAAGGCAATCGTTCGATTTAGTGCGGCGACGTACGCTAGGGGAAGCGTTGTAATAAAATCCGTTCGCTGTTGGCGCGCGCTCGGAGTCGCCGGATGGATAAGGCTGCACAGCGGAGAGAGCGCAAGGCGGCAGCAGCGCGCGCTCGCAGACAGAATCCCAATGTGCGAGCGCGCGAGGCAAGGGACATCGCAAGCCATCCATCGTCTAAGAACAAATAAAAGTTGATTTGTGTATATACACACACAGCGTTTCTCACGTCTTTACATGATGATCGACTGGGCGAATTACACGGAAGATTCACAGTTTACCGATGAATCCCTCCGGAGCTTCGCCCATTCATCATCATTCACCCCGTGAATATGCCGTAATTTTTTGACCGGTAAAGGGAAGGATGACACTCGCGGCGCCGCAGTTTGCAAACTGAAAAAAGTATCTAGTAACGTTGGCAGAGGCTGTATGCGAGCGACCGGAAGTCGCAAAACCAGAGAGTCACCTCCGGATCTCGTTATCAGCGAGAACTTTGGAGACTGGCGCCGATCAGCTGATTGCCACCAGCTGAGTGAGCGGAGCAAACCGAGCACGCCACAATAATTGTTTTCGTTCTTTCTCACACAGCGTTTCCAAGAGCGTCAAAGAGTTCAATTCAAGCGAAGTACACGAGATTGTCACGGTGCTGGTGCGCTGTGCCATGGTGCCAGCGCTGGAAGCACAGATGCCTCCAAAGAAAAAAAAAGCTGGTTGCGGGTGTGACCGTCCCTTCGATCGCGAGAGTTGGCCGGCCAAGAAAGTCGCCTACCTCTCGAGCTGCACTGAGACGATGAGGAGTATTTCCAAGAATCGTACGTATTTAGAAATGCTCCTAAATTTATCTTGACTTGCCACAGCCTCCAATGCAGCTCAAACGCGTCTCGAACGCGGTATTTTAAGTTGTTGCCAAGGCATGAAGCACCAACGCGTTCCAAACGCGCTGCATTGAAGGCGGTGACAAGTCAAGTGCAAGACAAAAACAATTATGAATACAAGGGAAAGATAGTGCACAATTTATTTTCTCTTTACTTTGACGGCTTCGTACGAATGCCACCATGTAAATTCGACACTGCTTGAGCTGCTGCGCTCGCCATCTCCAAGCCAAGTAATCGTGGTGGCCATGGTGCCACAGACTTAGAGGAACGTACTCGTTTGTATCTGGCGGCAGGAGGCCAGCGCAATTAAAAAACAAGAAAAACGAAAATTGAGCATCGCTGATTGGTTCCAGGAGCTTTGCGATTGCAGTCGCGTGACTGAAAAATCGCTCAGGAAAAGACTAGCCAAAGCGACTAGCGAACGGTCGCAAGGCGACTAGTCGCTTTGCGACTGTTTGCAACCACTGTTTGCGACCGGTCGCAAATGCTCGCGCGACCGCTGCTAGTCGCCGGTCTGCACCAGTCCTAACACATCTACCTCAGGGCAAGTCGACTGGATATGACGAAAAAAACGCTACAGCTGTTGCATAAAACGAAGGATTATTACTTATTGTGGGCCCCAATTAAGGTGTACATTAGGCATTAAATGCCGAAGGTGAGTACATAGAAAATAATGTGCCAAAGTTGGCGTGGTGATTCCTTTCCTCGTACGAGGCGCAACAGGAAGCGCAGGGCCAATAGCCGGCAGCGTATTGATACCGCAGGGAAAGCAAAAACTCCCTGGGAACGCTGCTGTCCCAACGCCGCATGAGAAACCAACTCAGTGCCACCAGACCAAAAGAAGGAACACAAGGCAGACTGCAATGACCTCACGAAGCGTAAAGGCGGCTGCTCCACGTAATAAAGGTACCAAATGCGACCGCAGAACACAGTCTGTGCAAGGTACCTCTGCTCAAGAAGCAAGTCTGAATCCCGGGCGTTCTCAATTTTTTGTTTTACTTCATCGAGGGCGTTTGACCAAACGGAGTTACAAACGCCGTAGTGGTTGTATAAATTTCCTAAAATGCGAAGAAACGCAGCCGGCTGAAGAAGAGATGTGGAGCTATGTCTGGAGTTTTGACAGCCTTTGAACAAATACCTTGATTTAGAGAGGTTTCCCGTGGCCCCTGAAATGTCACCATACTAAAGAATAAACGCAGCCTACGTGAAAGACTATTTTCATCTGAAAGGTACAGAGTTACGTCGTCAGCAAACGCTGTGACTTTCACGGCACTGCAGCCCGGAAGCGCAAGACCTCGGACATGCGAATCCGCTTCTATAGAGCACAAAAAAATGGCTCAAGGCTGAGGACAAATAGAACAGGAGATAATGTGCGTACCTGATGGACCCCGCGTGTAATAGAAAAGGCAGCACTCCAACCATCTAGAACTAGTGTGCTTTATATATCAGAGTAGGTGTGTCTAATTATATCAACAAAAGTACCAGGAAAACCAAGTGCAGCACTTTAAAGATATACGTGTGCTCTAGTCGGTCAAATGCTTTCTCTTGGTCCCAAGGATACCACGCGCAGATAGCGACAGAGTATAGGCTATGATATCCCGGGTGGTAAAGTACAATCTGTGTATTTCTCGTCCAGGCATAGATGAAGCCTGGTGATGACCCCCCAGGGTATTCAACAGAGCCCTCAAACGTTGAACGATCACCGTCGAGAATATCTTATAGCCAACGTTAAGAAGCGTGATAGGTATCCAATCTTCAGGATTAACAGAGGAAGCATCACCTTTTTGAATAAGCACAATGCGTCAATCTCTAAAACTTGATGGAAAGACACCATCCTCGAAACATCGCCGGATAACCACGGTTATGGCAGTACCAAGCTCATTCCAAAATTACAAGTAAAGTTCAACTGGAAAACCATCTGCCGGAGGAGCTGTCCCCTGTTTCATATACTGTAATGCTGCTTTTACCTCTTCGACTGATGGGACGTGCAGAGAGAGAGAGACAAACAACTTTATTTTGGGACGTGCAGAGAATCAGCAGCTTGTTGAGGAACGCGAGGCAAACATTTAAGCATAGGCGGTATTATATCACAGTTTGTCCGCATGGCCGAACATGACATCTCTTCAAAATCCACCAGAAAAAGAGATCGATCACGGGTGTAGGAAGCGGCTGTGTAGGTGGTGTCTGCGTGGTCGTAAAAACAGGTGCTTGTGACTGGCCAAAACACGATTGCCTCTCTTAGCGTAGCACCTCAGGGTGGACACAAGGGTTGTGCCTATACCGCCACGCAGCCGCCGCCAGAGAAGAGGCGGCAATCAAACGCTGGAAGCGTTAACGTAATTCATGTTTGCCGAGCTCGCATCAGGGGCGACGGCGTTTCGGCGCGCAAGGCGATGCGTGACTTCGCTGCAGTATCGGCTAGCTCCTCAGAAACGCGACGACGAATTGAACGCCCTTCAACTGAGCAGTGCAGGCGCCACTCCGTTTTAAGCGCATCCCAATCAAATGAATCAGACGCAGCAAGTGACACCCGTATTACACGGGACAAATTTGACCGAGAGTATGCGTCCTGGAGGACGCGAACATCAAGACGCCATGGTTTCTCCGAAAAAGAAAATGGAATTTTGAGTTGTAAGCGAATCAGACGACTGTCAGAGATGCACACAGGCGAAGGTGGGATGGGCGGAACACGTAAATCGGAGACAAACGTCTCTAAAGCATGTGGAATACAAGCCCGGTCGAGTCTGCTGGAGGATGGTCCGCGGCAACATGTCCAAACAAAAGTATTCCTGGGCATGACAATATGTGCATCCAGCAATAAAAAATGCTGGACAAGGCGTCACAGTTCAAGTGAATTCCAAGCAGACAGACCGCAGCCAGGACCTTGTACATCGCATGACGTATTTAGCACACAGTTAAAGTCTCCAATTAGAATTACGTGACGACCGTCTAAAAAAGAGACATCCAAATTTCGAAAAAAAATATTAGACTGCCCGGCTTGTGCAGGCGCATACACACAGAGTATCCTCATTCGAAAAGTAAAATAGGTACAATTCAGAGCCATAATTATACCGATGCTGTCATAAACAACGTGGTGGCCTCTCAATAAAGCACGATTAAATATAATGATACCTACTCCAGTAAAACGAGTTGTAGCGAAAGAGAAATAGCAATCTAAGTTAAACGTTTGTTTAAAAGCCCTTACATCGGATAGTGAAAAGAAATTAGTTTCCTGCAGGCACAAAACATCACAATTTGAAGCACGGGCTACACTAATCACCTCGGCCTGCTTTTACGTTGAAGGAAATAATAGTCAATGCGGTAGCCATCGTAAACAATAAAGACAAATTTGGATACTAAACTCGCAGTTCTTCCAACAGACGCGGGAGCGGGTGCCCCGCAAGCAGCTCAATCACTTCTCACGACCAGGCGACTCACCGGACGCATGGGGCTTCTGGGGCCGCATCGAAGTCCGCAGGGGACTTCTGTGTCTGCTGTGGGTTTCCGAGTCGCTTCTGAATAGCCGGTGGTGCTTGGTGCCGAGGCTCTTGAGCGAAGATGGCATAAAGTCGTCTAAACTGTCCCGGCTGATCTCGCTTGGAGTGCTGTCGGTGTCTATCTGCAAGGCTGTGTCACTCCTAGTGCTGTTCGAGTCCTCGTTGATGGAAACCTCGTCACCTTGGGACAAAGTCCCTTCAATAATAGAAGGACTAAGAGAAGACTGGGCAGCCATGGGGTGAGCATCAGGTATCCCGTCATCATCTGCGACGCGTTCGCCGAGAGACGCCTCCTCTGGCGAGGGCTCGACCTGTGGTTCTGTGGAAATCACCACTGGTCGCGGGCCGCTGGATGGATCATCCGCATCATGAGGGGCTGCCTGGTCCGGGCTGGCTGGAGATACTGCGGGCGTTTGGTGTGGCGTTGCAATCCACCCAACTTCGTTCTGGCAAGTATCTAAGCCTGGCGTCGATGATAAGACGTCCTTGTTCTTGGATTGCGTTTCTGGTTGAAGTGGCGGGTAATTCTTGGAGACCGCCTCGAAATACAACGGCCTGATTGTGCAGGCGACGGCGGCATGCGGGTCACCACAACGGCGACACGGCAGCGAGCAGCCTTTCCCGTCGTGGCCATAAACGCCGCACCCTTCACAAAACAGAGCTGTGCAGCTCATGGGGAAGGGCCCACTGTCTCCACATTGACGGCACACTCGCTGGATCCCTTTATAGTCACAGGTCACTCGATGGGCTGTGACCTTGAGGTACTTGGGCACCGGCAACGATGTCTTCATTTTCATCCGGACGTATCACGTCCCAGTGGTCACGGTTGGGTGAGACCCCATGAGTCCTCTGCTGATGTGCAGTGCCTTCCCGTAGGGAGACGAAGCTTGCGCGAGGACCTCGCTGGGGACGCGGCACGGCAGGAACAGAACGGTGACTTGAGTGACTTGGGGTCCGAAAAGTACGACAGCAATGCGCTCTCCTCTGATGATGAGGTGGGACGCGTCGATGATTTGAGCCAGAGGGCTCCACTGTTAACGGTGACTTGGTAATTCCGGCCTCCAAAGTGCTGTACACAGTAGACCTCTTCCATTCCTACTATTGAAGACTTCGCGTCAACGATGTCTTCGTGACTAGTCCCCTCGGGGACGACTACGTCGAAGGCTAGCGCCTTTTGCGGGGGCTGACTTGCCATTACGGGCGTCCATCAGCCCAGGGACGCCCTGAGACGCTATCGAAGACAACGAGGAAACAAAGTGCTCGTGCTCAAGGTTACGCCCAGTGAGTTTAACGTGGGAATTTGTCGGGTTACATAGGTCTTAATGTGCGTCCTTCTGATACTAGTTTTTTTTTCTTGTAAGCATCGAACTCAAGGCAAATTTTATCGGAGATTAAGTCACCGGTACTCGTCTCTGCAGATTATATCATCTGAAACAACTATCTTTCTATTTATGATTAATGTGCGCGGGTTTCCTCTTCAATTCAAATGAGTGCACGCGTGCCGCTCTTTTAGTCCGGCTGTGGAGGTGACTACATACTACTCCTACGACTACTACTACTACTACTACCATGGCCACTGGATGAAAGAGCAGCAGCCGTGCTACTACATACATCGCGAACGCACGAACCACGGCTTCTGGAGCTTGGCACTTAAAAAGTGGGCAGCCTACACAAGGCTTGAACCATCAGCAGAGCTAGTCGAATCGTAGCTCTCGTATTCGTGTTCTGACAGCTCCGTGATTCTAGTGCACACGGCACCATCAGGCGGTCTACTTATGGCCTCTGAGATGGGGGGGGGGGGGGGGCAATCGGACGCCACGATCTGCTATTCACCGCTTGCATAGCCCGCACCACCTGGAACAATTCTAGTTTTCCCCAGCTTTCGAGTCACGCGCAGACACGACTGCTCGATTGGGTGTTTGTGAGGGACATAGAAGTACCATTTGTTCAAGATGGGTAATTACGTTCGGTCTACGCAGCTCTACAAACTGAATAATGAAATTGTCGTACTATATTAGCGAAGCGCATGTGTTTTCAATCGCCGAGCTAAGAGGGATGCCATCGTTAAGAAAGCAAGGAGAACTCGATTCACAGCTGAGGAACTGGGTTTCACAACTAAACAGTCTGTTTTCGTAAATGAGCACCTTTGTCCCCAACTGAAAAAATTGCTGGGTATGACGATTGCTCGGAAACGGGAAATGAACTGGCGCTTCGCGTGGGCAAGTGGTGGCAAAATATTTGCGCGTGAAACGGAAACATCTCGTGCAGTTCAAATCACATGTGAAGCTGACTTGCACGAAATGCACGCGGCCACTTCAAGCAGCCGCGGGGCATCTAGCATGCCGTAGGCTTATCTGATTAGCGCTTTTCGTTTTTTCGGCGCGACCTTTTTTTTTTCTTTTTTTCCTTTTGTTAAAATGGCGATATTACCACGTGATGTCAATATACCTTACACTAGTGGATATTGCAGTATCATGCACTTAAATGCTCGCTCAGCTCGCAACAAGCACGATGATATAACTACGTTTCTCGACGAATTCTCGTTTAAATTCGACATCATCATGATTTCTGAAACATGGTACACGTGCAATGATGAGGTACTATGCTTGCCAACGTATAAATCGTTCTTTCTAATACAGGCCCTCTCGTCGAGGGGGAGGTGTGTTGCAACTAATTGCTGACCACTTAGTTTGCAGCCTTCTCTCAGAATTTTCAGCGATTACACCAGACTATGAGACATTATCACTAGCATGTCACAAGTATGTATATGTGGTAGTTTATCGTCCACCTGACAGAAAAACAGAAGCGTTTTTTCAATTTCTTGAAAATCTGCTTACGTATGCGTGCACTAACAAGTTGCACATTATCATAGGGGGCGACTGCAATATAAACCTTTTACAGCAAACTGAAACCACTCGTAACTTCCAACTACTACTTGATTCCTTTGCGTGTGCTAATATTATTACTGAACCTACACGTGTCACTTTAGATACTGAAAGCCTTATCGACTTACTTATTACAAATGACATAAGTGATTCAACCGTATCTGGAACTGTTATTGCCGATATTAGTGATCACTACCCTATATACATGTTTCAAAATCGCAACGAGTATCTTAATCGTGCAAAAGTATCAACTCCAGAATCATACAAAATACAGGAAATTAGTAACAAAACATTAGACACTTTTAGGCGTGAAATTGCGCAGATTTGTTGGGATCCTGTCTATAAATCAGTTAACGCTAACGAGGCGTATGAAATATTCATGTGCCTGTTAAGAAAAACTTACCATAAGTGTTTTAAATATAAAACTGTCGAAACCCTGAAGAAAGGTCGGAAACAATGGATGACGCGAGAATATCTGGAAATGATTAAGAAGAAAAATCTACTGTACGCGAAATTCGTGAAAACAAGACACCACAACGATCTTTCGGAATTCAAGCGGTATAGAAATTTTGTAACGAAGCAACTGAGAAAAACTAAGAATGCGTACTATGAAGCTCTCTTCAAGAGGGTTAGCACTCGTGGCGACGTGCTTTGGCGAGAAATAAATAAGCTTCTAAATAGAAGTTGCTCTCGAGACAACGCACTTGAGTTAAACATAGATAACAAGATAGTAAAGGGTCAAGAACTTGCTAATAAATTTAACGTGTACTTCACAACGCTGGTGTCTTCTGATTTATCAAACCCTTCTCGTGCCTGTAATAGTGATTACAGGGACTTTCTAGGTGTGCCAAACATGAGCACTGCATATTTTTTAAACACAACTCCTGAAGAAGTACTGTCTGTATTTATGTCACTAAAGAACACTACTGCTCGGGCCATAGATGACCTACAAATTAGACCTATTAAAGCAGCACTTGATCTTTTGTTACCTGTTCTTACCCATCTGTTTAATATCTGCTTATCCACGGGAGTTTTCCCAGAAAAAATGAAGCATGCGAGAGTTAGTGTCTTATACAAATCTGGTGACCGAAATATTTTTTCTAATTATCGTCCGATCTCGATACTTCCTGTTATATCTAAAGGGCTAGAGAAAATAATATATCAACGTGTCATGTCTTTTTGTGAAAAGTACTCTATATTATCACCGCATCAATTTGGCTTCCGACGGGGCATGTCCACGGAACTGGCTCTCCTCACACAAAAAGAACTCATACTTAACTCATTTGAAAAGAAACTGTTAACATTGGGTGTTTTTATTGACTATTCCAAAGCGTTCGATAGAATCAACCACGAAGTACTCTATGCAAAATTGCGTCATTATGGTTTTCGGGGAACCCCACTTGACTTTCTGAAATCTTATTTATCACAAAGAAAGCAATCTGTAGTTATAAATGACAGCCAATCCTCCCTACTAACCATAACGTCAGGTGTACCTCAGGGCAGCATATTAGGGCCCCTACTGTTTAATATTTATATAAACGACATAACAAGTGTCAGCAAATATGTGGACTTTATAATTTATGCAGATGACACTAGTATATTTTTTCATGGTAATGATTTAGGTAAGCTTGCAGACTCAGCCAACAACATTCTTAACGACATCTTCATTTGGAGTACTGCAAATTATTTAACGATCAACACAAAAAAATCCAAAGCTGTGGTATTCGCACCGGTTCAGAAGGCTGTCTGCCGTGGTTTGGATATATATCTCGGGCCCGAAAAAATTGAGGTTGTCAAAGAAGTTTCATCCTTAGGAGTAATTTTTAATGAAAATCTTAATTGGGATGAACACGTTAATAAAGTAACTAGAAATATAGCTAGGACGTGTGGTGCTCTCTCTAAACTTCGACAGATACTTCCAGCAAACATTAAACTTTTACTCTATAATACGTTGTTTTCATCTCACATAAACTATTGCAGTTTAGTGTGGGCAGATACATCTAAAGCAAATCGGAACAAAATATTTTTACTGCAGAAAAAAGCGATTCGTCATATTGCAAACGTAGCATACGATGCACATACAAGTCATTTATTCAGAGAATATAAGATTTTACCGATGGATCACATACACAGTTTCAACCTTATTATGAAATACAAACAAAGCTTGCTATCAAACAACGCTTGTTTTCTTAAACTGTGTAACCTCAGAAAAAATACACAATCCTATTATGACATTCGGAAAAGGCCTTCCTGGTTTGTTCCTTATTCGCGAACTAATCACGGTTTGAGAAGACTTGAACACTGTATTCCAGCTTGTTTTAACATGTTTGAAAATAAAAACATCGACATCTTTAATATACATAAAAAACAACTTAAGAACCTTCTCATCCAAAATGGCGGCGTGTAGTTTAGCATCTTCTAGTTGTCCGGCTACAGTACTATATGTAAAAGAAACACCCTATAATAGTGCTTGTGCAACATGGCATCCTATAATGTTTGCTTTCTTTGACATTTTTTTTCGTTGCTTTTTTTTACGAGTAAAACATACAACATTTCACTCGTCAGTGTTTTCCTTGTGCATTAAAACTCGTGCTTTTCGCATACCCAGTGTTGTAAACGTTGTATAATCATTTTGTAATACTTTGGTAGCCGTTTAGCAACATGTGCATTGTTTCATGATTGACCACACGCTGTTTTCTTTTGTTTTTTGTTGTTTTTCTCTCTATGTGGTTTGCTTATTTTATGTAAACCTGAAACTGATGTAATTTTGATGCATTTTCTTTTTATTTCCTAATTTATTGAAGTTTTGAAAATCGACGTCAAATTGTTTTTTCATGTTTTGTGCTCTGCTGATTTTGTAATGCCAAGTGAAAAGGGGTAGGAGCCTCGTCAAGCTGCTAATATAGCAGCTTTTTGCTCCTATCCTGGCGTTTTCTTTTTCGCAACTCTGTGAAGAAAATGCTCAATAAAACTACAACTGAAACTGAAACTGAAACTGAAACTGAAACTAAAGAGGCCCCCTTGGCGAATGAGGGTATAAGCAGGCCCCGGAAACTCTCAAGTTCAAGTGATCACCTGTAGAGGGCGAAAAAATCAACCGCGGCGCGTTTCTGCTTCCAACACCCAGAGTGGACCTACCTTTCTCGACAATGGCGCTATTGCACTTTCTTATAGGGGCGCCCTCATCGGGGCCAAGTTTCAATTTTAAAATGATCAAATGCTACATCTTTTCGTACCGCTACACACAAAAAACAACCTGTCCTTCTAAGGTTTAGTTTTTCTCAAACAAGTGTTGCGTCATCAGTTTTTTATGATAGTTTTTGCTCCAGCCGACTCTAGCTAGGTGAGCAGCAGCCGATTGCCATCATTATCTTCGTTTCAAAGTTTACGGCGGCCAACAGTTGCGACGGCATGTAACGGCTGGCGGTACGTTCGGATGTGTCTCGGACTGTTTTGTTTCGCTGTAAATGTTTCGAGCTTCTGCCGACAAACACGCTGTTTCTCGTTCTGTTAATTTTGACTCGTTCAAATGCTTTCGCGAAGGGAATTCAAGTGACTTACGGGGAACGAAGCGACCGTTGAAGCTTTCATCGGATGAACACCCGTTGCAAGCCCGGGCCGGTGAGTAGAAACCAATTCAGTTTTTTAAGGACGGTTGCTTGCGGGGCTAGTTAATTTATTTCAACATATGTAGTTTTTTTTTGTCAATGCGTAAGCGTCACACGGTGGCAGCAAACTTCAATATTAAATTTTAAAATTGTTTGACGTCTCAATCTGCAAACGGAAAAATGGTGCGTTGCTTGCGGCTTGGCTTCGAGTGGGAACGAGTCGCTAACTCAATAGTTAATTCTGAAATTCCATCGCCAAGTAACACTAACGAGGCCGTTGCGATGAAAGAAGGCAAATAAATCACTGTCGCCTGGCATGTGTCTTCGTAGCTAGCCCATATATTAGTGCTAAAAACCTACGAGTTGATAAATTACCGCAGTCGCGTTTGAGAAACATCACATAATTATGGGTGTGGTTTTGCTATAGTGTGACAAAGAAAGCGTCACATAAATCACAAATACTTCTTTCTCTGCCACAGCCTTTTGGCCCACCTGACATGGAAGCAGCTGTGTACAATGGGCAAGGAACCTGCTACATGACATTCCTTGTGAAGAAGCAGCCCTGAGTGATACACGTGTTATGAGGTACCATTACATATATGTATAAAATACTGCTGTTTACTAGTTAACTGATTTTATTTGTTTACTTTAGAAAATTTCATGCATTGATTACGCATTGATTTCATGCATTGATATCTGGTGATGTTACTTGCTTTTCCAGACCGCCATGCAACGACAGGATGACTACCCCGAATGTCCACTCTGCAAGCACGTTGAAACATCTGAACGTCCACTCCAACAGGTCATCCCGAACCTCACACATGCAATGCTGTATTTGTGAATGTTTTGTCACGCATATCGTGGAGGGCTGCTTTAGATTGGCCACAAGCATGGAATCTACACTTCAATAACCTTGAAACTGTAACACTATTAGTTAGATTGTGTGGCACTGCTGAGCGGAACAACACAGGTTTGATCTCAGCCACAGTGGCCATATTCTGATGGGGGTGAAATGCTGAGACGCTCGTGTGCTTAAGGGTTTGTTCAATTCGCCCGCACAACATGATCCGTTTTACAAAGGGCTGCACCTCGCCATTCGTTTCCGTGGTGCAGCAATAGTATACTCTAAACCATGCCATTCATTTCAAAATAGCGCAGGAGAGGTACAGCACTAAACCTATGGTATGGTTTTCCAGTACCTGCTACTCTGACTGTGCCGGTTTGGTGCAGCTGCACGCACAGCTTAACAAACAACATAGCATTAGACGTAGGTGCCGTACCCGCCTGTAAAGACGCGGCGTGTTTTGCCAAGATTGCACCTCTTTAAACTAAGCGAACGAGAATAAAGATTCCACCTTATCAGTCACTCGTGATGCCGCACTGCTGAACTCGGGCTGCACAAGTTCTGAACTCCTTGCGCACAGCTGTGAACCAGTTCCCGTCGGTGCAGGTGAACTAAACTAACCCTTAAACGATGGAAGCTTGAAAATATGAAAAATCTGTCAACATGAGATGTCAAAGCAAATGTTTCGAAGGCAGTCTTTTCTCCTGCGAGGCTACAATGTCATTTGTTTTAACCCCTGGAAGCCAGAATCAATCTAAATTTGCCCACTACTGTACGACTCACGATCACTTCATAGTTGGCATGTGAATCGTCAGAAATTATTAATTGCATTACAATATGAACACCCCCTCAACGCGGGGATTACCAACATTTAGTTGTGCCTTGTGAGACAATTTACAATCTATACTCATAATTGTTTTGTCCTAATTAACTGTGTTTAGCTCATACAAGTTTACAAAAAATATACAATAAGGCTGCAATCAATTGCTTTAGCTTTGCACATATGCTCAATAGGCTCCTAAAATAATAAATCATAAAGGTGATGAGCACCTGCAGCACCGCTTCATCAAAGTTGGAATGCTGTCGTGAAGAGCAAGATTGTGTTCATTGGATGTGGTACTGTTATTTTTTTCATATAGCAGAGAAACGTCCCAGATTTCTTCGAGCACGTCTGCTTTTGTTTAAATTAAGTTGTGATAGCTATAGTGTCTACCACTACCAAGTGAAATTCTGTGCACTACAGTCATTTAAAAAATCTAGGAAATTGCACAGGTAGTTGAAACATACACGATCTTGACTTATCCACCGCCACACTGCAAGATAGTACGTATTTCAAGTCCTAACCTCTAAATGTAGCAGGGAGAAAATAACTTCAGCTTTCAAGCACAAGTATACTGAAAAAGTAAACACAATAGCAAGTGTGCACCTTTATTGATCCAGTATTTAGACAGATTCACACCATGTACCCCCGATTGATTTCAGGAGTGCTTGCTTGCAAGAGACTGCTCAAGTTCTATCGATATTTTTATGCAAAAAAAAGAGATTGAGCTCAGAGCTGAGCAGATAGTGTACAGTAAGATCACCAACAAAAATGTACAAACAAGAAAATCGTACAATGCGTACCTAAAGATTATTTTCTTAGAATCGGGCCTTTTTGATCTGTAACCACAGACTTCAGAACTGTTCCTTAAGCATACATGTTCGCTGCATACTCGGCAGACCAATCATTACCTGCGACGAGAAATTATAGCTGTAGTAACTGTGTAACTTAACTCTAACAACAAATGTACCAAGCCTGAAATATTTTTTAGGCCCATCACCTAAATACATATTACCTATGATATGGGCTCACGGCTGAGAATCAAAACTAGTGCCGACCCTGTCGACACGACGCGACATTGCACAATTGTGAAGTACTCAATGTAGCATTGCATAGTGAGAAAAAATCAGAACTGCACGCATCCGCAATCGCTTATTTAACAAATTTAGCAAAACTACATTGCTCTGAATTTTTGAGCTATTTATCGGCAATGTCCAACTTTCCTTTCCGATTCCGCATCATGCATTCACTTCACTTGAAGATCAACACTACAGGGCAAGCGCCGCATCTGACGGCAGAATCCGACCCTTGTCTTGAAGCCACGCTATTAAACTCGAACGCCGCAACACAATGAGACCGGCGCTCATTCAGCGATCTCGATGTTCAGTTATATGCATATGCTTGTTAGCTTTCCAAGAGTCTTTACACATGGGTTGAAAGCTTTCAATATGTATGAGTGACTTGTTTTGTTCGGACCCGACCGTATACATTGGTTGTACCGGCTTGGACACTCGCAATAAACGATGCAAACCTTACTTAATTGACGTTGTTTTTTGCCAGTCGAGGCCAACTAGGTCACCTGGCGTTAATTACAGACGCGAAGCGCGATTTAGCAACGAAAAAGAAATTACCAGAGGAAGAGAGCAGCGCGAACCACCCCACCTGCAAAAAAAAAAAAACGCGTCTGTTTATTGACTATGATAATAATGATAGTACTACCCGCGCTATCTGGCCTCGCGGAATTGCAGTTCAGTACACCGCCGCTACGTATTTGCATGTTATTGTGATACAACAAACCACAGGCACAGTTTCCAATCTCTAAACTGGTAGGTGTTCTGTGGTATTGAGTACCCGGAATCTTTCTTTCGATACAATATTAGGGGGATAGCGCGAACGCAGTCCCCCACTACCAAAAATTGCATGCCCCATCTGCCCCAGTTCGGGATAGTGGCAGGGGTCAGCACGAGCGCAGTGCAATGCCCGCGCCTCTCCCTGGGGGCACCGCCTAGTTGATCACGGTTACCCCAGCACCAGGTAAGTATGCCGTTGGAACGTTTTGAACTCGGTACCCACTGATAGCGACCCGCTAGGAAGCGCATGGGACTTGTGGAAGATGGCGTAAGGTTTCTCCTCTTTTTTAATTTGAATATGTGAAGCCATCGCATTGAGGACATCCAGTACACAAATTCACACACTCCTGTTATATCGAATTGCTTTTCGCTCGCACAAATATTGATAAAGGCTTGAAATTTGAGCGGGTATCACTCCAGCATTCGCAGAACCAGCGAGAACGTTCTGTACGCCGCCAGAGGCGCCACTGCAGTGGTAATTTGTATCTAATGGTCATTAACAAGACGTACGATTCATCAGACTAGCTGTCCTGAAATCCTAAATATCCAATTGTGATCGCGAAGAAAAAAAAAATGTTATGGCATTACCTTGGCAAACAAAACAAACCAATAAAATAAAAACGAAATATAGAAGCAAACAAAAAAAACTGCGTCGGCCGGGAATCGAACCCGGGCCACCCGCGTGGCAGGCGAGTATTCTACCACTGAACCACCGACGCTCAATGAACGGTTACTTTAACGCACAAACTACTGAAATGTGAGACGTAGTAAAGTCGTGTAGGCGTACATTGGTGCTTTACATGTACAAATGTACAGGGCTGCAGGAACTTCATTATCACAAAATGGGCAAAGGTATACAACGATTTCTCAATTAGATCAAATATTACGCGCGTATATCGATTACATTGAGCATTTAGATGCGAAACTTTTATGTACCAAGCGAAATTTTTCTAGCGAAGAGTTAACTGCTGGACAACACGGAAGTTACTCAATTGGGCTGTTTTAATAGTCAAGTAAGGAGCGCAGTTACTTTGAGGAAGCGTACCATGGAAGAAGAAAAATGTACGCACAAGCATCACATAGTCCTTAGAATACATTCTAGAGACCATAGCATGAAGCACAAGGCTCGAGGCGCCAGCACTCGTGCCGGGCATATCAAGCAAGAACTTCCCGCCGGATCAACACATAGTTATGCGAGAACCACGTGACTGAGCATCTGACTTTCGATTTCAACATTAGGCCCTGCCCAAACGGGCAAGGCCTCCCAAAAATTGGCCTATAGGCTCATTGGAGTGCCCCACCCCACGGTAATCTTTAGTAAAAGGCGAAAGATTAATCCGAAAAACATGAGGTGAGGCCTGAGCAATGACTGACAACCAGCGCGGTTAGACGCCTCACTTACAAAGGCCGTGCCAGGAGGACCAGTACTCTTTTACAATGAAAGCAATATTTTTTAAAATAAGCCAAAATATGTACATAAAACTTAATGTTTTTTTTCTTTTACCAATTCATTTGGATCAAATATTTTAACTAATAATAATATAATAAACGTGTATGCGTGCAAGGAATCTAATTTTAACATAGCAATATTGCGCTTCCATTGTTTTCAGACGCGATCATACGTTGTGAGCCAATAGATGGCGCAAGCACGCGGTCAAAAAAAAAAGAAACTGAAAATGAAAATGAGCAAACAGAGTCAGTGTGTCGGCGTTAGTGACGAATGTAATGAATTGAGTCTAACCTCGATTAGTATACACCTTTTCACGTGAAGGAAAAAAACACCGCCATGATGGGCTGTGCGCGGGTGCACAAAAGCTAAGGGCGCAGCGTTACCAGTGCATTTCCGAGGGGACGCGCCTATTTGCGCAGCCCAAGGAGGGCTATGGCGGTGCCCAGGGAGGCGTTTAAGAAAAGGTGAATAGTCCCTTTGTCGGGCCTCCCTGGTTTGTACGCCGGGAGGCAGGCCGCGTCTGTTTGGCGCCTGGTGCCGAACGGTGGCCCCCTTGCCAGCAACGTTTCTAGAACTAGGTAAGTTGCAAAACTGAGCGATGTTGCGCGGCGCAGCCGCTGCCAGCGACAAATGTGGCGCTGCTGTCGCATCCGGATTCTCTCACTGCATGCTCGCTTGTGTCACTCCCGTAACATCCGTCGCCTGTGCATGTTGCAGTACGTCGATATCTGTGGAGGCTTCTTTCGTCGTGAACAGTTTTGTGCTTCAGCGTGCCCTGTTCTGCTTTGTATGCGTTGCGTGTTTTCATCATGCCCATATGTTGCGTTCTCGGCTGTAGAGTAGCTACAGGAAATGAGAGACACCATGGCATTTCTTTTGTGCCCACGTGTACCTAAGCAGCGAGAGGTATGGGACCACGCTATTCCTCGTGCGGATAAGAAACTGTCCAGCAACTCGCGTGTGTGTGATATGCACTTTCGTGAGAAGGACATCCTGAAGACTTTCACGCACGTCATATGGTAAGAAGGTACAAATCGCAAGAGAAAAGTGGGACCTCGTCGATGGATGCGTTCCACGAATATTCCCGAAGTTGCCCGCTTACCTTTGTCGCGGAACTCTCGATAAATAAGCGAAAGCTGCCCTTAGGAGTGGGGTATTTTCCAGAATATTATCGGCGAAAAAGAATAGACTATCTTTGAGCACTGAGCTCGAAGACAGTGAAATAAGTCCCGACATGCCGTCAACTAGCGGCGTCATTTCGCTTCAAGACATAGAAAACGTTTGTTTGCATGCTGACGGAAAGTTGTTGAGAATGGCGAGACAAGACGTCTTGTGGTGTTTGTAGGGCTAAAAAAAAGCGCCATTTGTGGATAAAGGCGTCGTAGTCGCAGAAGACATGGCATTCACCATTAGCAGCCGTCACCATCGCTTGGCCAAGTAACCCGGCAAGGCAGATACCATCTACCGATATTCGGAACTTCTAGAGGACATAAAAAAGCTGAAAGTGTGTTCATGTTGTCCCATTGCGTCAGCAGGCGGACTCATGAGAAAATGACTACGAAGTGCTCACCGATACCCCAAAGTGCGGTCTCTGCTTGAAGCTTTGGTTGCAGCTGTGTTAACAGGTTTCATTAGAGGAACTCCAGAAAAAGCAGAGCGAAGACATGCTCAAGAAAATGGCCGCACGCGTAGCTTTTCGACGGTATAGGTTGCTAAAGAATGTGACTGACATGGAAAAAAAAGGCTGACTACATAACCAGACAAAAGCCACGAGATTGCGTCACATAGTTGTAATTTATTTTCAAGCACGAAAAACACAGCCACAAAAAAGGATTGAAGACATTGTAATTGGGTTTTCGCGTCTAAAAATCTTTTGGGAACGTACACCAACTAGCAACTAACTGAAAGACTCGCATGTTATGCTATATATCAAGCATTGTTTATTGTGGACTGTTCAGAGAACCATAATTATTTTGTATTTGCCTTACACTGCTAATTATTGCACAGTATTAAGTTTCTGCGGCAGCACAACAAATATCGATAATACTACTGTTGGCAAAGTTCAGAACGGCCGCCACGACGACTACGCGTTTTCGTCTTCTAGCGGAAGCTTGTTGCGCCGCCAGTGCCACCAAACCGGAAGCTATCCCGGCACCGTGTGACGAGAAGTCTTACGCGGGGAGTTTTGCAACTTACCTAGTCTAGAAACGTTGCTTGCCAGGGCATGGCCGTCTGCCCTGAAACAAAACGTCCCCCCCACACGACCCTGGGGGGGGGGGGGGAGGCAGTGCCGGGAAAGACGTAGGATGATGATGGGATTATGAGTTAAGTGTGCCTCTGGGACAAAGCGCTTCGGCACCGCGTCTCCTTTTTATCTGGCAACGGCACCTCGATTAGTGGTTCTCTAGTCATGTACGGTACGGTTGCGTACGGTCAGATTAGTCACAGGACTTTGTCCTACGTAACCTCTCTGTTCTGGATGCAAATTAACGCAACTTGAGATGGATGCCCACACGAAAGACGCCGTGATGAGCTCTTTTCGACTATCGAGAGTGTCATTTCAGCAGCGTGGATTTTGTCTATACTTTTCTTCTCGTTTGTGTGTGTGTGTGTGCGTGTGTGTGTGTGTGTGCGCGCGCGCGTGTGTGTGTGTGTGTGTGTGTGTCATGTGTGATCGCATAAATTAATTTCTAGCGGTTTTTTGTGTGAATCAAAGAGTTTATTTGCGCAGGTTATGAGCGAAAAATTGCAGCAATAACGTAAATATATGTTAATTACCATCCATTAATACATCTCTTCTTTTCACTGTGAGAAATAACTCCGTGTAACTTATTCGGTCATGTGGAACTGCGTGGATTCCAAAGAGATATCTAGGGTTTGCAGCACACACTTGGTTAGAAACGTACTGTGACATCACCCCTCGCCCATCATATGTGCTTCTATGCAGTCTACGCGAGAATAGATAGAGAGAAAGCACCTGACTTACTCATGCTGTCAAAACTACAAGGACAGTATTGCCATGAGATGAGCTTCTCACAGAATACTGGCTTACTACTAGAATACAGAGAATACTGGCTTACTAAAAATATTGACGTCAGGTGACTTAAATTTTGGGACAAGGAGTTCGAAAGTGTAGAAGAATTTGAAGAAGGAAAAGTGTCGTTTGTTTTTGATGCTCCAATGTAATGCCGAAAGTAGTGAGGTCAGTGAGGTATCTAGGGAAGACATGGATAAGGCAGCGTCTGCAGCAGGTGGGCCGGAGAGGCACACACACACTACGGCCATGTATGTGGGCAGTCTTGCACCCCAGGGTGGATCCGACCACAGCAGATGCAGTGTTCAGGCCAGGTGTAGCATTTCTTGACATGGACAAATTGGCCACGCTGCCCGCACTGGAGTGGTCGGGGCCTGGCCGGTCGTACAGGGAAGCGCATGTGAAACAGCGTCACCTGCTCTGTGGGAACGGAACTCCGAACAGCAGGGTGACTGTGTGCCCCTCCCTGGTGTCCGACAGCACAATCATCGTGGACAGGAGGCCAGGCAGCAGGGTCCCCACCTTCGGGCCTCTGTCAGCACCATGCAGGTAGCCGGTGCTTGTCCGAATGTCTGCCGGCTCCTTGGCAGTGACCGGTATGCTTTGCAGCTCCGAGATGGCCAGGAGCTTTTCCAGGCCTTTCCTGGTGGTCGCGTTTACCGCCACGATGTTCTGGCGATGGTTCACCCTGATTTCAGCGACTCCAGGGTGCGACGACAGTGCCTGAACAAAGCTCAGGCGGGGGATGCCGCGGGAGGAGCCCGCGAGAGCTGAGGGCCGGTAGAGCGCCGTCTAAACGACCGCAAGGCTGACTGGCAGCCATCAGCAGCCAGTCTTTTGGCATGCCGGAGTGCAGCCTCCGATCATACCTGCTGGAAAGGCCCCTCGGCATCTGGCTCGTCCTCCGGGACACTGGGGACGGCAGAGCGCTGGACTGGAGGCCTCCCTGAGGTGGCTTAGCCTGCTGGAGAAACCCGAGGTCCCTGAGAGAGTGGATGACATGATTACCCGCGGGTGCAGCAGGCGTCCTCCTGACTGTGTTTGCTTTGTTTGTGTGATCGTGGCTTTTTCGCAAAAATGACTATATGCTGAAAGATCGTCGTCAGAATTCTCTTTTGACTAACGATAAAGGCTTCTCATTTGGTCATTCCATGCGAAACCTACCAGCCATTTCGGCGACTATTTCAAATGCAATAAGGCGTTTACTAGCCGGAAACCAGCGAGCATACACAAGGGCGACAGTCACGTCCAAGCACGGACTCTCAGCGCGAGCGGCGTCCTTTTTTGGGTAGACCCACTAGAAGGCACTTGAGAGTTCGACCAATTTCAGTGTTCGGAGGCTTCTCTACAATTACCCCGGTGTCGAAGAGGGAGACGCCTGGTGACCTAGCAGCTTGTCACTATGATCGGGTCATAGTAATCCTTCAGGCGCTCCACGTTGACTATGTCGCGCCCGCGACGGCGCATGTCCGAAGATTGTTCAATTGGTTCGATTAGATAGTTGACCGGAGATGTGCGCTCGATGACACGGTAGGGGCCTTCGTATTTCGAGAGTAGTTTGGAAGAAAGGCCAGCTACAGAGGTCGGGATTGAGAGCCATACAAGAAAACCAGGAAGGAACGTGGGCTCAGAAGTGGCGGAGCCATCACGGATACTCTTCTGCCGCTCTTGCTCATGCGTCGTAAAAGTCTTGGCAAGCTCGCGATACTCTTCAGCAAGCCTGGCTGTCTCAGAGATAGGTGCACACTCAGATGAATCCGGCGTGTACGGCGGTATCGTGTCGATGGTGTGTGACGGGTGCCTTCTGTACAGCAAGAAGAAAGATGAAAAAACGGTTGTGCTCTGAGGGGCGGTGTTGTAGGCGTAGGTGATGAAGGGCAGTATAGTATCCCAATTCGTGTGGTTGGCGGTGACGTACATCGAAAGCATGTCGCCGAGGGTGCGGTTAAAGCGTTCGGGGAGACCATTAGTCGGCGGGTGGTAAGCAGTAGTTTTGCGGTGGACAGAATGGCACTCCGTGAGAATGGCTTCGACGACTTCTGACAATAAGACATGGCCTCGATCACTGAGAAGCTCCTGGGGTGAACCGTGGCGCAGTATGAATCGATGCAGTAGGAAGGACGCAACATCACGCGCAGTAGCCGAAGGGAGAGCGGCGGTTTCGGCGTATCGCGTTAAATGATCTACGGCGACGATGGCCCAGCGGTTACCAGCCGACGTCAGAGGAAGTGGTCCACACAAATCGATACCTATGCACCCAAACGGACGCTCAGGGCAAGGTAACGGTTGCAGATTGGCTGGCGACATGTGTGGTGACAATTTGCGGCGTTGGCAAGCGAGGCAGGAGCGAACGAACTGCTGCACGTAGTGGTACATCCCGCGCCAGAAGTAGCGTTGTCGATTGCGATGGTAGGTTTTGAATACCCCAGAGTGCACGCATTGCGGATCAAAATGGAAGGATTCACATATCTCCGACCGCAGAATGTGGTGTATCATGAGTAACCACTGCCGGCCATCGGCGTCGCAATTGCGTCGGTGTTGGAGGCCGTCACGAATGGTGAAAAGGTGAGCTGGATGACGCAAGGCACGCGTGGATGGCGTTGCGGACGGATCAGAGAGCAATTCGATCAGCGATGCGATCCAATTCTCCTTTCGCTGTTAGGTAGCGATGATGTCAACATCAATGGCAGAAACAACAACCGAGGATACTGAGCAGAGCACGTCATCTTCAGGTAGAAGGGAGCGCGTGAGGGCGTTGGCGTCAGCATGCTGGCGTCCGTTGCGGTACAGCACGCGGAGGTCGTAGTCTTGTAAGCGAAGAGCCCAACGGGTGAGACGGCCTGAGGGATCCTTCAATAATGAAAGCCAGCATAGTGCATGATGATCGGTGACGACATCGAATGGGTGACCATACAAATAAGGTCGAAACTTTTAAGGGCCCAGACGATCACCAGGCACTCTTTCTCTGTGACGGTGTACTTTGTCTCGGCTCTCGTGAGCTTGCATATGCTACGACATATTTAGAAAATCCGGGTTTGCGCTGCGCCAGGACAGCGCCGAAGCCTACAGCGCTGGCGTCCGTGTGCACCTCTGTTGAGCCGTAGGGTCGCAGTGGCATAGAATGGGAGGAGACGTCAAGAAAAGGCGGAGCTTCGCGAAGGCGTCGTCGCACTCGGACGACCACGATTTGAGAGGTCTGTTACTTCATAGGAGCTTCGTCAGCGGTGATATGATGGCCCATGAATTTACGCAGTTCTTTGACGGACGCAGGTTTGGGGAATTCGGCCCCAGAGAAGCTTGGCTGGGTCAGGAAGAATGCCATCCTTGGACACGACGTACCCTAGGATGGTGAGTTTCTGTGCTATAAAGTGGCACTTCATCAGATTTATTTACGAGCCGGCATTGCTCACCCGTGCGAAAACTTCTTTCAGACGTTGGAGATGCGTGGAGAAATCTGGAGCGAAGACAACAACGTCATTGAGGTAACACAAGCACGTGTGCCATTTTAAAATGCGCAGAACGGTGGCCATCATGTGCTCAAAGGTCGCAGGTGCATACATAGACCAAACGGCATGACGTTGAATTCGCACAAGCCATCGGATGTGATGAACGCAGTCTTCTGTCGAGCGTCATCAGCCATGGGTACTTGCCAGTAACCCGAGCGCAGATGGAGAGAAGAAAAAAATGGCAGCATATTCACGGAGTGAATGATGGGGAGTGGGGCGAAGCATTCGTCCGTCCATTCGTTCTTGCTTCCGTCCGTTCCTGCGTACGTATGTGTAACCATCCATGCGTCCATCCACCCGTCCATGCGTGCGTCTGTTCGTGCGTCCGTCCCTGCGTTCGTCCATGCATCCGCGCCTGCGTCCGTTCATGCGTCCATCCATGCATCTGTCTGTGTGTCCGTTCGTCCATCTATTCAGCACTCCAAGTACCACCATCTCGCATCTTTTCATCATATATTCTCCATATAGAAGCACCGCCATCCAGCGGACATTTCAAGGACTAAACGGGAGGTGGCATATGCACACTTTCTTACGGCTTGCGCTTCGGGTTTACTTCCCACCTTTAACTACCTCGAGTTCATGGTATATACTAGTACACTGTATTCATGGCTATGCCGTCGGCACTCTCTAGTAGACTTTTTCTGAAATAAATGTTTTTTACCACCACCACCATGGCTATGCGGCCCAACGCTCGCTAAACCTTTCTAAAACCAAGGAGGTTACACCCAGCGAGTATAACGTAGCAACCCTTTCTTGTCAGATCGTGCTCAATGTACATGCCAATAGCTGCTAATGGGGATCGCAGCGTGCGCGTTACCTAAAGGCCGAATGCTCCTGTCTCTCATTCCCCCTTAGCAGCCATTAACATGTGCATTGAGCACTATCTTTTATTGTTCAAGAACGCACAGAAGAAATCTCTCACCAGAACCACCTTGGAGGTCAAAACCGTAAGGACCGCTATTTCGGGTATGTGCCATTGGTGCTTACGTCCTACGAGAGACGCACAAGCCACGCCCTTGAGAGGAAGACGAAGACGAAGAGGAAGTGATCCTGTTGACGTCCCTGCGTGTTCTACGTCAGGGACGTCCTCCCACAGAGAAATAATAAAAAGGTTAAGAGTGGACACTCCCGTAGACCCCAGCGGCCCAATCGACCCTAGCACACCTGGTGGTTGGTGAGAGCAAGTGGCGTGCGCTTCCTGTTTCGGTTTCACTGGCGCCAATTTTGAATTACTTTGCGTAACCGACGTTTGGCAATGACGAAAGTTCATGATTTTAGACCACTTTTCATCGCCCAAATGGATAGTTTTTGTAGATCGTTTTGATTTAGCCATTCCCTGTTTTGTTTTGTTCAGTGGTTCGTGCAAAGTGGTCGTGACGTAATTTTTATTTTGATTAGGTTATAATCAAAAGAGATGCAGGTAATGATAATTCACTACGGTTTTATTCATCGCGCTTGTGTTTTTCTTTTTGAACAAGTGATCAATGTATATATCAGTCAAAGAGACAGAGTATCCGCAATGTTTTATTCAAAGGCAAGGTAGAGTCTGAGAATATAAAAAGCACAATATGACAGAGGTAGACAACAAATGCATCTCGCCTTACAAATAAATTGTAACAAATATTGTAACAAATACAGAGAGAACACAGGCAACGCACACATCGCTAGAGTTGGCAGAAGCCGAGAAGCTGGTGAAGTATGACACACCGGGCCAGTGGGTAAGTAAGGATCTATGGCAAAAACACAGTGCACAATGCTGATGAAGAAGAAGAAGTGACATATACACAGCAATGAAGTCACGAATCACGCCTTGGGTTAGCCGAAATAATGGATAGAAAAAAAGAGCGCACAGAAACCACACGACACAATAGAGCAGAAAGGCAAAGGTGCAGTGTGCTGGCTGTGCTTAAGAACAGCTAGCCCAAAATTTAAAAAAGCAGACTTGATGCCTGCTTGTCCTCAGAAAGGTAGGGCTTTGCAGCTTGCTTACTACGTGAAAGACAAACTTTATGCTACAACACTGGCAGGTCTTGTGGCTCTTCTTATGCATCGCCTTCATCAAAAACTTAAGATCCCAAGTGATTTGCGTCTGGGTGTTGCTGTGACGCTTGCGAGCTAAAATAGATTGTAGTCATCACTTATCCAGAATTGTGGACCTTAATTGGTGCTACGAGAGCGGTATTACAGGGCTAATAAATAGCATAAGGAAACCACTTTGGCTCATTATTTTTCACAAAGGCTCTACACCGTACGTTATCACTCACAAGCTATATAAAAATAAAATGGCAGCGTTTGCAGCCTCATCAAATGCTAAAAGGTAGGGTATTCTTTTGAAAATTTTGATGGGCGAGATGAGGAGGTTGATGAGAAGCTAAAATACGAAAAGCGTGATAACGTGAACCGTGCCCACTTCATACTGTGTTCCTTACCCGCTCAAAGACATTTCAACAAGCGGTTTTGTTATCGATATATTACTTGAGCTGGAGAGATAAAGCATACACAGTGACCAAGCGACCCACAGTAAAGACCCACAGTTCGCCCGCATTTGCTACAAAAATACAGACAGGATACCCAACATTCTTTTTAAGGTTACGCAAATCACTTCGAGCGAATACACAGTGTCCCTGCTCCGCATAGCGGGTAACCTAAACAATGTATGCAACGAAGGAGTGGTTAGTCCAGTTGAACTGAATATAAGCATATAAGACCATAATGAAGTCTGCTGTAACGAAATAATAACATAATGAAGCTATTGCAGGATTCGGCTCAACTCGAATACTTTAGTATAAACACGCCGCTAATTGCTAACCTTTGAACTTGTCAAGCTGTATGCCCGAGATTGAAGACTGGAACCTAACCCTATATAAGTTTCGGTTCACAAAACGCACATGTCAACATAAACGAACCCGGCAAAACATTTTCAGAAACTTCGCGCGACACCCAGCAGAGCAGAAATGAAAATCGCCAACACTTGACAGATGGTGATACAAAACATCGCACACTTTCAGGTGATGTGCAGTGGCCTCAATTATGGCAAGAAAGTGATATTCAAGTTGTTGTACGTATGCAAAAGCTGCTTCTGATGGCGCAGTGAGATTCCCAAAAAGTTTGCTGGGGACGTGGTATGCTTTGAGCATTGTGAAATACTGGTGGGTACCCTTAAGCGTCTCACTGTCGTCTTTCAGTAACTGTGGGCAACTGCAACCGTCACATGCATTCCGAAGGAAGTGTTTGATGAGAAAACCAGCTACATAATATGCAGCGGAGTCATCGATAATATGGGAGTGAATGTTGGTCGCAAGTTCAGAGAGATCGTCTAGAGCGGGAAAGTCGTCAGGCCGTGGCTGTGCACACTCCTCATTATCCACAAGAGACGCACTGGTGAGGGAGAATGGCGAGAGCTGCTCCTGGAGGAGGTCACATTCATCATCCCCGACATTTCCGTATTCTGACAGCTTGAAGAGTTTTCTTATGCAGATGTGCTTCAGGCCACAAATAAATTGTGCTATGGGTTGGTGTTTCAACCCTGTTTTTGCCTAATGTGGCCAAATATGTTCTCCAGAGAATCGTGTTGAAGCCTGCGTGTTAAGAGGTATTCAAAGTTGTAATTTTTGGAGAGGTCGTCCCATAGTTGACAAATTGCCTGAATTGTAATTTGCCAACCTACGATGGTTTGTGGTTGACGTCTGCCAACAAACTGCCATGATGCAATCCAGGGAAGCTGGCCTCGGAGGAAGTCAATCAGCTCTGAATCATTTTTCATGCATGCATGCCGCAGCTTTTGCGAAGTTCTTTTTTTACTCGAGCTGTTCAAGGCATCGAAAATCCTGTCCATACAATCACAAAATTGAGCTGTAGTGATGGCCGAGGCAGGCAGCATCTTCGCATACACCATTGCCGTGATACCAATCGAAACTGATGCACTGAGGACCTGAGTTGCTCTGCTGACCTTCATATTAGAAAAAGGTTTGTGATGAACGTGCCGTTCAGTCAACTTTGGAGCCGATCGCAACCGCAACTCATGTGAGGATTGGTAAAGGCTTACAATGTGCGACCAGTTAACGATGTCATCCCCAACGTATAACTTCTGTGCTTGGACATTATTGCACGTTGTTCTAATTAAATGCGGAACATCAAAAATGTAATACACCCGCTCACCATTAACTTCATAAAAAAAGGCTTTGCTACAGTCACTCTTAGTTGGTTAGCGAGACTTACATTTGAACTGCCCTGGTCACAAATGACTGCTTTCACTGCAATATTAATGCTTCTAAGCTCCAAAATGAGTGACACCAGCAAGTTATGCATAACAGATGATGGTGTTGATGTGTGCCCTATAGTAAAAGCAACCGGTTGAACCCACTTTCTCGAAACACCAACAGGAAGAAAAACCAGTGCTCGATCAGCGATGGTTGAAGTGCGATGAGTGCCATCATCTGTAAAACCCTGGACAACGTCTCTTGCAGCATCATAGTACAAATTCTTTTTGAGTGCTATTTCGTCAAAAACTAAAGCGCACACTCGGTCCCGTTAATTCCAAGCTTGAGTATTTGTTGCAATGGAAGAAAGGAATCCTGGAATTATGCCTGGAGTCATCTTTACATTAGCTAGCCATCTCCTTAATGAACGCCGGGAGGGCAAAGAAAAATATGGAGCCAGAAATCGGTATGCTCGCGGACCTCGGAAGTTTAAGTGAAGAGCGAATAGAATTCTTGAACCACACGGGAAACCGCTTGCCCTTGCGTTTGGGCCTCAAGCGAACATGTGCAGAAAGAAGTTTAAAAACTTCCTCGGTGACGTGCGGTCGGATAACTCCAAGGGCCTTTGAAGTTGACGGTGCTTGGTGAGGCTGTCTCCGCAGTCTTTTGATAGTTTTCCGCTGTGCTGCTACTTTGGCTTGCAGATGTTTAATGGTTTGCTTGTACTTATTGATGGAGAAATTGTCGCTGGCACACAGGAACGCACTGCAATAAACGAAAATGGATGTAAAAGCGAAGAACAACTAATCCCATACGAGCACTTTCCGCGCTCTTTCAGACCCAAGGTGCACAACTTTCTGCGGTGCAAAGTTTTCGATTCCACTACCCAAAAACAAACCATTCACAATGTTGACAATGCACAAAAAAATGAAAATCACTGAGAGCCCACCCTTACATTTTGTAAGTGCACACGTAGTGTCCTTTTGAGGATAGTTACCTCAGAATGCCTTAAACATAAAATAGCACATTAAAAACAGCTGCAATAAAAGATTAGTCACCATTTTCTCTAGGGCACTCAGGCGTGGAGCTGTTGGCGGAGACGTCTTCTGGAGGGTCTTGTGAAGCTTGTTCAGTGCCTCGGACAGGGCTGTCGGAACAATCTTGCGAGCGGCCTGCGGAAGTCTCTATATCAATCCACTCTGGTGTTGAAGGGAACATACAACTTACCGGTCACACAAGTTCCTTTTGTGACAGCTGAACGACTGGTTAAGGTTTTCTCCGGCAAGACGAAGCCAGCAGAAATTCTTTCACCAGCTACAAGGGAGCTGCCACCTGCAGAGGTTTGGTCAACAGTCAATTTGGGTAAAAAAAAAAGAAATCGCAACACTGAACGCACCCTGCTCATCGGGGCACCTCAATGTGTAGGAGCCGCTTTTTGAAGCCTCTACCGCAGGTCCTGAAGAAATGAAATTACGACGATGTGTCAGTAAGAGGCTTAAAATAACACAAACTGAAGCTCATCCGCACCTTGCAGTGCAGCCATGTCACAGTCACTACTTGAAGCGACGCTCAGAGAACCTGCATATATGTGCAGTTGGTACAAGTCACAAAGCTTGTAGCATGGGGAAACTTAAACAGCTCGGTTAAACGCATAAATTGGTCGAACGTGGAAGAAAAGAGAAGGCACCAACCAGGAAACAAGTAATTTGTGATTTTTGGAATTATCAACAGTGCCAGCTTTCACTGATGAAAGGTATACGTACATGCGCACTCAGGCTTCAAGATAACGTGAAATAGCCCTTTAAAGTCTTTCAAAACAAGTTGCGCAGGTCAAGAGCATCAAAAATTGACAGAAATGTAAAGCTGCTGTTAGGAAGGTAATAGCCCACAATTCACAAAATTTAAGACTTGCCAAGTGTTACTTCTATAGTGAGGTTTCTCCATCGTCTACAAAGATCTTCGCGGTTAACTGTCGCCACTGATTCAATACAAGTGGCTGCTATTGCACATATTTCAGTTTCAGTCAATCACTTACATGGTGCAGCTGGTTGCACACTAGGAACAGCCATTCTTGTAACCCTTGTGTGCCCAGGGTCCATGAAACTTTGAGCAGTAAAATGGTCGCTACAAACCCTGTACGTTGCGTACAATAGGCTGGCCGGCTTACTAAGGAGATCATCGCGTCCAGCATACTGCATCCATGCTTTCATCCTGCATTGGCATTGAACTATCAGCTGAAAGGGGAAGTGCTTGAATAGTGATTTTTTATTGTTACCCTCACTGAGCAAGTACGAACAGTAAGCCTAAAGACATGCAAACCATACAAAAGCTTTAACACACCTGCCGTCCCGTGGTACGCGGAAGAAACTCGTCCCGGGCTTCTTGTGGGTTCTGCCATTGTTGAAGCCCCACGATACACAGCAGTAGCTTCCGTAGCTTGGACCGCCGGACGGCATGGCATCAGCGCGGTCTGAAAATATTCGTAAGTGGATGCTTCGCTGTCAAATTACGAAAAAGATATGTGCACGTCATAAGTGTACCAGCAAACCCCTTTGAATGATTGGCTAATCGATGCGCAATACAAAACCAGTGATATATCTCTGACCCATAAAACTCTGACTTACAAATATAGACGTCAAGACCACGTACAAAGATCTTCAGAAGTTTCCAGGCCGCTATTCCTTGTAATGCAATGGTATCGCGGCCTAGGAACTTTAGAACACCTTCGTGCGTACGCAATATCAGCAGTACATTGGGAAGAAAAATCGTAGTTGAAATTTGTGCGGTAAAAGTATATTGGAAACGTCAAAAAAATTTGTGGGCAGCTTGCACTAGTGGCACAAGGCTAGCGAAGAAACGAAGATGATGGCCACTTGGCTAGTCCAGATTTGCCTTCGGCACACCAAGAATTATTCGTGTTCCGAGCCTTCGGGAAACGCGTCGTGAAGCATGCGAGGCCCAGCGAACGCTTCTCAATATTTTGCACCGAGCCACCGAGCCTATGACCTAGCTGCCCAGCTATGCTCAGCGCACAGACGCTCGCGTCCGTGGCAGACGCAGCACGCGTCGCCTCGGCTTGACGCCGTGCCGCCTTTGCTATACTGCATACCTTGCTCAATGTTCCCGTCTAGCCGCCGCATAGAGCCGCAAACTTTCTTTTAGGAGCGAAGCTCCTTAAGGCGTGGGCTGTGCGTCCCCTGTATGTGCCCCCCCCCCTCGTTCAGTTCTTGCAGTGTTCACTAGATGGTGGTACTTGTAGCTGACGGCATTAAGTATTACGCTAGCCACCACCCGATCTAAAGGGTACAGCCATATCCATCTGTCCATCCGTCCGTCCGTCCGTCCATCCATCCATCCATCCATCCATCCATCCGTCCGTCCGTCCGTCCGTCCATCCATCCGTCCGTCCGTCCGTCCGTCCATCCAAAAGATGCAAGATGTTATAAACTAGACGGCGGTACGTGTAGTTGATTTTGAAAGATGCGAGGTGTTATAAAATAGGAATGATGCCACATATGGCGCGTGTCATCGTTCGATATAGTGCGGTGACGTACGCTAGGGGGAGCGTTGCAATAAAATCGAGCGGGCAAAATGTACGGAGGATTCATGGTTTACCAGGTTGACCTCCGGAGCTTCGCCCACTCATCATCATTCACTTCGTGGATGTGGCGGCACTTTTTTTAGCGAACCTCTCCGTCCTTACAAGCTTCAGAAAAAGGTTACAACTGCGTGAATGAGACGCCACGTAAGAAACAAACTCGCACACACGAAGCGTAACATGTGTGTGTGCATCTTTCTATGTTTGTTGCATGGTGTCTTATTCGCGCAGGTGTAACCGTTTCCTAAAAAATGACCCAACAAGCCCAACAACATGTCATTCAACAAGCTTCGCTTGAAAACGTGCCTCACCTGTTATCTTACGCACGGAAACGCCGACGCAGCCGACGTTGACGAAAGCGACGAAAGCTTCCCGCTGTCAGTTATGCATGGGCTTGTCGCTGGGTGGATGGTGTTTATGACAGTACGGCTGAAGAAAAATAATCGCGTAAGGTGTGTTGAATAAATTATTTTTATGTATAAAGAACATACCAGATTTTGGCGTATAACTATTATTTTGTAAAAACGATTCTGTTGCATTGATTATAACTGTTTTTTTGCGCTTGCGCCCTCTGACGTTTGGTGAGAGCACTAGTTCGTTACGTAGTCGTGACGCACTTCCTGAGGCCAGGTTTCGCGGAGTGTCCTCTCTTGTCTTTTCCTTTTTCTATGGTCCTCCTCATCTAGCCATGGCGTCATCGACGTCGTGGACGCCTTCAAAGGCGCAGGCCTTCGACGCTGTCGCCCTGCGGGGACTAGTCCGGAGACCGTCGTCGACGCGACGGCCTCAATAGTTGGCCTCTCAGAGGTACACAGCGTTCAGCACATGGGAGGCATGAACTTCCAAGTAACTGTCAAGAGCATGGCTTCTATGACTCTCATCGTCGACGCTGGCCACCTGACCATCGGTGGCGAGCGTATCCCTGTCGTTCCCGTCGGCCCGCAGTAACTAACGTCGCCTGCCTGTTTTTACCAGCCTTTGTCTCCAACGAGGTACTCGTCGAGGCTTTGTCCCCATACGGCAAGGTATTGACTGTGACCGCTGGCGTCATGAGCCCAAGACGCGGAGTTCTCACAGGCACACGCTATGTCCGGATGGAAATGAGTCCCACAAATCGCGTCCCCAACTATCTTCGCGTTTCTGGTCATCGAGTCACCTTCGACTACCGTGGTCTGCAACGTGTTTGTCGTCGGTGTGGCTCTAGTGGTCATTATCGAGCACAATGCACAGCACCATTCTGTGGTCGCTGTGGTGTGCACGGACACGAAAGCGAAGGTTGCGACCGCCCTGCCGACGTTGTGGAGATAACCACCCTACCACCGTCTGCTCTGTGCGCCGTTCATATTCTGATGCTACAGCGGGGACCTTTCCTGCCCTACCATCTGTGTCACCAACGGCAACAGATGAAGGAGAACCAGGAGCTGTACTAGAAGAACGCCAGAATCCGATTCTGAGAGCTCCAATAAACGATGAAGAATTGTGCAGCTTGGCCAACCCGAGCGTGCCACGTCTGCCAAACTCAGCGATAGAAACAGCCACCGCGATTGACCTCGCGTCTGTCCCAGTCAAACATGTCATGCCATATTCGACGTCGGCGCAAGCCGAGAAAGAAGCGCTGGTAGGCACCGAGGCACCGGAATCATCGTTAAACCTAGCAGCTGAGTGCCCAGAAGAAGCTGACGTTGCGGGCACTGGTGTCTCGCCAGGAGCAGAATTGAAACCGAATGAGCAAAGCCCATTGGATCATTCCGAAATCCAGGCTCGTGACTTCCTTGAACAAGTAGCAAGACGCCATGGGAGTTCTTTACTGACGCGTCTCGACAAGCAATCCGTGAACAAGGTCGTTGGAGGCGGCGACAACGTTAACGCTGCAGCCCTACCACCATCTGATTCGTCAGACAGCAGCTTCAGCCTCGAAGTCGACAGTAGTATCGGACTCCCTTCTAGCCCAGACGGATGTGACGTGGAAATGCAAGCCCCGCGAGAGGTCAAGCGTGCTCACAAGTCTGGCACCAGCTCGGACGGCACCCAAGATAGCCGCTCCGAGTTCCAGCAACCGAAGAAACCTCGACCCTCTTCTAGAGGGTCAAATTGTGCTGTGTAGTGTACGTACTCCAGTTCCCCGGAGAGATCCCCGGGGTATACCGAATCGAAAAACACGACCAGGTCAGTCACCCACCTTTTTTCAATATGGCTGACACCCTGAAAATCCTTTCTTTTAATGTTCAAGGGTTCCGTAACCCAGTAAAGCAAGCCGAGGTTATCAGCATAGCCCGCGCAGAACATTGTGATATTCTGTGTTTACAAGAAACAAATTTTTTTCACCATTGGCCACGTTCGTGCATTCAAACGCGCATTTAATTTAGACTGTTATTTTTTTTTCGCGACATCTCGCTTCTCTGGAGTTGAAATTATTATTTTTAACCGCGCTCTTCTGCGCAATCATCATGTTTTCTAGGACGGGTTTGGACGGGTATTGGCTTTTGACTGCGTCCTATCATCCTTCAAGCTGCGTGTTTTGTGTATTTATGGGCCAGCTCAAGCAGCGATGTCTAACAATTTTTTCCGTGACCTGGACGTGTATTTTCTAGACGGTCGTCATGTAATACTCACTGGAGACTTTAATTGTGTATTAGACACGCGAGCTGACGTGCAAGAACCAGGATGGGGTCGCTCTGATTGGAACGCGCGAGAGCTGCGTCGCCTAGTGCAACATTTCTCTTTGATAGATACGTACAGACTAGTGCATGGACCACAGTATGCCTGAACTTGGCGGCGTAGCACGTCGTCTAGTCGTTTGAATCGTTTCTATGTGCCGAGCGCGCTAGCTTCTTACGTATCGCACTCTGATGTTGTAACATTACCATCATCGCCTGTTTATATATCAGACCACCGACCAGTGACGCTCGAGGCTCACTTTCCCTTTTCATCATCAGTGAAACCTTGGCGTCTTGACATCCGCATTCTGCACGGCGCACGTACATGCTCCAGTTTATCTAGAAGCTTGCGTGCCTCTCTTTTGGGGTGCGGTCCGGAGGTGTGGGACGTGCTCAAGACGCAGTGGCGTTTACACTGCTCAGTAGCAGGGCGGGCCCTTAGACGCCGTACGTCCGAAGAACTAGCGGACACTGCCGCAAAGCTGCGTATTGCTCTTCGGGTTGATCGACTAACTTCCTTGATGCGCGCATGGCAGCGAGAGTTAAGGGGTCGTTTTCAACGCCTCATTACATCTTCGTCATTGACGGCGGCTGCTTGGTGTTGCAGACGTAATCCTTGTGCACACCCTGAGGTTCTACGCTTTGCGAAAAGCTCGCTTCTCAACCCGTCGAGTCGACTAGGAACTCCGGCTGCCAGATTCTTACACACTGCGTTGCCGCCGACACGTGATCAATCAGTTTTCCTAGCTCACTTTGCCAACATGGCTCGTACGACAATGTCATCACATCGCGGTACCACCGAGACAGCCACAATGTTGAGTAGGCTCCCTCAAATTTCATCTGAAGTAGCTGAACAACTGTGCACAACTCCGTCAGCTGACGAAGGGAAAGAGGTACTGTCTTCCATGAAGCGTGGCTCGGCCCCCTGGCCGGATGGGTTGCCTGTTGAGTTTTATTTAACGTTTTGGGACGACATTGGTGCTCTTTTCACCTTTGTTATTTGCCGCTGTTTCGAGAACTTTGATTTTCCTGATAGCTTTCGCGATGGTCGAATTGTTTTAATACCTAAACATGACCCATCATCAGTTCGCCCAGACGAGTGGCGACCAATAACGCTCCTCAACGTTGATTATAAAACTTTCGCGGCAGTTATCACTCGGCGTTTGAGAAGCCTGATGCCCTCCTTAATTGGTCGTCGTCAGGCGTGCTCTATTCCTGGAAGAGAAATCCACAGTCTCTCCTTTGTTACGCGCGATATAGTTGCGTACACGTTAACAAGATCAGCTCGGGGACTTTTGGTTTCACTTGACCAGGAAAAGGCATTCGATCGCCTCGAACATAGCTTTATATTTAGCGTAATGGCAGCATTTGGCTTCTCACAAAACTTCTTTGAGCTTCTCAGAAACGCATACCGGAATATACGCAGCACGTTGTTTCTTGATGGTTTAGAGAGTGTGCCATTTCCGGTAACCCGCGGTGTTCGCCAGGGGTGTCCTTTATCCCCTGCACTTTTTGTACTCAGCCTCGAACCATTCCTTCAATCGCTAATCGCTGATCCTTACGTTAGAGGCCTTCCTCTTCCAGGTAGTGGTATCGTGACAGTGACAGCATTTGCTGATGACATCACGTTGTATTTGAAGAATGAGGACAGTTTATCCCGTAGCCTACGACTTTTTACTACGTATGGCACGATTTCAGGTGCTGCGTTAAATTTTTCCAAATGTCGATATTTATTCATTGGTTCCCCAGACGCATGTCTAAGTTCCTTTTTCGGTCTTCAAAAAAGTGACTCTATTCGCATTCTGGGGCATGATTATACTTGCTACGGCATATCAGCCCGCTTGTGGAATTCAGTAGTCGAAGATGTAAAACGACAGCTCCGGGAAGCACAAGAGTATGATTTACCGATGCTCGAAAGAAGGTATTTAGCACAGGTTTTTGCGGCCGTGCATGGTATATATCTCATGTCTTACAGCCCCCATTACGAATCACCAGGTCGTTGCAATCCCTCATTGGCTCTTTTTTCTGGTCGGGTGGAACAGAGCTAGTTTGCCGAGCAGCTCTTGGGCAACCGAGAAACTGCGGTGGATTCGCATTCCCATCCGTCTCTGTTCGCTGCCGGCTGCTTGCCCTACGATTCTTACTTCGGTTGTTGCATGGTGATCAGTGCCCCGCGCGTGATCTTGCCTGTTATTTCTTAGGCACCAAGTTACGCTATTCACTACCAGATGCACGGCTTAATTCTGCACCGCAAACACTTCACGTGCCTGCATTTTACTCAACGGCAGTAGCATTTTATCGACACACGCAGCAGGTTTGTCCCGATGTGGACATTCTTGAAACGCCGCATTGTAGATACAACGGCGGCTCTTCTGCTTCCTCTGGTTCCTCCAGCCCGTCTAGCGCGATCGAGACATGTCTCGTGGAGCACGATAACGGCATCGTTTTTGCCTGGTCACCTCCGTGACTTTATGTGGCGTCTTGGATGGAGAGTACTCCCAACACGGGACAGACTGGAGAGGTGGGGCATGGTCCCATCTTCCACTCGTCCTAACTGCCCGTTACAGGAGTCTAACCAGCATATGCTGCAGCAATGTGTCATTGCAAAGGTGTTTTGGAAGTCAGTTAACACTAGTTTTCGTGGCCTAGGTGTTAATCCCTTTGTAACTTCTGGTCGCTGCTCGCGTAGTCGCTTTGCACGCCTTCTAATAGCTGCGGGAGCTTTTTGTTTATGGCGTAATAGGTGCGAAGCTGTTGCGGCAGGTCATCGTCGTCGTGCTCTTTTTCCAATTCTGGAACGCCTCTACTCTGAACTCTTATCGTTTCTGTCGGAGGAATTGTTCTTCCTTGGGGAGGAAGAATTTCTGCGACAATGGTCGTGCCGCTTTCTGTCCGTAGTTGACAGACGCGTTCGATTAGTCTTCCACCTGGCCTGGTTCCTATAGCCAGGTCACCTGTCAATGTCTAATTGGTGCATGTAATCAGTATGTGTTTACTATTTTTATGTGTTTGTGTATGTCCCATATGGGTGTGAGCTCTCCTATATATGCACTTCATTCTAACGCTGTAAGTTATGTAACTTTTATGAATATTGATACCTGTTGTACATATTTTTTAACATCTTCACCAAGTCTTGTAAATTCTGTACATATATCATCATGTACATTGTCCATATTGTGATTAGTGCATTTATGTAGTGTATGTACAGTTATTAGTACAATTGACTATGGACATCCTACGGACTTGGACACCTTTGTTTAAATGTGTAATGTACCTTGTGCTTTGTCTTTTGTTTGTTTTGTTTTTGTGCCTGTTATAGAGACGCTTGTCCCTTAGGTTTGTTGCATCCCATGAGAGAATAAACTTTTTCTAAACAGGAGCTTCGCCCCTAAAATTCGGCTCCGTGAAGGCTGTCAATTGCGTCATCGATGCGTGGCAGTGGATAAAAATCTTTGCGCGTGATCTTATAGAGCCGTCTGTAGTCGACACAGAACCGCACAGAACCGTCTTTCTTCGCATTAAGAACAACAGGACACGCCCATGGACTGTCCGAGGGCCGAATAACGTCGCGTCGGAGCATATCGTCAACCTGCTCGTTGATTTCCCGACTTTCAGCAGGCGACACGTGGTAAGAACGTTGCCGTAATGGTGGATGGGCACCAGTGTCGATACGATGTGTATCAGTGGGCGCGCGACCGAGAAAACCTCGCCCGACATCGAAAGAAGAATGATATTCTTGTAACAGGTCCAGAAGCTGGGAATACTGTACTGACGTTGTCATCAACTTAGGGGCCAAATACATCAGGTGATGATGGATCAGAAGTGGAAACAGCACCGATGGTACGTGAATGGGGACAACGTGAGTCATCGGGTACGTCCAGGACTTGTGCGTCATCAACTGGTTGCACCCTGCCGAGACATTCCCCTCCGAACAAGGTAACAGTGTACGGAGATGGATTTGTCACGAAAATAGTGGCGTTGGCCTGGGTGATTTGCACGGTCGCAAAAGGTACTAGCAACCCTTTCCTTCTTCAAGCACGGTCAAATGGCGAAACGATGCAATTGTGTCGGAGAGACAGCGCAGTAGACCGATACACCCGTCGTCGAGCTTGGAGGCACTATGGTATCGTCTTTCACGAGAATTTTGCTCACTTTCGAGGGACTGTCTTCTGGCGTCAAATGCAAGAAGGGTGAGCGTTCAATATCGGCGGCGGCACAATGGATGACGGTGTCCTTGCGGGAGAGAAAATCCCATCCCAGGATGGCGTCATGAGAGCATGCAGGAATGATGATAAATTGGGCGACATACAGAACGTCCTGAACGACAAAGCGAGCTGTGCACCCTGTTGTAGTATGGATACGATGTGAACTAGCAGTACGAAGGGACAACCCAGAAATCGGCGTCGTCACTTGTCGAAGCAAGCGGCAAAGGTTTTCGTCCATAACTGATACTGCAGCTCCAGTGTCAATAAGAGCAGATGCATGAACACCGTCCACAAGCACGTCAATGACATTAGATGGGCGGCTCTGAGGGCTTTCACAATGCGATAGCGTCGCAGTCCTTGCCTCGAAGCCTCCGACGACTAGTTTTCCCGCTCGTGAGCAGCTGAACTTGGCCGCATGGGGGACAGGGAACGACGTCGTGGAGACGGCGACCTTCGAGGAGATGGACGTGGGCGAGACGGCGGTGGCATAGATGGCGGTTCTTCAAGATAGGGACGGATGAGCTGGCCATAAACATGCGAAGAAATTGGAGCCGGCTGTACGCGATGGCAATAACGGGCTACGTGACCGGCGTAACCGCAGGCAAAGCAGATGGACCGGTTATCGGGTGTGCGACATATGTTCACCGGGTTAGGTCTCACCCATGTCGCAAGAGCCGATAGACGGAACGGTGGCTGCATGGTGGGCTGAAGCTGAGGCGGAAGGGTTACGTCAACATGCGAAGTGGGCATACCCACTGCAGAGGATGGAGGTCGAGCGGCAGCTTCGGCGTACGTCAAACGGGCGGGTGCTGGAACGACTTGAGGCGGCCTGGCAACCACTTGTGCGTAACTCAAGGGCGCAGGAGCTGGAGGCAGTTGGGGGTGGTGCGCAGGCATTACCTCCGCTATTTTCTGCTCAATCGCTCGACGGATAGGAGGGAAAAGGGTAGTATCCGATTGGTGAACAGCCGGTTGGTGGGCAAAGGGCAGGAGATAGAATCGACGCGCGATTTCTTCACGGATGAAGGACTTTAGGTCTGCCATCAACGCCACTTGGTGACAACTGGCCTCCAAGCCAGCAAGCATTGCAGCTCGTGGTGGGGAGCGACGGGTCATCGAACGCTGCCGGCGGAGCTCCTCGTAGCTCTGGCACAGTGTGATGACCTCCGCCACTGTGCCGGGGTTTTTGGCGAGCAGCATCATGAAGGCATCATCGTCTATGCCTTTCATGATGTTTCGAATCTTGTCAGACTCGGACATGATGTGATTACATTTGTTGCGTAAGTCCAGGACATCTTCAATATAGCTGGTGAATAACTCACCAGCCTTCTGAGCGCGTTCACGTAAGCACTGCTCGGCTTGCAGCTTGTGAACAGCAGGGTGGCTGAAAACGTTGATGATAGCGGTCTTAAAATCGGACCAGGTTGCAAAATCGGACGCGTGGCTGTTGTACCACCAACTGGCAACACCCGCAAGGTAGAACACCAAGTTGGTCAGCTTGCCGTCCTCGTCCCATTTGTCGGGGACGCTCACGCGCTCGTAAATGGTGAGCCAGTCCTTCACGTCAGTACCATCAGCGCCAGTGAAGATGGGCGGATCGCGGATTCTCGGGACACCGGGACAATGGGGTGGCATGGAAGGAGGCGTTTGCTGAGAGGCATCGTGGGACATGGTTAATGGCAGGGTACGTTATCGTAGCTCTAAGGGCATCGAAGGGGATCGCAGCACCTCCGCCAATTTGTTAAGGCTTATTATCCGGCAACTAGCGAGCATACACATTGGCGACAGTCACAGCCAAGCAGACGTCCTTTTTTGGGTAGACCCACTAGAAGGCACTTGATAGTTCGACCAATTTCAGTGTTCGGAGGTTTCTCTACACTATGACTCTTTGGATAAAAAAAATTGGCCTGAATCTACATGGTACACTGTAAATGTCGTCGAAAGACGATAGTCTTGCGTCCGGAGCGAGTGAACAAAACGTTTATTTGATGTTCTGCGCAAGAAAATCGGTGAATGGTATTTTCAAGGCACTGCGTTAGTAACGGGGGCGAACAAGCGCATCTAGGCACGTTAGACGCCAGCGCCATCTGGCAGTTATCTTCGAAAACGAAGGCGTGCGCGACCGCGGAAAAAGATGCGTGTCAGTCGCGGAGGTGATAAGGTGTAGAATGCAAAGCGACGGGCAGGTTCCACGTTCGTGCCGTCTTAGCAAAGCGTTGGAAACACCTTCTTGAGCATCGCGTTGCACTGTCAGCGCAGCGCGTTAAACGCTACAGTCCTTAGAATTACTTGTGTGTGCCTCTTCTAGTATAAAGGCAGACTTACAAAACATAGACATGTTGTTATGGTGCCTCAGCTATGCGCAATATTTGCTTTTTTAATTGACAATCGCACAACTATGAACGCTAAACCTTGAGCAATATTGGTTGGCGGTGCGGATGGGGTTGGCCGTTTGGTGTCGTTTGAAGTATCGTTAGGGCGGACAAGCAGAGAGACAGACAGACAGACAGACCAAAATTTCTACGTCGAAGGTCCCCAAGAAAGATGATCGTCTTCAAGATAGGTTGGTCATGTGGGAGCCTGCTGAGTCTCCCAGAATGTCGTCTGATATGCTTGTCGTCAAACTTCTTTTGAAAGTATCGTTGGTCAATATGAAATTTGCGAATACGCTTGTTTGAAATCTCCCACTCACGCCTCCGAAAGTTTTGAGAAAGTGTTCAATTCATATTTTCTCTTGTAATATTGGGCAATGAATGTATATCACTTCTATGGATGTTTTTTGCGTTAAAATACTTTCAGGCCATTGAAATCTCTGAATGTTAACAGAAAATGTAACGAATTGGAGATAGCTTACAAAGAAAAGGAGAAAGAAAGCAAAAAAAAGACAGAAAAAAAAGAAAAACTATAGAAGAGAGCCAGAACGATAGAAAAAAAGCGAGAAATACAAGGAGAGAAAACAACGTACAAGATAGCAAAATAAAGATAGATCGAGAAAGAAACAGAGGGACGAGAAGAAACAAATGAACATGTACCGAGGCAAAAAAATGCATGCACATAAAACAGAAGAGCAAAAAAGTACTACCGGACTGACTCGGGGCGCTAGAAACAAACGTTACAAAAGACAGCAGAAAAATTGAATATTACGGGTACATCTCACACAGAGGCTTACACAATGAAAGACCTCTGGACAATACAAAGCAGCACAAGCTTTATCATGAAGTAGCATCGTTACAAATAGAAATGCACCCATAATCACAAATTTTTTTCTGTTTTTTTTTAGTGGTGAAGCTCCTTACGTCATGCGTCGTATGTCCCGTGTCGCCGTAGTCGTCGTAGTAGCCAGTTGCATCGCATTGCATGTCAATAAAAACGGTGTTACAGCATATCCATGGAGTGAATGATGATGAGTGGGGCGAAGCGTTCATCAGTCCGTCCATGCTTACGTGCATGCTTTCGTGCATTCTTCCGTACGTCCGTCCGCCCTCTCGTCATCATTCACCTCGTGGATATGCTGTGTTTTTTTTTTTTTTGAGGAGAGAGAGGAGGTCGATGAACGCTGTTACAGAGAAAGAAAAGCGATGCTTCCGATACTTTCTTTTATGCCAGCATATGGAAGTTGTTGAATTTAGTGAGAGAAATTCGACATATACCGCGCCTTTTGGGAATCGTTTTCATCCGAAGCAGTCGACGAGCAATTATCTATGCTGCCCCCCCCACCCTTTTTTTTTTCTTCAAGAATCACGAGGTGGATCGACGTGTTTGTTTAATTGTATTGGGTGTGGGCATACGCATCGTGGATTTACATGGAACGTCGATTACACTAGCGGTGAAAATCAGAGACCTGTCAAAAGTCCACTCAATCGGCGCCCCACCGCGTTACCGAACGCATCGCCGACTTACGCTGTGCTGAAGCGCGTAGTCAGCGAGTGCCACACCGGGCCCGTGTTTCCACCCCCCCCCCCCCGAAATTGTTTTCACGCCTGTGCTTGCGCCGCATATCTGCGCCAGACCAAACCCCTCCGTGCGTTTTTCCGTCGGCTATGGACGCAATGGAGGGGCCTTACGCCAGACCATCTCGGATCAAAGCAACCTTTCGGCACAAATAAATCAAATGACCATTCAAGTGTTAGGTAATGCCGATAACCCGTGTTGTGACGCGTAATGAAAGCGAAAGTACGTGTTTCCTACAGCGGGTTGTTGAAGCAGCTTACGGAGAGCTTTGCAGAAGAATGTGATCGAGAAACGCTAGCCGGTGTGGCGTAAACCTCCGAGCAACCCTGTTCTCCCGCAGCCTATGTATTTGCTATCCGCACAGCACGCAAGCAATGCGGAAATGACACTACTTCCGGCTGCCTGGTGCACACGCGTGTGCCTCAGCGTGATGCTAAAGTTGAGCCGTTTTTTGTCCAACCTTCCGTTATGTTGTTTGCTTGTGCCGTATTTGTGTGCAGCCATCGCACACAAATACCGCGATGCGCGATGCAGCGATAAGCGTAGTGGTTAGAGCATCCGCCTCGCATGCCAAAGGTCCATGGTTCAAATCCCGGTGCCACGCAGTTCCCAACCGGATAAAAAAAAATTGCCCGCAGCTTCCCTCGGGGGAACACTGAGGAGGATGCGGAGCATATAATTGGTTAACGGGGTGTTAAAGTGCGACTTACTTGGGTCGATGGCTACATTGGTTAACGTGGTTGTGAAATGGGGTGTTAAATTGCGACTTAGTTGGGTCGATGGCTAAATTGGTTAACGTGGTTGTAGGAGGGGGTGTTAAATGAGTGAACACGTACACACGTATGCGAAAGGGCGGCGCTGGTCGAAGGGACGTCGATCATTGTGTTTGTGGATTCGTTGGAATTCATTTCACCGCGACCTTGGACGTCGACGCGCCGTACAAACCAACCGACGAGCGCCAACTGAGCGAGCGAGCGCCGACCTTGAGTATATATACAGCGCGACGGCGCATGCGCTGTCAGCTGTCGAATGTTCTCGAAGGAGAAGCGCGCGCGCGGCACAGATGGCGACGGCGCATGCACGGTCAGCTGTCGAATGTTCTCGAAGGAGAAGCGCGCGCGGCACAGATGGTGGGCGACGGCGCGACGGCGCATGCGCGCGCGTCAGCTGTCGAATGTTCGAGAAGAGGTGCGGACGGCGCGGACGGCGCACTACAAGGCGCGAGTATAAGATGCTTCCGCATCTAAAAGACATCCGCGTGGTGATGAAACTGCATTAAGAGGCCTGGGGTGCGGCCTCTCCGGCAACCACCGCCAGGAACGCACTCCCTCACCAGAGAAAGATTGGCCACCCTGGTGCAGTATCTCGCAACTACCTCCCACATGCATACGTCAAATAACTCACGGTCCTCAGTACCCAGCAGCTGCGAAGCAACTGACCACGGCGGCGGTCAGATCTGCAACGCAGCAGAGGGTGCTAAGAATCTCTGGTTCCGGACAGGCCCCTATCGGAACCTGAACTTGGCAACGTTTAACGCTAGAACCTTATCTAGTGAGGGAAGTCTAGCTGTACTACTCGAGGAGCTAGAGGGTGTTAAATGGGATATAATAGGGCTCAGTGAGGTTAGGAGAACAGATGAGGCCTATGCGGTGCTACAGAATGGTCACGTCCTTTGCTATAGGGGCTTGGCTGACAGAAGAGAACTTGGAGTGGGGTTCCTAATTCAAAGAAACATAGCTGGCAACATACAGGAATACTATGGCATTAATGAAAGGGTGGTAGGAATCGTAATTAAACTGAATAAAAGATACAAGATGAGAGCAGTACTCGGCTTACGCGCCTACATCCAGCCATGATGACGCTTCAGTTGAAAGCTTCTATGAAGCCGTGGAATCGGCAATGAGTAAGGTATACTATACTATGCTGATGGTACTATACTATGCATAGTATACTATACTGATGAGAGTCTTTAATGCAAAGGAAGGGAAGAAGCAGGCTGGAGACCAGGCAGTAAAAGATTATGGCATCGGTACTAGAAACGCCAGAGGAGAGCTACTAGTAGAATTTGCAGAACGCAATATTTTACGGATTTTGAATACCTTTACCGAAACCGAGAAAACCGCAAGTGGACATGGAGGAGCCCTAATGGCGAAAATAAGAACGAAATATAATTTATAATGAGTGCACACCCAGGCATCGTGCAGGTTGTGGAAGTGGTTGGCAAGGCACGATGCAGTGAATGGTACGGTCTCGAATTCACCAAGACTTGAGGAATGAACGACAGAAACTGATACGCAAGAAGCCAATCAATGAGCTAGCACTGACAGGGAAACTACAGGAATTCAGTCTCGCTTCAGAACAGGTCCTCGGCACTTAATGAGGAAACCAACCTTAGCGTAGGTACAATGAATGATAATCTGACGAGTATCATTACGTAGTGTGCAGTAGAAGTTGGAGGCAGGGTAGTTAGACAGGACACATGGCAAGCTTTCCGAGGAAACGAAGAATCTCATTAAGAAGCGTCAAATCATGAAAGTCTCAAATACAACAGACAAAACAGAACTGGCAGAGCTTTCGAAGTTGATTAATAGGCGTAAGGTATCCGATGTAAGGAGGTATAACATGGAGAGAATCGAACACGCTCTGCAAAACGGAGGAAGCGTCAAAGCAGTGAAGAGGAAACTTGGGATAGGCAAAAATCGGATGTATGCACTATGGGAAAAAGAAGGCAAAATAACTACCAATATGGTTAGGATAGTTAAAATAGCGGAGGAGTTTTACAGAGATCTGTACAGTAGCCGGGACAACCACGAATTTAATACTATAAGAACCAGCGGTAACCCAGATGATAGAAGAAGTCAGACAAGCTTTGGAGAGCATGCAAAGAGGCAATACTGCTGGTGAGGATCAAGTAACATCAGATCTGCTGAAAGATGGAGGACAGATTGTGTTAAAAAAACTAGCCACCCTGTTTACGAGGTGTCTCTTGACGGGAAGAGTACCAGAGTCTCGGAAGAACGCTAACATCATCTCAATACATAAGAAATGAGATGACAAGGACTAGAAGAATTACAGGCCGATCAGCTTGCTCTCTGTAGTATACAAGCAATTTACAAAGGTAATTGCTAACAGAGTAAAGAAAACATTAGAATTCTGTCAACCAAAGGAACAAGCAGGATTTTGAACAGGCTACTCAACAATCGACCACATTCATACTATCAATCAGGTAATGGAGAAATGCTCAAAATATAACGAACCACTATACATAGCCTTCATCGATTACGAGAAGGCGTTTGATTCAGTAGAAATATCAGCCGTCATGCAGACACTGCGGAATCAGGGCGTCGATGAAGTATATATAAACATCCTGGAAGAAATCTACAGGGGAACAACTGCTACCACACTGCTTTATAAAGAAAGCAACAGAATACCAATCAAGAAGGTTGTAAGGCAGGGGGACACAATTTACCCAATGCCCCAGCCGTTACCTGCCATCACAACCGTTGGCTGCCGCCGCCGCCGCAAACTTTGAAATGAGGATAATGGTGTCGATAGGCTGCTACTGACATTGAGTCAGCTGGAGTAAAAACTATTAAAAAAAGTTGATGACGCAGCACATGTTTAAGAAAAACTACTTGCTTAAACAAAAAAATGTTTTTTATGTGTAGCGGTACGCAAACATGTAGTGTTTGTTCATTTTAAAATAAATTTTGGCCTCGACGAAGGCGCTTCTACAAGAAAGTGCAATAGCGCGAGTGGCGGGAGAGGTTAGTAGATGCACTCTGGGTGTTTAAAGCAGAAACACGCCGCGGTTCATTTCTTTGCCCCCTACAGGTGAGCACTTGAACTTGAGAGTTTCCGGGGCCTGCAACGGTTGCGATGGCAGGTAACGGCTGGCGGTACGTTCGGATGTGTCTCGGACTGTTTCGTTTCGCTGTAAATATTTCGAGCCTCTGCCGACCGGCACATTCTTTCGCATTCTGTTTATTTGACTCGTTCAAATGCTTTCGCGAAGGGAATTCAAGTGACTTTCGGGGAACGAAGCGACCGTCGAAGCTTTGATCGGATGAACACACGTTGCAAGCCCGGGCCGGTGAGTAGAAACCACTTCAGTTTTTTAAGGATGGTTGCTTGCGGGGCTAGTTGGTTCGTTTCAACATAAGTAGTTGTTTTGCCAATGACTACGTAGGCGTCCCACGGTGGCAGCGCATTGCAATATTAAATTTTAAAAGTTTTAACGTCTCAACCGGAAAAACGTGCGTTACATGCGGCGTGCATGGCTTCGCGGTGGAACGAGTCGCTAACTCAATAGTTCATTCTGAAATTCTATCACCAGGTAACACCAACCAGGCCGTTGCGATAAAAGAAGGCAAATAAATCACTGTCGCCTTGAATGTGTCTTCTTAGCTAGCCCATATATTAGTGCAAAAAACCTACTAGTTAATAATTTACTGCAGTCGCGTTTGAGAAACATCACATAATTATGGGTCTGGTTTTCCTATAGTGTGACAAAGGAAGCGTCACATAAATGAGAAATACTTCTTTTTCTGCCACAGCCTCCTGGCCCACCTGACGTGGAAGCAAATGTGTACAATGGGCAAGGAACCTGCTACGTGACATGCCTTGAGAAGAAGCAGCCCTGAGTGATATACGTGTTATGAGGTACCACTACATATATGCATAAAATGCTGCTGATTACTAATTAACTGTCTTTATTTGTTTACTTTGGAAAATTTCATGCATTGATTATGCATTGATTTCATGCATTGATATCTGGTGATGTTACTTGTTTTTCCAGACTGCCATGCAATGACAGGATGACTACCCCCGAATGTCCGTTCTGCAAGCACGTTGAAACATCTGAATGTCCACTATAACAGGTCATCTCTAACCTCACACATGTAATGCTGTATTTGTGAATGTTTTACCGCGCATATCGTGGAGAGGTGCTTTAGATTGGCTACAAGCATTGCCTACCTACCGTGGTATGGAATCTACACTTCAATAATGTTGAAACTGTAACACTATTAGTTAGATTGTGTGGCGCTGCTGAGCTCAACAACACACTGTTTGATCCCAGCCACTGTAGCCATATTTCGATGGGGGTGAAACGCTAAGACACTTGTGTGCTTAAGGGTTTGTTCGATTCGCCTGCACCACATGATCCATTTTACAAAGTGCTGCACCTCGCCATTCGTTTCAGTGGCGCAGCAATGGCATCTTCGAAATCTTGCCATTCATTTCAAAAAGCGCAGGAGAGGTACAGCACCAAAACTATTTCATGACTTTCCGGTACCTTCTGCTCTGACGGCGCTGGTTTGGTGCAGCCGCTCGGACAGCTAAACAAACAACATAGCATTAGACGTAGGTGCTGTACCCACCCCTATAAATCCGGCGTGTTTTGCCAAGATGTTTGCACCTCATTAAATTAAGCGAACAAAAATAACGATTCCACCTTGTCGGCACCTTGTCATTCACTTGTGCTGCCGCACCGCACAACTTCTGCAGCACAAGTTCTGAACTTCTCGTGCACAGCTGTGAACCAGTTCGGATTGGTGCAGGTGAACTAAACTGACCCTTAAAAGATGGAAGCTGGAAAATATGAAAAATGTATTAACATAAGAGGTCAAAGCAAATGCTTCGACAAGCAGTCTCGTTTCCCGTGAGCCTACATTGCCATTTGTTTGAACCCCTGGAAGTCAGAATCAACCTAATTTGCCTACTACTGTACGACTCACGATCACTTCATAGTTGGCATGTGAATCGTCGGAAATTATTAATTGCACTACATAACGAACACACCCACAGTGATGGGCATTAACGGGCTTTCCGACATTTAGTTGTGCCTTGTGACAGTTTACCAACAACACCCAGAACTGTTCTGTTTTAATTAACTGTGTTTAGCTCATACAAGTTTACAAAATGATGCACCAAAGCTCGTAAGACTGCACTCAATTGCTTTAGCTTTGCACATATGTTCAATGGGCTCCTAAAATAATAAATCATAAAGGTGATGAGCAGTTGCAGCACAGCTTCCTCAAAGACGTGAATGCTGTCATGAGGAGCAAGATTGTGTTCATTGCATGTGGTACTGGTTTTTTTTTTTTTTTTGCAGAAAAACGTTCCAGATTTCTTTGTGCACATCTGCTTCTGTTTAAATTAAGTTGTCATAACTATAGTGTCTACCACTACGAAGTGTAATTCTGTGCACTACGGTCATGCAAAAAAAAAAATCTAGGAAATTGCACAGGTAGTTGAAACATACATGATCTTCGCTTGTCTATACAGCCACACTGCAAGATAGTACGTATTTCAAGTCCTAACCTCTAAAAGTAGCAGGAAGAAAACAACTTCATTTTCAACCACAAGTATACTGAAAAATAAATACAATAACAAGTGTGTAATAAATGTGACCTTTATTGATCCAGTATTCGGACAGATACACATCATGTACCACCAATTGATTTGAGGAGTGCTTGCTTGTAAGAGAGTACTGAAGTTCTATGGATATGTCTATGCAAAAAAAAAAAAAAGAGATTGTGCTCAAGGCTGAGCAGATAGTGTGTTGTAAGAGTACCAACAAAGATGTACAGATAACAAAGTTGTACAATGCATACCTGAAGCTTATTTTCTTAGAATTGGGCTTTTTCGATCTGTAAGCACACACCTCATAAGTGTCCCTTTAGCATACATGTTCGCTGCATACTTAGCAGACTGGTCATTACCTGCGACGAGAAATTCTAGCTGTGGTAACTTTGTAACTTAACTCTAACAATAAATGTAGCAAGCCTGAAATATTTTAGGCCCATCCCCTAAATATATAATACCTATGATATTGGCTCACGACTGAGTATTAAACTAGTGCCTACGCTCTCGACACGACGCGACATTGCAGAATTGTGAAGTACTCAATGTAGCATTGCAGAGCGAGAAAGATTCAGAAATGCACGCATCCGCAATCGCTTATTTTTCAAATTTAGCAAAACTACATTGCTCTCAATTTTCGAGCTATTTATCGGCAATGTCCAAGTTTCCTTTCCGGTTCCGCATCATGCATTCACTTCACTTGAAGATCAACACTACAGGGCAAGCGCCGCATCTGACGGCAGAATCCGACCCTTGTCTTGAAGGCACGCTATTAAACTCGAACGCCGCAACACGATGAGACCGACGCTCATTCAGCGATCTCGATGTTCAGTAATATGCATATGCTTGTTAGCTTTCCAAGAGTCTTTACACATGGATTGAAAGCTTTCAATATGTATGAGTGACTTGTTTTGTTCGGACCCGACCGTATACATTGGTTGTACCGGCTTGGACACTCGCAATAAACGATGGAAACCTTACTTGATTGACGTTGTTTTTTGCCAGTCGAAGCCAACTAGGTCACCTGGCGATAATTACAGACGCGAAGCGCGATTTAGCAACGAAAAAGAAAATACCAGAGGAAGCGAGCAGTGCGAACCACCCCACCTGCAAAAAAAAAAAAAACGCGTCCGTTTATTGATTATGATAGTACTACCCGTGCCATCTAGCCTCGCGGTATGGCAGTTCAGTACGCCACCGCTACGTATTTGCATGATATTGTGATACAACAGACCACAGGCACAGTTTCCATTCTCTAAACTGGTAGGGTTTCTGCGGTATTAAGTACTCGGAATCTTTCTTTCGATACACTATTAGGGGGATAGCGCGAACGCAGTCCCCCACTACCAAAAATTGCATGCCGCATCTGCCCCAGTTTTGGGTAGTGGCAGGGGTCAGCACGAGCGCAGTGCAATGCCCGCGCCTCTCCCTGGGGGCACCGCCTAGTTGATCACGGTAGCCCCGGAACCAGGTAAGTATGCTGTTGGATCGTTTTGAACTCGGTACCCACTGATAGCGACCCGCTAGGAAGCGCATGGGACTTGTGGAAGATGGCGTAAGGTTTCTCCTCTTTTTTAATTTGAATATGTGAAGCCATCGCATTGAGGACACCCAGTCCACAAGTTCACACAGTCCTGTTATATCAAATTGCTTTTCGCTCACACAAATATTGATAAAGGCTTGAAATTTGAGCGGGTATCACTCCAGCATTCGCAGAAGCAGCGAGAACATTCTGTACACCGCCAGAGGCGCCACTGCAGTGGTAATTTGTATCTGTCTAATGGTCATGAACAGGACGTACGATTCATCGGACTAGCTGTCCTGAAATCCTAAATATCCAATTGTGATCGCGAAGAAAAAAAATGTTATGGCATTACCTTGGCAAACAAAACAAATCAATAAAATAAAAACAAAATATAAAAGAAAAAAAAAACTGCGTCGGCCGGGAATCGAACCCGGGCCAACCGCGTGGCAGGCGAGTATTCTACCACTGAACCACCGACGCAATAGTACACGAATGCTTTTATGCAAAAGTGGGAGACGTAGTAAAGTCGTGTAGGCGTACATTTGCGCCTCACATGTACAAATGTACAGGGCTGCAGGAACTTCATTATCGCAAAATGGGCTAAGGTATACAAAGATTGCTCAATTAGATCAAGTATTACGCGCGTATATCGATTACATTGAGCATTTAGATGCGAAACTTTTATGTAACAAGCGAAAATTTTCTAGCGAAGAGTTAACTGCCGGACAACACGGAAGTTACTCAATTTGGCTGTTTTTAGCAGCCAAGTAAGCAGCACAGTTATTTTGAGAAAGCTTACCATGGAAGAAGAAAAATGTACGCACAAGCATCACATAGTCCTTAGAATACATTCTAGAGACCATAGCATGAAGCACAAGGCTCAAGAAAAAAAAAACAAATGCTGGCCGAGAACAGAAAAGTGTCACAAAGGGGCCTGATCACAATCAGCAGAAGCTGTACATCTCCGGATACTTAACTAAATGTTATAATCGAAATTAACGTAATTAACGAAATTAATAGAGCTTTCTTGCTGATTTCTCCATTGATCGATAAGTGATAACCCAGAACACAACAACGTTGGCACCAGCACTCATTCCGGGCATATCAAGCAAGAACTTCCCGCCGGATCACCACATAAGTTATGCGTGAACCACCAGCTTGAGTATCTGACTTTCGATTTCAACATTAGGCCCTGCCCAAACGGGCAAGGCCTCCCAAAAATTGGCCTATAGGCTCATTGGAGTGCCCCACCCCACGGTAATCTTTAGTAAAAGGCGAAAGATTAATTCGTAAAACCTGAGGTGAGGCCTGAGCAATGACTGACAAGCAGCGCGGTTAGACACCTCACTTACAAAGGCCGTGCCAGAAGAACCAGTTCTCTTCTACGTTGAAAGCAATATTTTTTGAAATAAGCCAAAATATGTACATAAAACTTAATGTTTTTTTCTTTTACCAATTCATCTGGATCACATCTTTTAACTAATAATAATATATTAAACGTGTATGCGTGCAAGGAATCTAATTTTAACATAGCAATATTGCGCTTCCCTTGTTTTCAGATGCGATCATACGTTGTGAGCCAATAGATGGCGCAAGCACGCGGTCAAAAAAAAAAAAGAAACTGAAAATGAAAATCAGCAAACAGAGTCAGTGTGTCGGCGTTAGTGACGAATGTAATGAATTGAGTCTAACCTCGATTAGTATACACCTTTTCCCGTGAAGGAAAAAAACACCGCCATGATGGGCGGTGCGCGGGAGCACAAAGGCTAGGGGCGCAGTGTTGCCAGTGCATTTTCGAGGGGACGCGCCGATTTGCGCAGCCCAAGGAGGGCTATGGCGGTGCCCAGGGAGGCGTTTAAGAAAAGGTGAATAGTCCCTTTGTCGGGCCTCCCTGGTTTGTACGCCGGGAGGTAGGCCGCGTCTGTTTGGCGCCTGGCGCCGAACGGTGGCCCCCTTGCCAGCAACGTTTCTAGAACTAGGTAAGTTGCAAAACTGAGCGATGTGGCGCGGCGCTGCCGCTGCCAGCGACAAATGGGGCGTTGCTGTCGCATCCGGATTCACTCACTGCATGCTCGCTCGTGTCACTGCCGTAACATCCGTCGCCTGTGCATGTTGCAGTACGTCGATATCTGTGGAGGCTTCTTTCTGCGTGAACAGTTTTGTGCTTCAGCGTGCCCTGTTCTGCTTTGTATGCGTTGCGTGTTTCCATCATGCCCATATTGTTGCGGGTTCGCGGCTATGCAGCTATGCGGGCGGTGCGAAGAAGAAGACGACGACGTTTTTGGGCTGTTCGAAATACACAACGGCTGCCATCTTGACTGCTGGAGTACTTTTCTACTCTAAAGTAGTAAATACATTCGCAACATTTTGGTGGTGGCGCTGGGTACGACGCAAGACGGAACTTCGAAGCGGACGTGTTCTCGACTGCCCGACCATGGCAACAGAAACCAATTCTGCCGCTCCTGTTTCAGCCGCGACTCCGGCGCAGCCTGTACAGCCGGTCGTATTGACGCAACCGCGCGACCCTGGCAACTTCTGCGGCACCGACCATGTTGACGTTGACGACTGGATTCCGAAGTTCGAGCGGTTTGCAGCAGTGTACCGGTGGGACCCTACGATGATGCTCGCCAACGTTGGCTTCTATCTCTGCGGAACAGCTGGCGCGTGGTTCGAGGCTCATGAAGCGGACATAACCAGCTGGGATACTTGCAAACAGAAGCTTCGTGACCTGTTTGGTAAGGCCGTCGGACGCCAGCGGGCCGCTTCTAAAGAACTCTCTGGTCGGGCACAAACTACGACCGAATCATATGTCACCTACATCCTTGACGTTCTCGCCCTTTGCCATCGTGCCGACCCCAACATGTCCGAGGAAGACAAAGTAAGCCATTTACTTAAAGGCATTGCAGATGATGCTTTTAACATACTGGTTTCCAAAGACTGTTCCACCATTGATGACATCATCAAAGAGTGCCGCCGATTCGAAGAGCTGAAGAGTCGCCGGGTCGCCAAGAATTTCTTGCGACTTCCGAACACGGCCGCTACGTCATCTTGCGAGGACCTTCAGCCGCCATGCAGTCAACCACATAACAACGAAAGTGTGGTTCGCATCGTTCGTAGAGAAATCGAGGCCGCGTCTCCGTCCTTTCTGACCCGCCCATCTGATGATCGACCAACGATCTCGTTGATCCAACAGGTCGTGAGAGAGGAGCTGGCAAACGTTGGGCTGCAGCCTGTGTGTTCGTTGACGGAACCTCGGGTCAGTACCATAGCGCCTTCTCCTGCACCAGAAAGATTCCGCCGCTATCGTGATCCTGCTCAGTGGAGGACACAGGACGACAAGCCTATATGTTTTCATTGTCATGGTGTAGGACACATCTCCCGCTACTGTCGTTTCCGCACGTATCCACCTCGGTCGTTTCCTGGCTATCGACGTGACGACAACCACCGGCCCCTGCAGTACAGCGCTCGTGACGATGGACCGTACAATGGCACTCCTGCGACACCAGTCCGCCGGTCCAGCCGTTCGCCGTCCCCGCATGACCGTCGCTCCAGGTCACCTCAGCACCGCCGCTATTCGTCGCCCCACCCTAGTGGACGCCCTTCTTCGGAAAACTGAGCAATGCAGCTCCCGGAGGTGACGCTGCATTGGACTCCCGACCTGAAAACCCTCTGCTGACCTTGACTACGGACAAGAACCTGCTTGATGTAGAAGTGGATGGCCTTCCTGTTACTGCCCTTATTGACACCGGCGCACATATTTCAATTCTGAGCTCTGACCTCCGTGCACGATTAAACAAGGTCCTTACGCCGCCAGAGTCCCTATTTGTACGTGTCGCTAGTGGAGCGACCCCGGCTGTGCTCGGAATGTGCACCGCGCGTGTGAGATTCGCCGACCGCCAGACGTCCGTTCTATTCCATGTTCTCGCTCACTGTCCACATGACGTCATCCTTGGACTCGATTTTTTGTCCGACCACTCCGCTGTAATTGACTGCTCAGCCGGCGTCGTGCAACTTGACTTGCCTGCGGCCACCGAAGAGTCGAAGATGGTACAGAACAAGCTTTCGTGCGCTGAGTTTGTTCGCCTCCCACCCCAAGCCCTAACTTGTGTCACAGTTGAACCATATCCCAGTGTTCCGGATGGGGATTACGTGGTCTTTCCCTCTCCCGGTGTTTTATTGGCCCGCAACGTTTCCTCCCCGTACACCATATTAACTGTCACAGCGAACAAGACGTGCCTTCCTCTTCTGAACTTCGGACTCAGCCCTCAAATCCTACCACAAGGCATTGTTCTCGCCACTCTTTCACCGTCACACGAGTGCCAGATCTCATCAGTGTCACGTGAACTGGCCACAGTCGCCTCGCCGAACCCGCATAGCACCGACGCAGCCAAATCTACACGGCTCAACAATGTAACTAAGATGATTGCCTCAGACCTCTTGCCGTCTCAGGTCAAAGACCTCACTGATCTTCTCACGAGCTATTCGGACATATTTGACTTTGACGGTAGGCCCATAAGTCAAACATCGCAAGTCAAACATCGCATTAATACCGGTGATGCAGCCCCAATTCACAGGCGTCCCTATCGAGTGTCACCATCAGAACGCCAAGTTATCCAACAGGAGGTGAATAAGATGCTCACAAAAGGCATCATAGAGCCCTCATCGAGTCCGTGGGCGTCCCCTGTAGTCTTAGTTAAAAAGAAGGACAATACCTGGCGTTTCTGCGTGGACTATCGGCATTTAAACAAGGTCACCAAAAGGGATGTCTACCCGCTTCCTCGTATTGATGATGCCCTGGACTGCCTTCATGGTGCAACCTATTTTTCTTCGATAGACTTACGCTCCGGTTACTGGCAGATCGCCGTGGACGACCTCGACCGGGAGAAGACCGCCTTTGTAACGCCTGACGGTCTCTACCAATTCAAGGTAATGCCGTTTGGCTTGTGCAATGCGCCGGCAACGTTCGAGCGGATGATGGACACGCTTTTGCGCAGCTTTAAATGGTCTATCTGCCTGTGTTATCTGGACGACGTGATTGTGTTTGCCCCAACCTTTAAGTCTCACCTCGAGCGCCTTTCCTCAATTCTTTCAGTATTTCGAGAGGCTGGGCTCCAACTTAATTCCTCGAAATGCCATTTTGGGCATCGCCAAGTTACTATTCTAGGGCATCTCGTTGACTCCTCCGGCATCCGCCCCGATCCCGACAAAGTCCGAGCTGTCCTGGATTTTCCTGTACCGACTTGTGTCAAGGACGTTCGAAGTTTTGTGGGCCTATGCTCATATTTCCGACGATTTGTCAGAAACTTCGCAGAGGTCGCACGCCCCCTCACTGATCTTTTGAAGAAAGATGTACCATTTGAGTGGGGTCCTGATCAAGGCACGGCCTTTTCCCAGCTCATAACACTTCTGACCACGCCACCGATTCTCGCCCACTTCGACCCGTCTGCTCCAACCGAGGTCCGCACTGATGCTAGTGGCTACGGTATTGGCGCGGTTTTAGCCCAGCGTCAATCCGGTCACGATCGAGTTCTTGCGTATGCCAGCCGGCTCCTTTCTCCTGCCGAACGCAATTACTCTATTACGGAACGCGAGTGCCTGGCGCTTGTATGGGCAGTTGGTAAATTCCGCCCCTATTTATATGGCCGGCCTTTCACAGTTACCACTGACCATCACGCTCTATGCTGGCTTTCAGCCCTCAAAGATCCAACGGGGCGCCTTGCTCGTTGGGCTCTGCGCCTCCAGGAATTCACATACACAGTGGTTTACAAGTCTGGCCGTTTACACCAAGACGCCGACTGCCTCTCTCGGTACCCCGTTGACGCTCCAGATCTAGTAACCGACGACGCGTCCATCTGTATTTCCTCGCTCTCTGCTTTCGGCAACATAGGATGTGAGCAACGGCGTGACGCGTCCCTACGCGAGCTAATCGACCGCCTGAACACAGGCTGTACAGACAGTTCGCTTCGCATGTTCGTTGTCATAGACGGCATTTTATACCGCCGCAACATGCACCATGTGGGAAACGAACTACTACTCGTAATACCCACTCATTTGCACTCGACCGTACTTCAGCAACTACATGATGTACCAACGGCTGGCCACCTTGGTGTTGCCAGAACGTACGACCGTGTCCGCCGACGCTTTTTCTGGCCCGGCCTCTACCGTTCTGTACAACGTTATGTTAGGTCTTGTGAGTCGTGCCAACGCCGCAAAAGGCCAGCGGTACACCCCGCCGGGCTCCTTCAACCGATCGACGTACCTGCCGAGCCTTTCTATCGTGTCGGCCTCGACCTGCTGGGCCCTTTCCCTCTTTCTACCGACGGTAACAGGTGGGTCGCCGTCGCCATAGATTACTCGACCCGTTTCGCAATTACGAGACCTCTTCCAAGCAGCTGCGCTACAGATGTCGCCGACTTTTTGATTCAAGACGTCATCTTACATCATGGTGCTCCTCGTCAACTGGTCACCGATCGCGGTCGCTACTTTTTATCTAAGGTAATTGACGATCTACTTCGTTCTTGTGCAACCAAGCACAAGCTTACGACGGCCTACCATCCTCAAACAAACGGCCTCACAGAACGTCTGAATCGCACACTCACTGACATGCTCGCCATGTACGTGTCGACGGATCATCGTGACTGGGACATTGCGCTACCCTTTGTCACTTTCGCTTACAATAGCTCACGCCACGACACTGCTGGATATTCTCCCTTTTACCTTTTACCTTTTGTATGGAAGAGACCCGACATTGCCGTTCGACACGCTTGTACCCAACCCTACCGACCTGTCCACAGCATATGCTCGCCGCGCTATTAGCACCGCGGAGAAAGCCCGCCAGATTGCCCACCAGCGCCTTTCGGACTCGCAGCTCCGTCAGAAACGTAGCTATGACAGCCACCATCGGGACGTCCACTTTAGTCCAGGTGACCTCGTTCTTCTGTGGACTCCGTCGCGACATGTTGGTCTGGCTGAAAAGCTTCTACCCAAGTATTCCGGACCTTATCGTGTGCTACGGCAGGTAACTGATGTTACCTATCAAATAGCACCTCTAAACCCTTCGATACCTTCCACATCTTCCGACATCGTCCACGTCGCTCGCCTCAAGCCGTACATCTCGTCCAACACCTGCTAACAAGCGCCGGGTCGGCGCTTTTCGCCGCCGGAGGTCGATGTTGCGGGTTCGCGGCTATGCAGCTATGCGGGCGGTGCGAAGAAGAAGACGACGACGTTTTTGGGCTGTTCGAAATACACAACGGCTGCCATCTTGACTGCTGGAGTACTTTTCTACTCTAAAGTAGTAAATACATTCGCAACAATATGTTGCGTTCTCGGCTGTAGAGTAGCTACAGGAAATGAGAGAAACCATGGCATTTCTTTTGTGCCCACGTGTACCTGAGCAGCGAGAGGTATGGCACCACGCTATTCCTCGTGCGGATAAGAAACTGTCCAACAACTCGCGTGTGTGTGATATGCACTTTCGTGAGAAGGACATCCTGAAGACTTTCACGCACGTCATATGGTAAGAAGGTACAAATCGCAAGAGAAAAGTGGGACCTCGTCGATGGATGCGTTCCACGAATATTCCCGAAGTTGCCCGCTTACCTTTGTCGCGGGGCTCTCGATAAATAAGCGAAAGCTGCGCTTAGGAGTGGGGTATTTTCCAGAATATTATCGGCGAAAAAGAATAGACTATCTTTGAGCACTGAGCTCGAAGACAGTGAAATAAGTCCCGACATGCCGTCAACTAGCGGCGTCATTTCGTTTCAAGACATAGAAAACGTTTGTTTGCATGCTGACGGAAAGTTGTTGAGAACGGCGAGACAAGACGTCTTGTGGTGTTTGTAGGGCTAAAAAAAAGCGCCATTTGTGGATAAAGGCGTCGTAGTCGCAGAAGACATGGCATTCACCATTAGCAGCCGTCACCATCGCTTGGCCAAGTAACCCGGCAAGGCAGATACCATCTACCGATATGCGGAACTTCTAGAGGACATAGAAAAGCTGAAAGTGTGTTCATGTTGTCCCATTGCGTCAGCAGGCAGACTCGTGAGAAAATGACTACGTAGTGCTCACCGATACCCCAAAGTGCGGTCTCTGCTTGTAGCTTTGGTTGCAGCTGTGTTAACAGGTTTCATTAGAGGAACTCCAGAAAAAGCAGAGGAAAGACATGCTCAAGAAAATGGCCGCACGCGTAGCTTTTCGACGGTATAAGTTGCTAAAGAATGTGACTGACATGGAAAAAAAAAAAGGTTTACTACATAACCAGACAAAAGCCACGAGATTGCGTCACATAGTTGTAATTTATTTTCAAGCACGAAAAACACAGCCACAAAAAAGGATTGAAGACATTGTAATTGCGTTTTCGCGTCTAAAAATCTATTGGGAACGTACACCAACTAGCAACTAACTGACAGACTCGCATGTTATGCTATATATCAAGCATTGTTTATTGTGGACTGTTCAGAGAAGCATAATTATTTTGTATTTGCCTTACACTGCTAATTATTGCGCAGTATTAGGTTTCTGCGGCAGCACAACAAATATCGATAATATACTGTTTGCAAAGTTCAGAACGGCCGCCACGACGACTACGCGTTTTCGTCTGCTAGCGGAAGCTTGTTGCGCCGCCAGTTCCACCAAACCGGAAGCTATCCCGGCACCGTGTGACGAGAAGTCTTACGCGGGGAGTTTTTCAACTTACCTAGTCTAGAAACGTTGCTTGCCAGGGCATGGCCGTCTGCCCGAAACAAAACGTCCCGCCCACACGACCCTGGGGGGGGGGGCGGGGGGGGGAAGCAGTGCCGGGACAGACGTAGGATGATGATGGGTTGATGAGTTAAGTGTAACTCTGGGACAAAGCGCTTCGGCGCCGCGTCTCCTTTTTATCTGACAACGGCACCTCGATTAGTGGTTCTCTAGTCACGTACGGTACGGTCGCGTACGGTCAGATTAGTCACAGGACTTTGCCCTACGTAACCTCTCTGTTCTGGATGCAACTTAACGCAACTTGAGATGGACGCCCACACGAAACAGGCCCTGATGAGCTCTTTTCGACTATCGAGAGTGTCATTTCAGCAGCGTGGCTTTTGTCTATACTTTTCTTCCGTTTGTGTGTATGTGTGTGATGTCTGATCGCATAAATTAATTTCTAGCGGTTTTTTGTGTGAATCATAGAGTTTATTTGCGCTGGTTATGAGCGAAAAATTGCAGCAATAACGTAAATATATGTTAATTACCACCCATTAATACATCTCTGGTTTTCACTGTGAGAAATAACTCCGTGTAACTTATTCGGTCAGGTGAAACTGCGTGGATTACAAAGAGGTATCTAGGGTTTGCAGCACACACTTGGTTAGAAACGTACTGTGACATCACCCCTCGCCCATCATATGTGCTTCTATGCAGTCTACGCGAGAATAGATAGAGAGAAAGCACCTGACTTACTCATGCTGTCAAAACTACAAGGACAGTATTGCCATGAGATGAGCTTCTCCCAAAATACTGGCTTACTACTTGTGGTGTACACTTATCCCGAAGGAGTACGGCCACCAGCGTGGGTCCGGTCTTAGCGAGCCGCAGGGCACGCGTTAACCGTCGCCGTGACGAGAACACGATACTGCTCAAAGTCGCAACACTTTATTAGGGAGTTTTAGTGCTGGGTACCCAAGCGGCTTGCGTACGCAGGACGTCGGGGCGGCGGTATTGCGCATGCGCGAAACCACAAACAGATGCGTCGCAGGATCGCTGGGGCGATGGGGCCATGCGTCCGCGCGGTCCACCTTCGCAAGAACTCACGGTATCCGCACTGCGGATACTCTAGCCGTCGAGTTAAAATAATCCAAAGTGCGAGCATTTATAGCGATTACACGGTTTCAGCCAGATTTCCAAAGCTAGAATAGCCTGGAACATAGAAGCTAAAAAGCATATGCCAGCCCCCCAACCAGCTGAATAGGTGGCGCCATCTAGCGTGGCCATAGTGAATCAGACAACCACAACTTTGTTATTGCAGAAACGTTGTGCATTGTACATCTGGTGCAAAAACTGCACATTGACAATACTACAAATGAGTAACCTCTTTATTTATTCATTTTCACCACAAAAACATTACGCGTAAGCTAACATGTTCATGACTGCAGTTGCACGAAGTGTCACAAGATGTCGACACTGTCGTTACAATAACCTTGTATTTCACTTCTTTGCGTATACCAGATTACTGTACACAATAAAAAAAAGTGTCCTGGTCACTATGTATGTTTAATTGAACAGTTTAAATCATAAAAAGATTTAAATAATACTTACGAGACAAGACGCTATGGCTCTGCGAGCGCGTGTGAAGTTCGTGCGGCTTGCGTTTGCGTGCGTGCCACCGTGGCGCCAACTAAAAGGCATTCCGGTTGGGTATGGGTTGGGCACGCAACGCCGCGCCCTCCCAAGCCAGCAAAGCCCCAAGAGAATGCGTACCCAGCACTAAAACTCCCTATTGTGGCAACACCAAACGCAGTACAGCCCGTTGCAAAAAGTCGCTGCGGGAAAGCAAATAGGCTTATCCACGCCACGGGCGCAAAGTACTACACAGGGTGCCATGAGCACGTCTCCGCGGTAAAGGTAATCCACGGAGACACCGGGACAAAGGCCCGGTTGCTCGAGCGAGGGCAAAGGCGCTCGCGTTGGCTTCGGAGGGAGACGGGTCGGCTTAGCTAGGCCACGCACTAGGACACCGTACCGCCCTCGGCCATGCGTACGCAGCGGGGAAACAAAAGGTGAGCGTTCGCCTCAGGCGCGAGGCGCCGTCAGCGAAGTCCGACGAGCCCCCGAGCGACGGGAGTCGACGGACGGAAAAGATAGCGTGGCTCACCGTTTGCTGTCCCGGAGAGTACTGTCCGCCCGCTCCCGACGCAGCGCGCGAAAACCTCTCGGGAGTCCCCACGCGCGGCGCCACAGTCAACATCCGCTTCCGGGTGAGGGAGTTAAACGTCACTCTGCTCTCTCACCACGGCTGACAGCAAAGAAGGGCAGACGTGTCGGGACATGAGAATGGCAGAAAAGGCGGCAAAGCCCGCGCAAAGGCAGCGGGCTACCCTCAATTCCCACATACTAGAATACAGAGAATACTGGCTTACTAAAAATATTGATATCAGGTGACTTAAAGTTTGGGACAAGGAGTTCGAAAGTGTAGAAGTATTTGAAGAAGGAAAAGTGTCGTTTGTTTTTGATGCTCCCATGTAATGCCGAAAGTAGTGAGGTCGGTGAGGTATCTAGGGAAGACATGGATAAGGCAGCGTCTGCAGCAGGCGGGGCAGGAGAGGAGCAGACACACCACGGCCATGTGTGTGGGCAGTCTTGCACCCCAGTGTGGATCCGACCACAGCAGATGCAGCCTTCAGGCCAGGTGCAGCATTTCTTGACATGGACACATTGGCCACGCTGCCCGCACTGGAGTGGTCGGGGCCTGGCCGGTCGTACAGGGAAGCGCATGTGATACAGCGTCACCTGCTCTGTGGGAACGGAACTCCGAACAGCAGGGTGACTGTGTGCCCCTCTCTGGTGTCCGACAGCACAATCATCGTGGACAGGAGGCCAGGCAGCAGGGACCCCACCTCCGGGCCTCTGTCAGCACCATGCAGGTAGCCGGTGCTTGTCCGAAGGTCTGCCGGCTCCTTGGCAGTGACCGGTATGCTTTCCAGCTCCGAGATGGCCAGGAGCTCTTCCAGGCCTTTCCTGGTGGTCGCGTCCACCGCCACGATGTTCTGGCGATGGTTCACCCTGACTTCAGCGACTCCGCAGTGCGACGACAGTGCCTGAACAAAGCTCAGGCGGGGGATGCCGCGTGAGGAGCCCCCGAGAGCTGAGGGCCGGTAGAGCGCCGTCTACACGACCGCAAGGCTGACTGGCAGCCAGCAGCAGCCAGTCTTTTGGCATGCCGGAGTGCAGCCTCCGATCATACCTGCTGGAAAGACCCGTCGGCATCTGGCTCGTCCTCCGGGACACTGGGGACGGCAGAGCGATGGACTGGTGGCCTCCCTGAGGTTGCTGAGCCTGCTGGAGAAGCCCGATGTCCCTGAGAGAGTGGATGACAGGAGTACCCGCGGGTGCAGCAGGCGTCCTCCTGACTGTGTTTGCTTTGTTTGTGTGATCGTGGTTTTTTCGCAAAAATGACTATATGCTGAAAGATCGTCGTCAGAACTCTCTTTTGACTTACGATAAAAGCTTCTAATTTGGTCATTTCATACGAAACACATCCGCCATTTCGGCGACTATTTCAAAAGCAATCAGGCGTTTACTAGCCGGAAACCAGCGAGCATACACAAGGGCGACAGTCACGGCCATGCACGGACTCTCAGCGCGAGCGGCGTCCTTTTTTGGGTAGACCCACTAGAAGGCACTTGAGAGTTCGACCAATTTCACTGTTCGGAGGCTTCTCTACAATTACCCCGGGGTCGAAGAGGGAGACGCCTAGTGACCTAACAGCTTGTCATTATGAGCGGGTCATAGTATGCCTTCAGGAGCTCCACGTTGACTATGTCGCACCCGCGACAGCGCATGTCCGAAGATTGTTCAATTGGTTCGATAAGATAGTTGACCGGAGATGTGCGGTCGATGACACGGTATAGGGGCTTTCGTATTTTGGGAGTAGTTTGGAAGAAAGGCCAGCTACAGAGGTCGGGAATGAGAGCCATACAAGAGAACCAGGAAGGAGCGTGGGCTCAGAAGTGGCGGAGCCATCACGGATACTCTTCTGCCGCTCTTGCTCATGCGTCGTAAAAGTCTTGGCAAGCTCGCGATACTCTTCAGCAAAGCTGGCTGTCTCAGAAATAGGTGCACACTCAGATGGATCCGGCGTGTACGGCGGTATCGTGTCGATGGTGTGTGACGGGTGCCTTCCGTACAGCAAGAAGAAAGGTGAAAAACCGGTTGTGCTCTGAGGGGCGGTGTTGTAGGTGTAGGTGACGAAGGGCAGTATAGTATCCCAATTCGTGTGGTTGGCGGCGACGTACATCGAAAGCATGTCGCCGAGGGTGTGGTTAAAGCGTTCGGGGAGACCATTCGTCGGCGGGTGGTAAGCAGTAGTTTTGCGGTGGACAGAACGGCACTCCGTGAGAATGGCTTTGACGACTTCTGACAAGAATACATGGCCTCGATCACTGAGAAGCTCCTGGGGTGAACCGTGGCGCAGTATGAATCGATGCAGTAGGAAGGACGCAACATCACGCGCTGTAGCCGAAGGGAGAGCAGCGGTTTCGGCGTATCGCGTTAAATCACCTACAGCGACGATGGCCCAGTGGTTACCAGCCGACGTCAGAGGAAGTGGTCCATACAAATCGATACCTATGCGCCCAAACGGACGCTCAGGGCAAGGTAACGGTTGCAGACCGGCTGGCGAGATGTGTGCTGACAATTTGCGGCGTTGGCAAGCGAGGCAGGAGCGAACGAACTGTTGCACGTAGTGGTACATCCCGCGCCAGATGTAGCGTTGTCGAATGCGATGGTAGGTTTTGAATACCCCAGAGTGCGCGCATTGCGGATCAGAATGGAAAGATTCTGATATCTCCGACCGCAGAATGCGATGTATCATGAGTAACCACTGCCGGTCATCGGCGTCGTAATTGCTTCGGCGTTGGTGGCCGTCACGAATGGCGAAATGGTGAGCTAGACGACGCAAGGCACGCGTGGATGGCGTTGCGGACGGATCAGAGAGCAATTCGATCAGTGGGGCGATACAATTCTCATTTCGCTGTTCGGTAGCGATGATGTACACATCAATGACAGAAACAGCAACCGAAGATAATGAGCAGAGCACGTCATGTTCAGGTAGAAGGGAGCGCGAGAGGGCGTTGGCGTCAGCATGCTGGCGTCTGTTGCGGTACAGCACGTGGAGGTCGTAGTCTTGTAAGCGAAGAGCCCAACGGGTGAGGCGGCCTGAGGGATCCTTCAATAATGAAAGCCAGAAGTGCATGATGATCGGTAACGACATCTAATGGGCGACCATACAAATAAGGTCGAAACTTTTAAGGGCCCGGACGATGACCAGGCAATCTTTCTCCGTGACGGTGTACTTTGTCTTGGCTCTCGTGAGTGTATGGCTTGGATATGCTACGACATATTGAGAAAATCCGGGTTTGCGCTGCGCCAGGACAGCGCCGAAGCCTACAGCGCTGACGTCCGTGTGCACCTCTGTTGGGCCGTAGGGTCGCAGTGGCGTAGAATGGGAGGAGACGTCAACAAAAGGCGGAGCTTCACGAAGGCGTCGTCGCACTCGGACGACCACGATTTGAGAGGTCCGTTACTTCTAAGGAGCTTCGTAAGCGGCGATATGATCGTGGCAAAGTTTCGTATGAAGCGTCAGAAGTATGAGCATAGGCCCACGAATTTGCGCAGTTCTTTGACGGACCCAGGTTTGGGGAATTCGGCCCCGGAGAAGCTTGGCTGGGTCAGGAAGAATACCATCCTTGGACACGACGTACCCTAGGATGGTGAGTTTCTGTGCTACAAAGCGGCACTTCATCAGATTTATTTGCGAGCCAGCATTGCTCACCCGTGCGAAAACTCCTTTCAGACGTTGGAGATGCGTGGAGAAATCTGGAGCGAAGACGACAACGTCATTGAGGTAACACAAACACGTGAAATGCGCAGAACTCTGGCCATCATGTGCTCAAAGGTCGCAGGTGCATACATAGACCAAATGGCATGACGTTGAATTCGCACAGGCCGTCGGGTGAGATGAACGCAGTTTTCGGTCGAGCGTCATCAGCCATGGCAACTTGCCAGTAACTCGAGCACAGATGGAGAGAAGAAAAAAAATGGCAGCATATCCACGGAGTGAATGATGGGGAGTGGGGCGAAGCATTCGTCCGTCCATTCGTTCTTGCTTCCGTCCGTTCCTGCGTACGTCTGTGTAACCGTCCATGCGTCCTTCCACCTGTCCGTGCGTGCGTCTGTTCGTGCGTCCGTCCCTGCGTTCGTCCATGCATCCACGCCTGCGTCCGTTCATGCGTCCATCCATGCATCTGTCTGTGTGTCCGTTCGTCCATCTATTCAGCACTTCAAGTACCACCATTTTGCATTTTTTCATCATATATTCTCAATATAGAAGCACCGCCATCCAGCGGACATTTCAAGGACTAAACGGGAGGTGGCACATGCACACTTTCTTACGGCTTTAGCTTCGGGTTTACTTCCCACCTTTAACCACCTCGAGTTCATGGTATATACTAGTTCACTGTATTCATGCCTATGCGGCCCAACTCTCGCTAAACCTTTCTAAAACCAAGGAGGTTGCACCCTGCAAGTCTAACGTAGCAACCCTTTCTTGTCAGATTGTGCTCAATGTACAAGCCAATAGCTGCTAATGGGTATCATCGCAGCGTGCGCGTTACCTAAAGGCCGAATGCTCCTGTCTCTCATTCCCCCTTAACAGCCATTAACATGTGCATTGAGCACTATCTTTTATTGTTCAGCAACGCACAAAAGAAATCTCTCACCGGAACCACCTTGGAGGTCAAAATCGTAAAGACCGCTATTTCGGGTATTTTCCCATGGTGGTTACGTACTACGAGGGATGCACAAGCCACGCCATAAGCGTAGGGGCCAAATCAATGTAGGGGCAAAATACATCAGGAGATGATGGATCAGAAGTGGAAGCAGCACCGATGGTACGTGAATGGGGACAACGTGAGTCATCGGGTACACCCAGGACTTGTGCGTCATTGTCACGGGTCCCGTTAATTCGGGAGGCGATCGCCGGGCTGATTCCAGGGGCCGAAGAATTGGCCCCCCGAACCCCACCACCAAAGCGTGGACAATTTAGAAGTGGTCCTTTTTGGCGCGCCAGCGGATGCCAGCTGTGGCCCAAAGAACAAGATAGAGCCGAGAGTTGATAAACAAAACAAAATTATATTCTCAATAATGGCAGATCAAAAACAATACACAAATATGCACACTCCAGAATAGTTGAATACAATATGTCACCAATAAAACAACGTACAACACAGTACAATCAGCCACACTCGAAACAATGGACACAGACAACAATACGTACTACAATGCAGTCGCATGCATCGAACAACCAAGACACTTAAAGACTAAAGAGTTAGAAAACTTAGTCAGTCCAAAGTTCTTGGAACAAAAGTCTGGATGATACTCTCGTGAGCATCACTCACTCAAAGTCCAACGTTGTCGTTCCGCTGCCCACGAAGTTTCTCTTCCAGGAAACCTCACGTCTTCAATTGGCCACTCTACAAGCTTCAACCTTCTTCGCCGGAAACACGTCGGCTTCCCACACGCAGCGTTTGCCACGCGTCTTCACTCGCTAGCGCTAGACTAACACTCTTGCCTGTAGCTCGAGTCTTCACCCCTCAGGTGGAAATCCTCTTCTTCTCCTCCTTTGTCACGGAAGACAAAAGGCTTCGCCCACAAGGCGGAACACCCTACGCACTCTGGCCCATACTTTCCTCTTCTACTGCTTTGTCACTACGGACAAAACCTTCGCCGACTACACGGCGGAATACCCTACGCGCTCTAGCGCTAACTTCCGTCTTCTCCTGATTTCCCATCTCGGCTGCTCCATTAAATACCTTCCGCGCGAGATTCCAGAAAGTTCTCATCATTTCGTCGGTGCGATACGCAGCGAAGGCTGGGTAAAGGGCGAGACGGTACGAGGGCCGTCCACGACGGATGACGCAACCCTGCATCACCACGCCCCTTTCCATCGAGAAATTTCCAGGGCTTGCTCGGCCGCCGATGTGGGGTGAGGAGGTTCGTCGGCGAACCTAGGCTACCGAGAGGGGAGAGGGACGCGCGCCCAGGGAGTCTTTGGATGCTTGTTTTCTTTTTTTTATCATTGACCTCTCGGCGCTTCGTCGCAAGAATTTGGCGGCGCGCCCTTATTTTTGAGCGCTCGTTTTGTGACAGTCATCAACTGGTTGCACTCTGCCGAGACATTCCCCTCCAACCAAGGTAACAGTGTACAGGGATGGGTTTGTCACGAAAATAGTGGCGTTGGCCTGGGTGATTTGCACGGTCGCAAAAGGTACTAGCAACACTTTCCTTCTGCAAGCACGGTCGGATGGCGAAAGGGGTGCAATTGTGTCGGAGAGACAGCGTAGTAGATCGATACACCCGTCGTCAAGCTTGGAGGCACTATGGTATCGTCTTTCACGAGAATCTTGCTCACTTTCGAGGGACTGTCTTCTGGCGTCAAATGCGAGAAAAATGAGAGTTCGATTTCGGTGGCAGACCAATGGATGACGGTGTCGTTGCGGGAGAGAAAATCCCATCACAGGATGACGTCATGAGAGCATGCTGGAATGAAATTGGGCGACATACAGAACGTCCTGAACGACTACGCGAGCCTTGCACCCTGCTGTAGGATGGATACGATGTGAACTAGCAGTACGAAGGGACAACACAGAAATCGGCGTCGTCACTTGTCGAAGCAAGCGGCAAAGGTTTTCGTCCATAACTGATACTGCAGCTCCAGTGTCAATAAGAGCAGATGCATGAACACCGTCAACAAGCACGTCAATGACATTACATGGGCGGCTCTGAGGGCTTTCACAATGCCATAGCGTCGCAGTCCTTGCCTCGAAGCCTCCGACGACTATTTCTTCCGCTCGTGAGCAGCTGAACTTGGCCGCATGGGGGACAGGAAACGACGTCGTGGAGACGATGACCGAGGAGATGGACGTTGGTGAGACGGCGGTGGCATAGACGGCGGTTCTTCAAGATAGGGACGGATGAGCTGACCATAAACAGGCGAAGAAATCGCAGCCGGCTGTACGCGATGGCAATAACGGGCTACGTGACCGGCGTAACCGCAGGCAAAGCAGATGGACCGGTTATCGGGTGTGCGACATCTGTTCACCGGGGCAGGTCTCACCCATGTCGCAAGAGCCGATGGACGGAACGGTGGCTGCATGGTGGGCTCAAGCTGAGGCGGAAGGGTTACGTCAACATGCGTAGTGGACATACCCACTGCAGAGGACGGAGGTCGAGCGGCAGCTTCAGCGTACGTCAGAGGGGCGGGTGCTGGAACGACTTGAGGCGGCCTGGCAACCACTTGCGCGTAACTCAGGGGCGCAGGAGCTGGAAGCTTTTGGGGGTGGTACGCAGGCATTATTACCGCTATTTCCTGCTCAATCGCTCGACGGATAGGAGGGAGAAGGGTAGCATCGGATTGGTGAACAGCTGGTTGGTGGGCAAAGGGCAGGAGATAGAATTGACGCGCGATTTCCTCACGGATGAAGGACTTTAGGTCTGCCATCAACGCCACTTGGTGACAACTGGCCTCCAAGCCAGCAAGCATTGCAGCTCGGGGTGGGTGGCGACGGGTCATCGAACGCTGCCGGCGGAACTCCTCGTAGCTCTGGCACAGTGTAATGACCTCCGCCACTGTGCCGGGGTTTTTGCGAGCAGCATCGTGAAGGCATCATCGTCTATGCCTTTCATGATGTTTCAAATCTTGTCAGACTCGGACATGATGTGATTACATTTGTTGCGTAATTCCAGAACATCTTCAATATAGCTGGTGAATGACTCACCAGCCTCCTGAGCGCGTTCACGTAAGCGCTGCTCAGCTTGCAACTTGTGAACAGCAGGGCGGCTGAAAACGTTGATGATAGCGGTCTTAAAATCGGACCAGGTTGCAAAAGCGGACGCGTGGTTGTTGTACCACAAACTGGCAACACCCGCAAGGCAGAACACCAAGTTGGTCAGCTTGCCGTCCTCGTCTCATTTGTAGGGGACGCTCACGCACTCGTAAATGGTGAGCCAGTACTCCACGTCAGTGCCATCAGCGCCAGTGAAGATGGGCGGATCGCGGATGCTCGGGACACCGGGACAATGGGGTGGCATGGAAGGAGGCGTTTGCTGAGAGGCGTCGTGGGACATGGTTGATGGCAGGGTACGTGATCGTAGCTCTAAGGGCATCGAAGGGGATCACAGCACCTCCACCAATTTGTTAAAGCTTATTATCCGGCAACCAGCGAGCGTACACACTGGCGACAGTCACAACCAAGCACGGACTCTCAGCGCGAGCGGCATACTGTTTTGGGTAGACCCACTACAAGGCACTTGATAGTTTGACCAATTTCAGTGTTCGGAGGTTTCTCTACACTATCACTTTTTGGATAAAAAAATTGGCCTGAATCTACATGGTACACTGACAATGTCGTCGAAAGACGATAATCTTGCGTCTGGAGCGAGTGAACAAAACGTTTATTTGATGTTCTGCGCAAGAAAATCGGTGAATGGTATTTTGAAGGCACTGCGTTAGTAACGGAGGCGAACAAGCGCATCTAGGCACTTTAGACGCCAGGGCCATCTGGCAGTTATCTTCGAAAACGAAGGCGTGCGCGACCGCGGAAAAAGATGCGCGTCAGTCACGGAGGTGATAAAGTGTAGAATGCAAAGCGACGGGCAGGTTCCACCTTCGTGCCGTCTTAGCAAAGCGTTGGAAACACCTTCTTGAGCATCGCGTTGCACTGTCAGCGCAGTGCGTTAAACGCTACAGTCCTTAGAATTACTTGTGTGTGCCTCTTCTAGTATAAAGGCAGACTTACAAAACATAGACATGTTGTTATGGCGCCTCAGCTATGCGCAATATTTGTTTTTTTAATTGACAATCGCACAACTATGAACGCTAAACCTTGAGCAATATCTGTTGGCGGTGCGGATGGGGTTGGCCGTTTGGTGTCGTTTGAAGTATCGTTAGGGCGGACAAGCAGACAGACAGACAGACCGAAATTTTAACGTCGATGGTCCCCAAGAAAGACGATCGTCTTGAAGATAGGTTGGTCATGTGGGAGCCTGCTGAGTCTCCCAGAATGTCGTCTGATATGCTTGTCGTCAAACTTCTTTTCAAAGTATCGTTCGACAATATGAAATTTGCGAATACGCTTGTTTGAAAATGCCCCGCCGCCGAGGTCTAGTGGCTAATGTACTCGGCTGCTGACCCGCAGGCAGCGGGTTCGATTCCCGGCTGCGGCGGCTGCATTTCCGATGGAGGCGGAAATGTTGTAGGCCCGTGTACTCAGATTTGGGTGCACGTTAAAGAACCCCAGGTGGTCAAAATTTCCGGAGCCCTCCGCTACGGCGTCTCTCATAATCAAATGATACTTTTGGGACGTTAAACCCCATAAATCCATCAATCGCTTGTTTGAAATCTCCCACTCACGCCTCCGAAAATTTTGAGAAAGTGTTCAATTCATATTTTCTCTTTTATCATTGGGCAATAAACGTATATCACTTCGATGGGTGTTTTTGCGTTAAAATACTTTCAGGCCATTGAAATTTCTGAATGTTAACAGAAAATGTAACGAATTTGAGATAGCTTACAAAGAAAAGGAGAAAGAAAGCAAACGAGAGACAGAAAAAAAAGAACAATAGAAGAGAGCCAGAACGATAGAAAAAAAGCGAGAAATACAAGGAGAGAAAACAACGGACAAGATAGCAAAATAAAGATAGATCGAGAAAGAAACAGAGTGACGAGAAGAAACAAATGAACATGTACGTACCGAGGCAAAAAATGCATGCATATAAAACAGAAGAGCAAAAAAGAATGAACGGACTGACTCGGGCCGATAGAAACAAACATTACAAAAGAAAGCAGGAAAAATTGAATATTACGGGTACATCTCACACAGAGGCTTATATAATGAAAGACCTCTGGAAAATACAAGGCAGCACAAGCTTCAGCATGAAGTAGCATCGTTACAAATAGAAATGCACCCATAATCAAAAATTTCGTTTTTTTTTTTTTTTAGTGGCGAAGCTCCTTCGTCATGGGTCGTATGTCCCGTGTCGCCGTAGTCCTCGTAGTAGCCAGTTGCATCGCATTGCATGTCAATGAAAACGATGTCACAGCATATTCATGGAGTGAATGATGATGAGTGGGGCGAAGCGTTCATCTGTCCGTCCATGCCTACGTGCATGCTTTCGTGCATCCTTCCGTACGTCCGTCCGCCCTCTCGTCATCATTCACCTCGTGGATATGCTGTTTTTTTTGAGGAGGGAGAGGAGATCGATGAACGCTGTTACAGAGAAAGAAAAGCGATGCTTCCGATACTATCTTTTATGCCAGCATATGGAAGTTGTTGAATTTAGTGAGAGAAATTCGACATATACCGCGCCTTTTGGGAATCGTTTTTATCCGAAGCAGTCGACGAGCAATTATCTATGCTGCCCCCCCCCTTTTTTTTTTCTTCAAGAATCACGAGGTGGATCGACGTGTTTGTTTAATTGTATTGGGTGTGGGCATACGCATCGTGGATTTACCAGGAACGTCGATTACACTAGCGGTGAAAATCAGAGACCTGTCAAAAGTCCACTCAATCGGCGCCCCACCGCGTTACCGAACGCATCGCCGACTTACGCTGTGCTGAAGCGCGTAGTCAGCGAGTGCCACACCGGGCCCGTGTTTCCACTCCACCCCCCACCCTGAAATTGTTTTCACGCCTGTGCTTGCGCCGCATATCTGCGCCAGACCAAACCCCTCCATGCGTTTTTCCGCTGGCTGTAGACGCAATGAAGGAACCTTACGCCAGACCATCTCGGATCAAAGCAACCTTTCAGCACAAATAAATCAAATGACCATTCAAGTATTAGGTAATGCCGATAACCCGTGTTGTGGCGCGTAATGAAAGTGAAAATACGTGTTTTCTACAGTGGGTTTTGTAAGCAGCTTACGGAGAGCTTTGCAAAAGAATGCGATCGAGAAACACTTGCCGGTGTGGCGTACACCTCCGAGCAAACCTGTACTCCCGCAGCCTATGTATTGGCTATCCGCACAGCACGCAAGCAATGCGGAAATGACACTACTTCCGGCTGCCTGGTGCACACGCGTGTGCCTCAGTGTGATGCTAAAGTTGAGCCGTTTTTTGTCCAACCTTCCGTTATGTTGTTTCATTGTGCCGTATTTGTGTGCAGCCATCGCACACAAATACCGCGATGCGCGATGCAGCGATAAGCGTAGTGGTTAGAGCATCCGCCTCGCATGCCAAAGGTCCATGGTTCAAATCCCGGTGCCACGCAGTTCCCAACCGGATAAAAAAGACATCCGCGTGGTGATGGAACTGCATTAAGAGGCCTGGGGTGCGGCCTCTCCGGCAACCACCGCCGGGAACGCACTCCCTCACCAGAGAAAGATTGGCCACCCTGGTGCAGTATCTCGCCACTACCTCCCACATGCATACGTCAAATAACTCACGGCCCTCAGTCCCCAGCAGCTGCGAAGCAACTGACCACGGCGGCGGTCAGATCTGCAACGCAGCAGAGGGTGCTAAGAATCTCTGGTTCCGGACAGGCCCCTATTGGAACCTGAACTTGGCAACGTTTAACGCTAGAACCTTATCTAGTGAGGGAAGTCTAGCTGTACTACTCGAGGAGCTAGAGGGTGTTAAATGGGATATAATAGGGCTCAGTGAGGTTAGGAGAACAGATGAGGCCTATACGGTGCTACAGAATGGTCACGTCCTTTGCTATAGGGGCTTGGCTGAGAGAAGAGAACTGGGAGTGGGGTTCCTAATTCAAAGAAACATAGCTGGCAACATAGAGGAATACTATAGCATTAATGAAATGGTGGTAGGAATCGTAATTAAACTGAATAAAAGATACAAGATGAGAGCAGTACTCGGCTTACGCGCCTACATCCAGCCATGATGACGCTTCAGTTGAAAGCTTCTATGAAGCCGTGGAATCGGCAATGAGTAAGGTATACTATACTATGCTGATGGTACTATACTATGCAGAGTATACTATGCTGATGAGAGTCTTTAATGCAAAGGTAGGGAATAAGCAGGCTGGAGACCAGGCAGTAAAAGATTATGGCATCGGTACTAGAAACGCCAGAGGAGAGCTACTAGTAGAATTTGCAGAACGCAATAATTTACGGATTTTGAATACCTTTACCGAAAACGAGAAAACCGCAAGTGGACATGGAGGAGCCCTAATGGCGAAAATAAGAACGAAATATAATTTATAATGAGTGCACACCCAGGCATCGTGCAGGTTGTGGAAGTGGTTGGCAAGGCACGATGCAGTGAATGGTACGGTCTCGAATTCACCAAGACTTGAGGAAGGAACGACAGAAACTGATACGCAAGAAGCCAATCAATGAGCTAGCACTGACAGGGAAATTACAGGAATTCAGTCTCGCTTCAGAACAGGTCCTCGGCACTTAATGAGGAAACCAACCTTAGCGTAGGTACAATGAATGATAATCTGACGAGTATCATTACGTAGTGTGCAGTAGAAGTTGGAGGCAGGGTAGTTAGACAGGACACATGGCAAGCTTTCCGAGGAAACGAAGAATCTCATTAAGAAGCGTCAAATCATGAAAGTCTCAAATACAACAGACAAAACAGAACTGGCAGAGCTTTCGAAGTTGATTAATAGGCGTAAGGTATCCGATGTAAGGAGGTATAAAATGGAGAGAATCGAACACGCTCTGCAAAACGGAGGAAGCGTCAAAGCAGTGAAGAGGAAACTTGGGATAGGCAAAAATCGGATGTATGCACTATGGGAAAAAGAAGGCGAAATAACTACCAATATGGATAGGATAGTTAAAATAGCGGAGGAGTTTTACAGAGATCTGTACAGTAGCCGGGACAACCACGAATTTAATACTATAAGAACCAGCGGTAACCCAGATGATAGAAGAAGTCAGACAAGCTTTGGAGAGCATGCGAAGAGGCAATACTGCTGGTGAGGATCAAGTAACATCAGATCTGCTGAAAGATGGAGGACAGATTGTGTTAAAAAAACTAGCCACCCTGTTTACGAGGTGTCTCTTGACGGGAAGAGTACCAGAGTCTCGGAAGAACGCCAACATCATCTCAATACATAAGAAATGAGATGACAAGGACTAGAAGAATTACAGGCCGATCAGCTTGCTCTCTGTAGTATACAAGCAATTTACAAAGGTAATTGCTAACAGAGTAAAGAAAACATTAGAATTCTGTCAACCAAAGGAACAAGCAGGATTTCGAACAGGCTACTCAACAATCGACCACATTCATACTATCAATCAGGTAATGGAGAAATGCTCAAAATATAACGAACCACTATACATAGCCTTCATCGATTACGAGAAGGCGTTTGATTCAGTAGAAATATCAGCCGTCATGCAGACACTGCGGAATCAGGGCGTCGATGAAGTATATATAAACATCCTGGAAGAAATCTACAGGGGATCAACTGCTACCACACTGCTTTATAAAGAAAGCAACAGAATACCAATCAAGAAGGTTGTAAGGCAGGGGGACACAATTTACCCAATGCCCCAGCCGTTACCTGCCATCACAACCGTTGGCTGCCGCCGCCGCCGCAAACTTTGAAATGAGGATAATGGTGTCGATAGGCTGCTACTGACATTGAGTCAGCTGGAGTAAAAACTATTAAAAAAAGTTGATGACGCAGCACATGTTTAAGAAAAACTACTTGCTCAAACAAAAAAATGTTTTTTATGTGTAGCGGTACGCAAACATGTCGTGTTTGTTCATTTTAAAATAAATTTTGGCCTCGACGAAGGCGCTTCTACAAGAAAGTGCAATAGCGCGAGTGGCGGGAGAGGTTAGTAGATGCACTCTGGGTGTTTAAAGCAGAAACACGCCGCGGTTCATTTCTTTGCCCCCTACAGGTGAGCACTTGAACTTGAGAGTTTCCGGGGCCTGCAACGGTTGCGATGGCAGGTAACGGCTGGCGGTACGTTCGGATGTGTCTCGGACTGTTTCGTTTCGCTGTAAATATTTCGAGCCTCTGCCGACCGGCACATTCTTTCGCATTCTGTTTATTTGACTCGTTCAAATGCTTTCGCGAAGGGAATTCAAGTGACTTTCGGGGAACGAAGCCACCGTCGAAGCTTTCATCGGATGAACACCCGTTGCAAGCCCGGGCCGGTGAGTAGAAACCACTTCGGTTTTTTAAGGATGGTTGCTTGCGGGGCTAGTTGGTTCATTTCAACATATGTATTTTTTTATCCTATGACTACGTAGCCGTCCCACGGTGGCAGCGCATTGCAATATTAAATTTTAAAAGTTTTAACGTCTCAACCGGAAAAACGTGCGTTACATGCGGCGTGCATGGCTTCGCGGTGGAACGAGTCGCTAACTCAATAGTTCATTCTGAAATTCTATCACCAGGTAACACCAACCAGGCCGTTGCGATAAAAGAAGGCAAATAAATCACTGTCGCCTCGAATGTGTCTTCTTAGCTAGCCCATATATTAGTGAAAAAAACCTACTAGTTAATAATTTACTGCAGTCGCGTTTGAGAAACATCACATAATTATGGGTCTGGTTTTCCTATAGTGTGACAAAGGAAGCGTCACATAAATGAGAAATACTTCTTTTTCTGCCACAGCCTCCTGGCCCACCTGACGTGGAAGCAAATGTGTACAATGGGCAAGGAACCTGCTACGTGACATGCCTTGAGAAGAAGCAGCCCTGAGTGATATACGTGTTATGAGGTACCACTACATATATGCATAAAATGCTGCTGTTTACTAATTAACTGACTTTATTTGTTTACTTTGGAAAATTTCATGCAATGAATATGCATTGATTTCATGCATTGATACCTGGTGATGTTACTTGTTTTTCCAGACTGCCATGCAATGACAGGATGACTACCCCCGAATGTCCGCTCTGCAAGCACGTTGAAACATCTGAATGTCCACTATAACAGGTCATCTCTAACCTCACACATGTAATGCTGTATTTGTGAATGTTTTACCGCGCATATCGTGGAGAGGTGCTTTAGATTGGCTACAAGCATTTCCTACCTACCGTGGTATGGAATCTACACTACAATAATGTTGAAACTGTAACACTATTAGTTAGATTGTGTGGTGCTGCTGAGCTCAACAACACACTGTTTGATCCCAGCCACTGTAGCCATATTTCGATGGGGGTGAAACGCTAAGACACTTGTGTGCTTAAGGGTTTGTTCGATTCGCCTGCACCACATGATCCATTTTACAAAGTGCTGCACCTCGCCATTCGTTTCAGTGGCGCAGCAATGGCATCTTCGAAATCTTGCCATTCATTTCAAAAAGCGCAGGAGAGGTACAGCACCAAAACTATTTCATGACTTTCCGGTACCTTCTGCTCTGACGGCGCTGGTTTGGTGCAGCCGCTCGGACAGCTAAACAAACAACATAGCATTAGACGTAGGTGATGTACCCACCCCTATAAATCCGGCGTGTTTTGCCAAGATGTTGGCACCTCATTAAATTAAGCGAACAAAAATAACGATTCCACCTTGTCAGCACCTTGTCATTCACTTGTGCTGCCGCACCGCACAACTTCTGCAGCACAAGTTCTGAACTTCTCGTGTACAGCTGTGACCCAGTTCGGATTGGTGCAGGTGAACTAAACTGACCCTTAAAAGATGGAAGCTGGAAAATATGAAAAATGTGTTAACATAAGAGGTCAAAGCAAATGCTTCGACAAGCAGTCTCGTTTCCCGTGAGCCTACATTGCCATTTGTTTGAACCCCTGGAAGTCAGAATCAACCTAATTTGCCTACTACTGTACGACTCACGATCACTTCATAGTTGGCATGTGAATCGTCGGAAATTATTAATTGCACTACATAACGAACACACCAGCAGTGATGGGCATTAACGGGCTTTCCGACATTTAGTTGTGCCTTGTGACAGTTTACCAACAACACCCAGAACTGTTCTGTTGTAATTAACTGTGTTTAGCTCATACAAGTTTACAAAATGATGCACCAAAGCTCGTAAGACTGCACTCAATTGCTTTAGCTTTGCACATATGTTCAATGGGCTCCTAAAATAATAAATCATAAAGGTGATGAGCAGTTGCAGCACAGCTTCCTCAAAGACGTGAATGCTGTCATGAGGAGCAAGATTGTGTTCATTGCATGTGGTACTGGGTTTTTTTTTTTTTTGCAGAAAAACGTTCCAGATTTCTTTGTGCACATCTGCTTCTGTTTAAATTAAGTTGTCATAACTATAGTGTCTACCACTACGAAGTGTAATTCTGTGCACTACGGTCATGCAAAAAAAAAATCTAGGAAATTGCACAGGTAGTTGAAACATACATGATCTTCGCTTGTCTATACAGCCACACTGCAAGATAGTACGTATTTCAAGTCCTAACCTCTAAAAGTAGCAGGGAGAAAACAACTTCATTTTCAACCACAAGTATACTGAAAAATAAATACAATAACAAGTGTGTAATAAATGTGACCTTTATTGATCCAGTATTCGGACAGATACACATCATGTACCACCAATTGATTTGAGGAGTGCTTGCTTGTAAGAGAGTACTGAAGTTCTATGGATATGTCTATGCAAAAAAAAAGAGATTGTGCTCAGCAGATAGTGTGATGTAAGAGTAACAACAAAGATGTACAGACAACAAAATTGTACAATGCATACCTGAAGCTTATTTTCTTAGAATTGGGCCTTTTCGATGTGTAAGCACACACCTCATAAATGTCCCTTTAGCATACATGTTCGCTGCATACTCAGCAGACTGGTCATTACCTGCGACGAGAAATTCTAGCTGTGGTAACTTTGTAACTTAAGTCTAACAATAAATGTAGCATGCCTGAAATATTTTACGCCCATCCCCTAAATATATAACACCTATGATATGGGCTCACGGCTGAGTATTAAACTAGTGCCTACGCTCTCGACACGATGCGACATTGCAGAATTGTGAAGTACTCAGGGCTGAAATTAACCGACTTAAAACAAAAACGGCTGCGGTCCGGACAAAATCAAAAACAGAATGCTCAGGAATCTCGACGACGGCTCCATTCGTCAACTTGCTGCTTATATGCAAGAATGCTGGGACAAGGGAGAAATACCGCAAGCTTGGAAAACGGCCAATGTAGTCTTCATTCCTAAGCCAGGGAAAAAGCTCAGTCTTGAACATCTAAGACACATTTCCATCACATCTTGCGTAGGAAAATTGATGGAGCACGTCATCCAAACAAGACTGACTAGGTTCATGGAAGATGAAAACCTGTACCCTGATACTATGATAGGCTTCAGATCCCACCTATCGACGTGCGATATTATGCTATAGCTAAAGAAGGAGATAATAGACAAAAAGGCTGTTGTCGCCAAAGTAATTGTGCGTCTGGACGTCTCCAAGGCGTTTGACAATGTCAAACATGAAGCCTTACTGAAGAACCTTAGTGCGCTAAACGTAGGCGTCAAGACATACAACTACGTGAGGGGCTTTCTCTCAAATCGTACAGCCACTATCAGCATGGGAGGGCAGTCGCTCAAAAACATTATATATGGGAACAAAGGTACGCCACAAGGGTCTGTACCCTCTCCGACTCTTTTTAATATAGCGATGATTGGACTTCCTGAGAAGTTGGAAGGAATCGAAAATCTGCATATCACAATATACGCAGACGGTGTGACGCTGTGGATAAACAGGGGTAGTGACGGACATATTGAAAGCGAACTTCAGGCGGCTATAGATACCATCGAACAATATCTCGAACCACTAGGGTTAAAATGCTCGGCAGAAAAATCACAGGCTCTTTTTCTACCATCGCAAAAAAGAAAAACACACAATCCCCTCGGAAGGGGTTGTGACATCGCTTTACGAGTGAATAGTAATGCTATTCCAACCGTAGACAGTATTACAATTCTAGGGATGCGCATTCAAGCAAATGGAAAAAACACTGAAACTATCCGGAGACTCGAAGCTAGTGCGAACCAGACGTGCCGCCTGCTTAAGCGCATTTCTAACAATAATGCGGGGATGAAGGAAGCCAATCTTTTAAGATTAGTTCAAGCTTTCGTGATAAGCCGTGTACTATACGTTGCCCCTTACCTTAAATTAAATAGGGCAGAAAAAGATAAAATTGAAGCCATTATAAGGAAAGGCATCAAGACTGCGCTAGGGCTTCCCCCGAACACCTCTATGGTTAAACTTCTTGGGCTGGGTGTCTCCAACACTTTAGATGAACTAATAGCAGCCGCCATGATGTCACAGCACCAAAGACTTCTGAGAAGTAGAACAGGGAGGAAAATCATGGAGCGCTTGGGGTTCGAGCCCACGTAGTGTTCCAAGCAGACCGCTAGCATACCTAAATCAATTAGGGCAAGACTGAAAATTATACCGCTGCCGAAAAACACGCATCCGGCGTTTCATGAAGGCAGACGCAAAGCTAGAGCTGTAGCCCTGCAGGCGAAACTTGAAGGTCGATCTGGCGTAATTTACACGGACGCTGCAGAATACGAAAGAAAGGGAGCACACACAGCGGTAGTGGTTCGCGAGAACGGGGACCTGGTCTCGTGCTGCACCTCTAAGAACACAACCACCACAGAGGCAGAAGAACTTGCAATTGCTTTGGCTATAGCTCAAAAAGGCACACGAGTGATTGTAAGTCAGCCATTAAAAACTACGATATGGGCAGGATCTCTGCTACAGCCGCCAAAATTCTAAGACAAGGACCAGTACCCGCAGAGCTAATCTTACTAGTATGGTCCCCGGCCCATCAAGGTCTGAAGGGGAATGAAAAGGCGCACGCGATCGCCCGAGGGCTCACTTTCCGGTCGATCGACGCGGACCCGCCGCCTTCGCGCGAGCAGCCCCTCTCCACAAGAGACGAACTACGAACGTTTCAGGAAATCACCGCACACTATAAACTCCACCGTAAGATTTATCCAGAGGCAGCTAAAAAGCTGAGCAAAAAGGAGGAAATTATGTGGCGAAAATCGCAAACCGGGGTGTTTCCAAACCCTCACATGTACAGTAAATGGCACCCGGAAGTGTTCAACTCCAGATGTGCGCACTGCAACAGCACTGCGGGTTTTGTGCATATGGTATGGACTGCAGCTGCCCATCCTACAATGATCCAAGTAGAAACGTAGAATCCTGGGAGGCCTTATTACACAGCCGTGACGCCGAAGAACAGCGTCAAGTAGTCGGTCTCGCTCTGACCGCCGCTGAGTCCCAAGGGATTCCGGCCGATGGCTAGGGGGATGATAGGGGGCAGAGGCCGAAGCCTCCTACCCCGTCATTCTAGACGGGTGCAATAAACGTTATTTCTCTCTCTCTCTCTCTCTCTCTCTCTCTGTGAAGTACTCAATGTAGCATTGCAGAGCGAGAAAAATTCAGAAATGCACGCATCCACAATTGCTTATTTAACAAATTTAGCAAAACTACATTGCTCTCAATTTTCGAGCTATTTATCGGCAATGTCCAAGTTTCCTTTCCGATTCCGCATCATGCATTCACTTCACTTGAAGATCAACACTACAGGGCAAGCGCCGCCCGCATCTGACGGCAGAATCCGACCCTTGTCTTGAAGCCACGCTATTAAACTCGAACGCCGCAACACAATGAGACCGGCGCTCATTCAGCGATCTCGATGTTCAGTTATATGCATATGCTTGTTAGCTTTCCAAGAGTCTTTACACATGGGTTGAAAGCTTTCAATATGTATGAGTGACTTGTTTTGTTCGGACCCGACCGTATACATTGGTTGTACCGGCTTGGACACTCGCAATAAACGATGCAAACCTTACTTGATTGACGTTTTTTTTTTTTGCCAGTCGAGGCCAACTAGGTCACCTAGCGATAATTACAGACGCGAAGCGCGATTTAGCAACGAAAAAGAAAATACCAGAGGAAGCGAGCAGCGCCAACCACCCCACCTGCGAAAAAAAAAAAACGCGTCCGTTTATTGATTATGATAGTACTACCCACGCCATCTGGCCTCGCGGTATAGCAGTTCAGTACGCCGCCGCAACGTAGTTGCATGTTATTGAACAGACCACAGGTACAATTTCCATTCTCTAAAACTGGTAGGTATTTTGCAGTATTAAGTATCCGGAATCTTTCTTTCGATACAATATTAGGGCGATAGCGCGAACGCAGTCCCCCACTACCAAAAATTGCATGCCCCATCTGCCCCAGTTTGGGGTAGTGGCAGGGGTCAGCACGAGCGCAGTGCAATGCCCGAGCCTCTCCCTGGGGGCACCGCCTAGTTGATCACGGTTACCCCGGCACCAGGTAAGTATGCCGTTGAAACGTTTTGAACTCGGTACCCACTGATAGCGACCCCCTAGGAAGCGCATGAGAGTTGTGGAAGATGGCGTAAGGTTTCTCCTCTTTTTTAATTTGAATATGTGAAGCCATCGCATTGAGGACACCCAATACACAAATTCACATAGTCCTGTTATATCAAATTGCTTTTCGCTCGCACAAATATTGATAAAGGCTTGAAATTTGAGCGGGTATCACTCCAGCATTCGCAGAACCAGCGAGAACGTTCTGTACGCCGCCAGAGGCGCCACTGCAGTGGTAATATGTATCTAATGGTCATGAACAGGACGTACGATTCATCGGACTAGCTGTCCTGAAATCCTAAATATCCAATTGTGATCGCGAAGAAAAAAAAATGTATGGCATTACGTTGGCAAACAAAATAAATCAGTAAAATGTAAACGAAATATAAAAAAAGAATAAAACTGCGTCGGTCGGGAATCGAACCCGGGCCACCCGCGTGGCGGGCGAGTATTCCACCACTGAACCGCCGACGCAACAATACACTTACGTTTTACGCAACAATCACTAAAGTGGGAGACGTAGTAAAGTCGTGTAGGCGTACATTTGCGCCTCACATGTACAAATGTACAGGGCTGCAGGAACTTCATTATTGCAAAATAAGATAAGGTATACAAAGATTGCTCAATTAGATTAAATATTACGCGCGTATATCGATTACATTGAGCATTCAGATGCGAAACTTTTATGTAACAAGCGAAAATTTTCTAGCGAAGAGTTAACTGCCGGACAACACGGAAGTTACTCAATTTGGCTGTTTTTAGCAGTCAAGTAAGCAGCACAGTTATTTTGAGAAAACGTACCATGGAAGAAGAAAAATGTACGCACAAGCATCACATAGTCCTTAGAATACATTCTAGAGCATGACGATAGTTATAGCGCGAGAACAAAACGACGACACAGAGACAAGAAGGACACGAAAGACACGAGCGCTCGTGTCTTTCGTGTCCTTCTTGTCTCTGTGTCGTCGTTTTGTTCTCGCGCTATAACTATCGTCATGCCATACCAACTAGCCCAAGCTGCCACACATTATAGAGACAATAGCATGAAGCACAAGGCTCAAGAAAAAAAAAGAAACAATGCTGGCCGAGAACAGAAAAGTGTCACAACGGGGCCTGGTCACAATCAGCAGGAGCTGTACATCTCCGGATACTTAACTAAAGGTTATAATTGAAATGAACGTGCCCCCGCCGCGGTGGTCTAGTGGCTAAGGTACTCGGCTTCTGACCTGCAGGTCGCGGGTTTGAATCCCGGCTGCGGCGGCTGCATTTCCGATGGAGGCGGAAATGTTGTAGGCCCGTGTGCTCAGATTTGGGTGCACGTTAACGAACCCCAGGTGGTCGAAATTTCCGGAGCCCTCCACTACGGCGTCTCTCATAATCATATACTGGTGTTGTTAAACCCCACATATCAATCAAAGAACGTGCATATATAGAGCTTTTTTGCTGATTTCTCCATTGATCGATAAGTGATAACCCAGAACACGAAAACGTTGGCACCAGCACTCGTGCCAGGCATATCAAGCAAGAACTTCCCACCGCATCAACACATAAGTTATGCGAGAACCACCTGCTTGAGCATCTGATTTTCGATTTCCACATTAGGCCCTGCCCAAACGGGCAAGGCCTCCCAAAAATTGGCCTATAGGCTCATTGGAGTGCCCCAACCCACGGTAATCTTTAGTAAAAGGCGAAAGATTAGGGGGGGGGGATTAGAAAAAGGGGGTAACGATTTAGAGTACAGGGTACTCTACTATGGGAGAGCTTAAAGCCGTCCCGTAAGAATAGACACACAAGTCCAAACGCTACATGTAGGTACCCTGAGGTGAGGCCTGAGCAATGACTGACAATGAGCGCGGTTAGACACCTCACTTACAAAGGCCGTGCCAGGAGGACCAGTACTCTTTTACAATGAAAGCAATATTTTGTCAAATAAGCCAAAGTATGTACATAAACCTTAAGGTTTTTTCTTTTATCAATTCATTTAAATCATATCTTTTAACAAATAATGTTATGGTAAACGTGTATGCGTGCAAAGAATTTAATTTTAGGATAGCAATATTGCGCTACCATCGTTTTCAGACGCGATCATACGTTGTGAGCCAATAGATGGCGCAAGCACGCAGTCAAAAAAAAAAAAGAAACTGAAAATGAGCAAACAGAGCCAGTGTGTCGGCGTTAGTGACGAATGTAATGAATTGAGTCTAACCTCGATTAGTATACACCTTTTCACAGGAAGGAAAAAAACACCGCCATGATGGGCTGTGCGCGGGAGCACAAAGGCTAAGAGCGCAGCGTATCCAGGGCATTTTCGAGGGGACGCGCCAATTTGCGCAGCCCAAGGAGGGCTATGGCGGTTCTGCTTTGAATGGGTTGCGTGTTTCCATCATGTTCATATGTTGCGTTCTCGGCTGTAGAGTAGCTACAGGAAATGAGAGACACCGTGGCATTTCTTTTGTGCCCACGTGTACTTGAGCAGCGAGAGGTATGGGACCACGCTATTCCTCGTGCGGATAAGAAACTGCCCAGCAACTCACGTGTGTGTGATATGCACTTTCGTGAGAAGGACATCCTGAAGCCTTTCACGCACGTCATATGGTAAGAAGGTACAAATCACAAGAGGAAAGTGGGACCTCGTCGAAGGATGCGTTCCACTAATATTCCCGAATTTGCCCGCTTACCTTTGTCGCGGGGCCCTCGATAAATAAGCGAAAGCTGCCCTATAGGAGTGGGGTACTTTCCAGAATATTATCGGCGAAAAAGAATAGACTATCTCTGAGCACTGAGCTCGAAGACAGTGAAATAAGTCCCGACATGCCGTCAACTAGCGGCGTCATTTCGCTTCAAGACATAGAAAACGTTTGTTTGCATGCTGACGGAAAGTTGTTGAGAATGGCGAGACAAGACGTCTTGTGGTGTTTCTAGGGCTCAAAAAAAAAGCGCCATTTGAGAATAAAGGCGTTGTAGTCGCAGAAGACATGACAGTCACCATTAGCAGCCATCACCATCGCTCGGCCAAGTAACCCGGCAAGGCAGATACCATCTTCCGATTGGCGGAACTTCTGGAGGACATAGAAAAGCTGAAAGTGTGTTCATGTTGTCCCAGTGCGTCAGCAGGCAGACTCATGAGAAAATGACTACGAAGTGCTCACCGATACCCCAAAGTGCGGTCTCTGCTTGAAGCTTTGGTTGCAGCTGTGTTAACAGGTTTCATTAGAGAAACTCCAGAAGAAGCAGAGGGAAGACATGCTCAAGAAAATGGCCGCACGCGTAGCTTTTCGACGGTATAAGTTGCTAAAGAATGTGACTGACATGAAAAAAAAAGGCTGACTACATAATCAGACAAAAGCCACAAGAGTGCGTCACATAGTTGTAATTTATTTTCAAGCACGAAAAACACAGCCACAAAAAAGGATTGAAGACATTGTAATTGGGTTTTCGTGTCTAAAAATCTATCGGGAACGTACACCAACTAGCAACTAACTGACAGACTCGCATGTTATGCTATATATCAAGCATTGTTTATTATGGGCAGTTCAAAGAATCATAATTATTTTGTATTTGCCTTACACCGCTAAATATTGCGCAGTATTAAGTTTCTGCGGCATCACAACAAATATCGATAATATACTGTTGGCAAAGTTCAGAACGGCCGCCACGACGACTACGCGTTTTCGTCTGCTAGCGGAAGCTTGTTGCGCCGCCAGTTCCACCAAACCGGAATTCATCCCGGCACCGTGTGACGAGAAGTCTTACGCGGGGAGTTTTTCAACTTACCTAGTCTAGAAACGTTGCTTTCCAGGGCATGGCCGTCTGCCCGAAACAAAACGTCCCGCCCACACGACCCTGGGGGGGGGGGGGGGGAAGCAGTGCCGGGACAGACGTAGGATGATGATGGGTTGATGAGTTAAGTGTAACTCTGGGACAAAGCGCTTCGGCGCCGCGTCTCCTTTTTATCTGACAACGGCACCTCGATTAGTGGTTCTCTAGTCACGTACGGTACGGTCGCGTACGCTCAGATTAGTCACAGGACTTTGCCCTACGTAAGCTCTCTGTTCTGGATGCAACTTAACGCAACTTGAGATGGACGCCCACACGAAACAGGCGTTTCATATGAGCTCTTTTCGACTATCGAGAGTGTCATTTCAGCAGCGTGGCTTTTGTCTATACTTTTCTTCTCGTTTGTGTGCATGTGTGTGATGTCTGATCGCATAAATTAATTTCTAGCGGTTTTTTGTGTGAATCATAGAGTTTATTTGCGCAGGTTATGAGCGAAAAATTGCAGCAATAACGTAAATATATGTTAATTACCACCCATTAATACATCTCTGGTTTTCACTGTGAGAAATAACTCCATGTAACTTATTCGGTCAGGTGAAACTGCGTGGATTACAAAGAGGTATCTAGGGTTTGCAGCACACACTTGGTTAGAAACGTACTGTGACATCACCCCTCGCCCATCATATGTGCTTCTATGCAGTCTACGCGAGAATAGATAGAGAGAAAGCACCCGACTTACTCATGCTGTCAAAACTACAAAGACAGTATTGCCATGAGATGAGCTTCTCACAAAATACTGGCTTACTACTTGTGGTGTACACTTATCCCGAAGGAGTACGGCCACCAGCGTGGGTCCGGTCTTAGCGAGCCGCAGGGCACGCGTTAACCGTCGCCGTGACGAGAACACGATACTGCTCAAAGTCGCAACACTTTATTAGGGAGTTTTAGTGCTGGGTGCCCAAGCGGCTTGCGTACGCAGGACGTTGGGGCGGCGGTATTGCGCATGCGCGTCACCCCAAACAGATGCGTCGCAGGATCGCTTGGGCGATGGGGCCATTCGTCCGCGCGGTCCACCTTCGCAAGAACTCACGGTATCCGCACTGCGGATACTCTAGCCGTCGAGTTAAAATAAGCCAAAGTGCGAGCACTTATAGCGATTACACGGTTTCAGCCAGATTTCCAAAGCTAGAATAGCCTGGAACATAGAAACTAAAAAACATATGCCAGCCCCCCGACCAGCTGAATAGGTGGCGCCATCTAGCGTGGCCATAGTGAATCAGACAACCACAACTTTGTTATTGCAGAAACATTGTGCATTGTACTTCTGGTGCAAAAACTGCGCAGCGACAATACTACAAATGAGTAACCTCTTTATTTATTCATTTTCACTTCAAAAACATTACGCGTAAGCTAACATGTTCATGACTGCAGTTGCACGAAGTGTCACAAGATGTCGACACTGTCGTTACAATAACCTTGTATTTCACTTCTTTGCGTATACCAGATTACTGTACACAATAAAAAAAGTGTCCTGATCACTATGTATGTTTATTTGAACAGTTTAAATCATAAAAAGACTTAAATAATACTTACGAGACAACACGCAATGGCTCTGCGAGCGCGTGTGAACTTCGTGCGGCTTGCGTTTGCGTGCGTGCCACCGTGGCGCCAAATAAAAGGCATTCCGGTTGGGTATGGGTTGGGCACGCAACGCCGCGCGCTCCCAAGCCCGCAAAGCCCCAAGAGAATGCGTACCCAGCACTAAAACTCCCTATTGTGGCAACACCAAACGCAGTACAGCCCGTTGCAAAAAGGCGCTCCGGGAAAGCAAATAGGCGTATCCACGCCACGGGCGCAAAGTACTACACAGGGTGCCACGAGCACGTCTCCGCGGTAAAGGTAATCCACGGAGACACCGGGACAAAGGCCCGGTTGCTCGAGCGAAGGCAAAGGCGCTCGCGTTGGCTTCGGAGGGAGACGGGTCGGCGTAGCTAGGCCACGCATTAGGACACCGTACCGCCCTCGGCCATGCGTACGCAGCGGGGCAACAAAAGGTGAGCGTTCGCCTCAGGCGCGAGGCGCCGTCAGCGAAGTCCGACGAGCCCCCGAGCGACGGGAGTCGACGGACGGAAAAGATAGCGTGCCTCACCGTTTGCTGTCCCGGAGAGTACTGTCCGCCCGCTCCCGACGCAGCGCGCGAAAACCTCTCGGGAGTCCCCACGCGCGGCGCCACTGTCAACATCCGCTTCCGGGTGAGGGAGTTAAACGTCACTCTGCTCTCCCACCACGGCTGACAGCAAAGGAGGGCAGACATGTCGGGACATGAGAATGGCAGAAAAGGCGGCAAAGCCCGCGCAAAGGCAGCGGGCTAGCCTCAATTCCCACATACTAGAATACAGAGAATACTGGCTTACTAAAAATATTGACGTCAGGTGACTTAAATTTTGGGACAAGGAGTTCGAAAGTGTAGAAGTATTTGAAGAAGGAAAAGTGTCGTGTGTTTTTGATGCCCCCATGTAATGCCGAAAGTAGTGAGGTCGGTGAGGTATCTAGGGAAGACATGGATAAGGCAGCGCCTGCAGCAGGCGGGGCAGGAGAGGCACACACACACCACGGCCATGTGTGCGGGCAGTCTTGCACCCCAGGGTCGATCAGACCACAGCAGATGCAGCCTTCAGGCCAGGTGCAGCATTTCTTGACGTGGACAAATTGGCCACGCTGCCCGCACTGGAGTGGTCGGGGCCTGGCCGGTCGTACAGGGAAGCGCATGTGAAACAGCGTCACCTGCTCTGTGGGTACGGAACTCCGAACAGCAGGGTGACTGTGTGCCCCTCCCTGGTGTCCGACAGCACAATCATCGTGGACAGGAGGCCAGGCAGCAGGGACCCCACCTCCGGGCCTCTGTCAGCACCATGCTGGTAGCCGGTGCTTGTCCGAAGGTCTGCCGGCTCCTTGGCAGTGACCGGTATGCTTTGCAGCTCCGAGATGGCCAGGAGCTCTTCCAGGCCTTTCCTGGTGGTCGCGTCCACCGCCACGATGTTCTGGCGATGGTTCACCCTGATTTCAGCGACTCCGCGGTGCGACGACAGTGCCTGAACAAAGCTCAGGCGGGGGATGCCGCGTGAGGAGCCCCCGAGAGCTGAGGACCGGTAGAGCGCCGTCTACACGACCGCAGGGCTGACTGGCAGCCAGCAGCAGCCAGTCTTTTGGCATGCCGGAGTGCAGCCTCCGATCATACCTGCTGGAAAGACCCCTCGGCATCTGGCTCGTCCTCCGGGACACTGGGGACGGCAGAGCGATGGACTGGTGGCCTCCCTGAGGTTGCTGAGCCTGCTGGAGAAACCCGAGGTCTCTGAGAGAGTGGATGACAAGAGTACCTGCGGGTGCAGCAGGCGTCCTCCTGACTGTGTTTGCTTTGTTTGTGTGATCGTGGTTTTTTCGCAAAAATGAATATATGCTGAAAAATCGTCGTCAGAACTCTCTTTTGACTTACGATAAAGGCTTCTGATTTGGTCGTTTCATACGAAACATATCAGCCATTTCGGCGACTATTTCAAATGCAATCAGGCGTTTACTAGCCGGAAACCAGCGAGCATACACAAGGGCGACAGCCACGGCCAAGCACGGACTCTCAGCGCGAGCGGCGTCCTTTTTTGAAAGCACTTGAGAGTTCGACCGATTTCAGTGTTCGGAGCCTTCTCTACAATTACCCCGGGGTCGAAGAGGGAAACGCCTGGTGACCTAACAGCTTGTCACTATGAGCGGGTCATAGTAAGCCTGCAGGCGCTCCACGTTGACTATGTCGCACCCGCGACAGCGCATGTCCGAAGATTGTTCAATTGGTTCGATAAGATAGTTGACCGGAGATGTGCGCTCGATAACACGGTATAGGGGCCTTCGTATTTCGGGAGTAATTTGGAAGAAAGGCCAGCTACAGAGGTCGGGAATGAGAGCCATACAAGAGAACCAGGAAGGAACGTGGGCTCAGAAGTGGCGGAGCCATCACAGATACTCTTCTGCCGCTCTTGGTCATGCGTCGTAAAAGTCTTGGCAAGCTCGCGATACTCTTCAGCAAAGCTGGCTGTCTCAGAAATAGGTGCACACTCAGATGGATCCGGCGTGTACGGCGGTATCGTGTCGATGGTGTGTGACGGGTGCCTTCCGTACAGCAAGAAGAAAGGTGAAAAACCGGTTGTGCTCTGAGGGGCGGTGTTGTAGGCGTAGGTGACGAAGGGCAGTACAATATCCGAATTCGTGTGGTTGGCGGCGACGTACATCGAAAGCATGTCGCCGAGGATGTGGTTAAAGCGTTCGGGGAGACCATTCGTCGGCGGGTGGTAAGCAGTAGTTTTGCGGTGGACAGAACGGCACTCCGTGAGAATGGCTTCGACGACTTCTGACAAGAATACATGGCCTCGATCACTGAGAAGCTCCTGGGGTGAACCGTGGCGCAGTATGAATCGATGCAGTAGGAAGGACGCAACATCACGCGGTGTAGCCGAAGGGAGAGCGGCGGTTTCGGCGTATCGCGTTAAATCACCTACAGCGACGATGGCCCAGCGGTTACCAGCTGACGTCAGAGGAAGTGGTCCATACAAATCGATACCTATGCGCCCAGACGGACGCTCAGGGCAAGGTAACGGTTGCAGACCGGCTGCGACATGTGTGCTGACAATTTGCGGCGTTGGCAAGTGAGGCAGGAGTGAACGAACTGTTGCACGTAGTGGTACATCCCGCGCCAGATGTAGCGTTGTCGAATGCGATGGTAGGTTTTGAATACCCCAGAGTGCGCGCATTGCGGATCAGAATGGAAAGATTCTGATATCTCCGACCGCAGAATGCGATGTATCATGAGTAACCACTGCCGATCATCGGCGTCGTAATTGCTTCGGTGTTGGTGGCCGTCACGAATGGCGAAATGGTGAGCTGGACGACGCAAGGCACGCGTGGATGGCGTTGCGGACGGATCAGAGAGCAATTCGATCAGTGGGGCGATCCAATTCTCCTTTCGCTGTTCGGTAGCGATGATGGACACATCAATGACAGAAACAGCAACCGAGGATACTGAGCAGAGCACGTCATGTTCAGGTAGAAGGGAGCGCGAGAGGGCGTTGGCGTCAGCATGCTGGCGTCCGTTGCGGTACAGCACGCGGAGGTCGTAGTCTTGTAAGCGAAGAGCCCAACGGGTGAGACGGCCTGGGGGATCCTTCAATAATGAAAGCCAGCATAGTGCATGATGATCGGTGACGACATCGAATGGGTGACCATACAAATAAGGTCGAAACTTTTAAGGGCCCGGACAATCACCAGGCACTCTTTCTCCGTGACGGTGTACTTTGTCTCGGCTCTCGTGAGCGTATGGCTTGCATATTCTACGACATATTCAGAAAATTCGGGTTTGCGCTGAGCCAGGACAGCGCCGAAGCCTACAGCGCTGGCGTTCGTGTGCACCTCTGTTGGGCCGTGGGGTCGCAGTGGCGTAGAATGGGAGGAGACGTCAACAAAAGGCGGAGCTTCGCGAAGGCGTCGTCGCACTCGGACGTCCACGATTTGAGAGGTCCGTTACTTCTAAGGAGCTTCGTAAGCGGTGATATGATCGTGGCAAAGTTTCGTATGAAGCGTCGGAAGTATGAGCACAGGCCCACTAATTTACGCAGTTCTTTGACGGACGCAGGTTTGGGGAATTCCGCCCCGGAGAAGCTTGGCTGGGTCAGGAAGAATGCCATCCTTGGACACGACGTACCCTAGGATGGTGAATTTCTGTGCTACAAAGCGACACTTCATCAGATTTATTTGCGAGCTGGCATTGCTCACCCGTGCGAAAACTTCTTTCAGACGTTGTTGATGCGTGGAGAAATCTGGAGCGAAGACAGCAATGTCATTGAGGTAACACAAGCACGTGAAATGCGCAGAACGGTGGCCATCATGTGATCAGAGGTCGCAGGTGCATACATAGACCAAATGGCATGACGTTGAATTCGCACAAGCCGTCGGGTGTGATGAACGCAGTCTCCGGTCGAGCGTCATCAGCCATGGTTACTTGCCAGTAACCCGAGCGCAGATGGAGAGAAGAAAAAAAATGGCAGCATATCCACGGAGTGAATGATGTGGAGTGGGGTGAAGCATTCGTGCGTCCATTCGTTCTTGCTTTCGTTCGTTCCTGCGTACGTCTGTGTAACCGTCCATGCGTCCTTCCACCTGTCCGTGCGTGCGTCTGTTCGTGCGTCCGTCCCTGCGTTCGTCCATGCATCCGCGCCTGCGTCCGTTCATGCGTCCATCCATGCATCTGTCTTTGTGTCCGTTCGTCCATCTATTCAGCACTCCAAGTACCACCATCTCGCATCTTTTCATCATATATTCTCCATATATAAGCATCGCCATCCAGTGGACATTTCAAGGACTAAACGGGAGGTAGCACATGCACACTTTCTTACGGCTTTAGCTTCGGGTTTACTTCCCACCTTTAACCACCTCGAGTTCATGGTATATACTAGTTCACTGTATTCATGGCTATGCGGCCCAACGCTCGCTAAACCTTTCTAAAACCAAGGAGGTTACACCCAGTGAGTATAACGTAGCAACCCTTTCTTGTCAGATCGTGCTCAATGTACATGCCAATAGCTGCTAATGGGGATCGCAGCGTGCGCATTATCTAAAGGCCGAATGCTCCTGTCTCTCATTCCCCCTTAGCAGCCGTTAACATGTGCGTTGAGCACTATCTTTTATTGTTCAACATCGCACAGAAGAAATCTCTCAATGCAACCACCTTGGAGGTCAAAATCGTAAGGACCGCTATTTCGGGTATGTGCCACTAGTGGTTCCGTACTACGAGGGACGCACAAGCCACGCCATAAGGAGCTTCACCCCTAAAATTCGGCTCCGTGAAGGCTGTCAATTGCGTCATCGATGTGTGGCAGTGGATAAACATCCTCGCGAGTGATCTTATTGAGTCGTCTGTAGTCCACACAGAACCGCACAGAACCGTCTTTCTTCGCAACAAGAACAACAGGAGACGCCCATGGACTGTCCGGGGGCCGAATAACGTCGCGTCGGAGAATATCGTCAACCTGCTCGTTGATTTCCCGATGTTCAGCAGGCGACACGCGGTAAGAATGTTGCCGTAATGGTGGATGGACACCAGTGTCGATACGATGTGTATCAGTGGGCGCGCGACCGAGGGAACCTCGCCCGACATCGAAAGAACAAGGGTATTCTTGTAACAAGTCCAGAAGCAGGGAATGCTGTACTGACGTTGTCATCAACGTAGGGGCCAAATACATCAGGAGATGATGAATCAGAAGTGGAAATAGCACCGATAGTACGTGAATGAGGACAACGTTAGTCATCGGGTACGTCCAAGACTTCGGCGTCATTGTCACGGGTCCCGTTAATTCGGGAGGCGATCGCCGGGCTAATTCCAAGGGCCGAAGTATCGGCCCCCCGAACCGCACACCGAAAGCGTGGACAATTTAGGAGTGGTCCTTTTTGGCGCGCCAGCGGATGCTGGCTGTGGCCCAAAGAACATGTCAGAGCCGAGAGTTGATAAACAAAACAAAATTATATTCTCAATAATGACAGATCAAAAACAATACACAAATATGCACACTCCACAATAGTTCAATACAATATGTCACCAATCAAACAACGTACTACACAGTACAATCAGCCACACTCGAAACAACAGACACAGACAACGATACGCTCTACAATGCAGTCGCATGCATTGTAGAGCGTAGCGTTGTTCATGATGACGTAACTGTGCCGCCACGCTGCAGTATAATGGTGCTCGTAGAAAATGATGCATTGTACAACCGCGAAGGCATAGCGGATACAAATGTAGGACTGTTTTTGAACAAAGGTGTCTGCGTAGCTAGGGGTCTTGTTCACTTGACGAATGGCCGTGCAGATGTCCTACTCACAAATTTCTCCAATGAGCTTCAACACATCGCTCAAGGCACGGCTATCGCCTATTTACACGACTTCTGTATGGCGACCGAACTATGCAGCTTAACGACATCAACCACTCGACCAGTGGCCTGCAACATCGACACATCCGTGACCGTCAATCAGAGCCTTCCGGACAGTCAGAAGAAACAGATTTACGCCTTGGTAAAAGAATTCTCTGATTGCTTTTCAAGTACCTCGAAGGTCCAGCGCACGTCAATCACGAAACACAGAATTATAACGCAAGACGACACGAGGCCTATATGCCAGCATCCATATCGGGTGTCACAGAAAGAACGGGAAATTATCAAGAAGCAAGTGGAGGAGATGCTTTCTGATGATGTCATCCAGCCTTCGAATAGTCCATGGGCGTCTCCCGTAGTGCTCGTTAAGAAGAAAGACAACACACTTAGATTCTGCGTCGACTACAGAAAACTGAACAGTGTAACTAAACGAGATGTCTACCCCTTGCCACGTATCGACGATACACTAGATCGGTTGCGATCCGCAAAGTTTTTCTCCTCCTTAGATCTGAAAAGCGGATATTGGCAAATAGAGGTCGACGAGCGGGACCGTGAAAAAACGGCATTCGTAACACCAGATGGCCTCTACGAATTCAAAGCGCTTCCATTCGGCCTCTGTTCCGCACCAGCGACGTTCCAGCGAATGATGGACGCTGTCCTCGCCGGATTGAAATGGCAGCCATGCCTAGTGTATTTGGATGACGTGGTGGTATTCTCTTCAACGTTCGACAAACATCTAGAGCGACTACGCACAGTATTGGAAGCCATCCGGTCAGCGAAATTGACGATCAACCCGAAAAATGCCACTTCGGCTTCGAAGAGCTGCGATTCCTTGGACATGTCATTAGTTCCGAGGGTGTTCGTCCCGATCCCGAAAAGACAGCCGCTGTTCAGAGGTTCCCTACACCCAGAGACAAAAAGTCAGTGCGTAGAGTTTTGGGTTTATGTGCCTATTATAGACGATTTGTGGAAAACTTCTCAAAGAACCTCTTACAAAACTGACAAAAGACGACGTGCCCTTCACGTGGGAAAGCGAACAACAGAAAGCTTTTGACGAATTAAGGAAACGACTACAAAGTTCACCAATACTTGCCCATTTTGATGAGACAGCCGACACAGAAGTCCATACCGATGCCAGCAATGTCGGCCTCGGCGCCATCCTTGTCCAGTGGCAAAATGGTCAAGAGAAAGTGTTAGCCTATGCCAGCCGCAAACTATCAAAAGCTGAGGCAAACTACTCTGCAACTGAAAAAGAGTGCCTCGCAGTCATCTGGGCCATAAACAAGTTTCGACCCTACCTTTATGGTAGACCGTTCAGAGCTGTCAGTGACCACCATGCTCTATGCTGGCTGGCAAATCTCAAGGACCCGTCAGGTCGACTAGCAAGATGGAGCCTTAGGCTGCAGGAGTATGATATTACGGTCGTGTACAAATCGGGAAGGAAACACGGCGATGCCGACTGCCTGTCACGCTCTCCCGTCGATCCAAGTGTACCTGAAGAGGACGACTTCCCATTTCTAGGCGTTGTCGACACATCCAAAATCGCTCAACTACAACGAAATGACCCGGATTTGCTGGCACTTATACAACACCTGCAGGGTCTCGACGTTCAAGTCCCTCGCATATTCTCCAGAGGGCTCTCCGCGTTCTGCCTTCGAGGAAGTGTCCTTTACAGGAGGAACTTCGAACCTAATGGGGAAACGTTTTTACTAGTCGTGCCCACAGCCATGCGAGAGGAAATTCTGCACGCATGCCACGACGAGCCAACATCTGGACACATGGGTGTGAGCCGAACATTCGCCAGGATTCGCCTGAAATACTATTGGCCTACGTTGCTCGCATCAGTGCAGCGCTACGTGAAAACTTGTCGTCAATGTCAACGGCGCAAAACTCCACCCGTAAAACCAGCCGGCCTTCTCCAGCCAATAGACCCTCCAGATGCCCCATTCCAACAAGTCGGCATGGACTTCCTAGGACCTTTGCCGACATCGCGTGCAGGCAAGAAATGGATAGTCGTAGCCACAGACTATCTCACCCGTTATGCTGAAACTGACTCTCTATACAGTGCGACAGCTGCCGAAGTCGCCAAGTTCTTTGTGAACAACATAGTGCTCAGACATGGTGCGCCAATCGTCGTTATTACGGATCGGGGCACCGCATTTACTGCAGACCTAATGCAATGCCTGATGCGCATGACAAATACCGATCACAGAAGAACCACGGCGTATCACCCTCAGTCAAATGGCTTAACCGAACGCCTCAACAGAACTCTGACCGACATGCTATCAATGTATGTTGATGTTGAACATAAACAGTGGGACGAAATATTACCCTACGTAACATTCGCATATAATACAGCCGTTCAACAAACAACCCACGTTGCCCCTTTCGAACTAGTATTCGGCCGAAGAGTGACCACCCCGCTGGATGCCATGTTACCACTACAGGACGAAAGCAGCTATCCACCTGACTTAGATGACTTCTTGCAAAGAGCCGAAGAAGCACGGCAAATGGCAAGATACCGAATACGCCACCAACAGCACGTCGATTCTAGTCGCTACAACAAGCGACGCAGTGACACACTTTATCATCCCGGTGACAAAGTGTGGATATGGATACCAGTGCGCCGCCGCGGACTCTCTGAAAAGCTTCTTTGCCGATACTTCGGCCCTTATGAAGTACTCAACCGTATCAGCAACGTCACTTATGAAGTTAGGTCCGCTGGACACGTGAGTTCAAGACGCCGCAATCCCACGGAAGTGGTCCACGTAGTCTGCATGAAGCCCTATCATGACAGATCGTCGAAAAACGAGTGAGAGTGCGCGTGTATCTTTTCACTGTCTTAAGCATCGGGACGATG